>NC_057423.1:24510898-24844264 GCF_019457755.1 Venturia canescens | reverse complement strand
AACGAGAAGGAGTGACGCGGAAACAAATTTCTCCTTTGTTATTTTGTTTTCTATTTTTTCACTTCCACTTGTTACATCTATTTTTGTACTTCTAACCGCTGGGTGATTAATTATTATTTTTGATATTCTTCCATTTGGATTTTAAAAGGTGACTGGAATAATCAACAATGCTGGATACGTTTGTGGTAAAACTTTGATGGAGTTGCCAGATGATGAGATTGACAAAACATTTAAAATAAATATTTTGGCGCATTACTGGGTAAGAGCGTTCATCAAATTGTAATTAGTAAGACGAAGAGTAGAAAAATATTGCTATCAATATCCCTGTCCTGAATAGAACATTATTGGATTTTTATCAATTTCAGATTATTAAAGCCTTTTTAAAGGATATGATGAAAGAAAATCATGGACACATAGTGACTATTGCAAGCGTAGCTGGTCTTCTCGGTACTTACAATTGTACTGATTATTCTGCAACCAAATTTGCTTGCATAGGATTTCATGAGAGTCTTTTTACGGAGCTCAAAGTAAGAATTACTATAGTTGTTGACATGTCACACAGCACGTGTATTGTTTCTATCCTTCTATCCTTCTATTCTATATTGGAATGATACCACTCTCGCATATTTTTTCAACTCGATCTCAACAATCCGACTCGAAATCTAGACACCCGCGACTGCCGATAGTTTTCACCTGGACAAGACGACTACGCGCGTTTGTTGATAAGTGACGACCGTCATAGTTATCGCTAGAAATATTAGGTGTATGACTTAATTTTTACAGATTCATAAGTAGTTTTTTTAATTATAAAAAAAGTAGCAAACAACAAACTTAATCTAAATTTAAAGTCTCAAATATATTGTTCACCGTGCTGTAAGACTATCAGGTAGCATACGGATGCCATCGCGAAAGAAACTTGCAGGCTTCGAGGCGATAAAATCAACGACGAATTTACGCACATCATCCAGCGTTTGGAACTGTTTATCCTCTTAGCCTTGCTGCATTGACCGGAAAAAATGAAAATCAGATGGTGTTAAGTCTGGTGAATATGCCGTGTGCGGGAGAACTTCCCCTCCCAAATCCAAAAGGGTTTTTTGAGTCGCGCGAGCAACGTGAGGTCGAGCATTGTCAAGCAACAGTATGACTTGCCGGCTTCCTTGCCCAGTAAATGACCTTTTCTGATCCAGTACTTCGCTCAATTTGTTCAACTGTCGACTGTAGCATTCCGCTGTTACTGTCTGACCAGTTTTCAGAAATTCATAATAAAGCACGCCCTTCATGTGCCACCAGATACACAGAAGAACTTTCTTTCAGTGGCTGTTCGGTTTCGGCGTCGATGTAGCGGGTTGCCCGGGATCTACGCACGACTTTTTACGTTTGGGATTCTCGTAAAAGATGAGCTTCTCATCACCCATCACAATTTTCCACAAGAAGTCCTTTTTTGTTGCCGGACAAGTAGTGAAAGACACGTGTTCATTAGGGTGATGCAAAAAAAATCGATATTTTTTTTCACGGAGCTCCAACGAAAATCGTTAGTACATCAAAAAAAAGTAATTTTCCCAAAAATTCAGATTTTTAAAAAATTTTTTGGATAGTGCTCAAGCTACTTTTCGATACCTGTTTTTTTCTCAAAAATTGCGCAGCAAAATTTTTTTTTGCATTCATTGCAGAAAGTATTAGTGCTCCATTGAATTATAAATCTAATACAATTTTTTCACTCTCAAAAAAAATTTGAAGGCTACCTCGAATAATTTATTTTTTCTTGTCTGTTTATTTAGCTATAAATCATGAGATTAAAAAACGTGACGCTACAAATAACTATTCTTGTCATTCTTCCAAAAGAAAGGGTGAATGTACTTTGCAAAAACATAGTTATTCACCATTTTCCTCTATTTTTCATAGACATAAACATTCTTATGCACGAAAACTTGCTAGGGCATCGTACAAAAATGATAACGTGCCAAACGAATCTGTGTTTTGCCAAATTCAATTTTTTTTATTTCGGTTTCAAGAGACTCGGTAGAGTTTCGGGACAAGTACATTGACAGCCCTGTCGTCTGCTGGCCTGAGGCTCTCGCTGAGACTATTGTCACGTCCGGAGGGGCGTGAAGGAAAGGTTCGGGTGTTTGAGCGTCGAGCGGCAAACGCTATGTCCCATAAACTTTTCCATTCAGCATGTATACGCAGAGCGTTATTATATAGATATACTCGTTTGAGTATCGTGGGCGCACGCTGAGAGACCTCGAGAAGTCTTGCTTTTGTCTAGTTGCGATAGAGGAAAAGTATTAAAAATCGTGGACAAAGAGATCTAGGATTCTTTATACACTCTTTAATGAAAATAGATTTTTAGTAAAATACAGTAGTAGAACATGATAGAGGGATCTAGGATTCTCTATATGTTCGTGATACAACGTAAGGTGTTAGTAAGGTACAATTGTAGAATATGATAGAGGGATCTAGGATTCTCTATATATTCTGGATATTGCGTAAGTTACAATAAGTGATACTATTTGGTATGATACGTGGTACGTTACCGGAGAGGTGTCTTCAACTCGTCGATGCGCGGTCGTTATTGGATTTCGTGATCGATCGTAAATATTCGAAGTCAAAGTCAAGATGATTGGAAAATATGTAAAGTCTCGTATCGGAGTAAAATACCTTAACACCTTCGTTACTAGAGTTCTCTCTTCTACAGAAGACCTGGAGTTCGTCCAGAGGTTAAGTATAAGACGGCTAACCGAATGACAACCGAACTACTGCGAACAGTATAAACGCGACTCTAGGTATGGAACCGAATGCAAGTTGTACCGCAAATCTTGGCCTTTTTATAGGACTAGATTTGGGTCAAATAGGTGGGGTGTGTTATCGTTACCTTGGGCACAAGTGTTCAGAGTTCTATTTTTTGGTCCTTATAAGGAGATAACATCTGTGTAATCAGTTGGTGAATCCCCGAAATTTAGAGCAGTAGTGCTCGGATGGGAGTTTCGTAAAACCCAGAACACTTGCGTCGGGCACGTGTCGTTGGTAATGATATGTCTATGCGTTATATTCGGTGTCTTGATTAGGTGATATGCGCACTTTGTTCGAGTTCGTTTTAGTTAAGTTGCAAAAGAAAAATAAAATAATAAAAATTTAACGTCGGTTGTGACACTATACTTTCTCTGAATAAAACGATTCGCGGTGGCGAGGGTAAAATTGGCCTGTGATTTTCTTTAATTGCGAAGCTAATCAGTTATGTACGGCTTTGAAAATTGAACTTTTAGCTAATTAAGAAGTTCTCTGTGGAATGAGCCCAAAATCAGCATGTTAGGTGTCGCAATTTCTGAGAAGAAATTTTGCCCGGGCTTAAGATTATGCAAAAGTTACTAACACATTCAGGATTTGACGCATCTGTATACGCGCACTGCACCCGCTAAAAACATAGGCCCTCACCCCATTCTCTCACCCCATGAAAGGTAAGAGAATTTTTGGGCCCATGACATTCAAGAAAAAGAGCAAGGAAGTTTGGCGGAAAGCTAAGGAGTTCGAGAGCTCGAAAGTACTCGAAAATCACTGGCCGAAGTTTCACGTCATGTTGACGTTTGGGGTTATGATGTTATGAAGTGCGTGCGGGAAAATAAAAATAATTTTCGCGTCATCTAACGAAGTGAATATTGATATTTATTTTATTAAAACTTGTGGTATAGTTAACCGGCATAAAAGCGGCCGCGTAAATGTAGACTGTGATCTGTGTGTGAAAATAAAAAATATAAAAAAATGCGCGATGCATATGTCAACGAAACTTTTCAAGATTTCATTATTTCGTTCGATTGGAAATATGTGTCAACTGAGATAATCTTTCAATTAAACCAGAGTGCGCGGAATATTGTCCAGTGTAAATATATAGTCAGTTGAGTGATTATATATCATGTGTAATAATGTAGGTTATATATAATACGAGTTCCCTTTGATAGCTGTGTGGTAATAACGAAACGGCCGGGGTTTGATGTTACGAAGTGCGAGACAAATGTAACGAACGTTCGCATAGTTAGTGAATAATATAAACAAGCCAAATTAGTATATCAAAAATAGGTCCGGAAGTTGTAAGGAAAAATGTTCGTCAACCTATGACGTCAAAGTTAGTGTATAATGTGAGAAACTCCAATCGAATAAATGTTTTCTAATTTATTTCTTGTGTCATCATTATTTTTGAATATTCCCATATTTTACTTCCTATTGAGTTTGGCTCTGCTCTTTCCGATCCTTGTTTTGACTCCATCGGTTTGCAGCGGATCGATACATATCATTAATTGGTCGCCTAATATGTGTCCTATGATTTTCTACTATTTCCTCATGTAGATTGTGGTAACCCCTAGGGAAAAAAAGGTTGGGACAAGTACATTGATGGTCTCTTGTTTCTGGATGACATAGAAAAAAGATTTAGAACCAGGAAAAAAATTCTATAAAAATAATAAACGAAAAATTGAAAAGTTCAAAAAAATTCAACAAAAATAAAAAACAATCGAAAAAATTCTGTAAAGAAAAATAAAAAAAATTCATAAATATTGAAGACATTGAAAAATGTACTATCCAAGTTACATGTAGTATAAAAATGTATGATATCGATTGGAGGCCAAGTTTTTATTGATAATTTGGAATATTTATCGAAAAAATTGGAAACTGTAATGAAATTCATGATAATTATTTTCACGAAAAAACTTAATGAAAAAAAAGACATAACGGAAGTTACGTGCAGTACTAAAATGTATTATGTCAATTCGAGGTCAAGTATTTATCAGTTATTCGAAATATAATCTCCGGCGACAAATGAGCGTTGAGAATCCTTGTCGGGCTCACAACGTTTTATCAAAATTACTAAAAAATTAATCGAAATAAAATCATTAAAAATTCACATGAAAGTCATTCGTTACTTCATCAAGGTATACACTTTAAAGAATCGATTCCCCTCCGACTTTCAGGATCCCCTGGTAATATTCACAACATTCAACTTCGATTGGATCGGTACAAATTATGTTCAAATACGTCTTAAACGTACTTGTCCGGCCCATCACTTTTTATTCAAATTGCTCATTCGAAAACAAATCAAAAACGAAGTTAATGCATGTGTTAATATTAAGGAACAGTAATTCCCGAGAAAATAATTTTCCTTCGAATCGCTCTTGTCAAAATGAAACGAAAATGAAAGATGAAGTTGATTAATCTATTTATATTATATGGAGTCATAATTCACAACAAAATCATTTTTCTACAAATTCCAGGAATCCACGTGTCGTACTCGACTAGTTATATTTATCAAAATGTGTACGTGACTATAGAAAAAAAAACATTGCATGGCTGAGTAGGTTCGAAAATTTCTAGTAATGCGCCTGATTATTTCTCATTTTCATTGGTTCTTACCGAATGGTATGTGTTCACTGAAGAAATTGAGAAGTGGATATTGCTATACGAACTTGCGAACAATCAAGTTCAAATTACTTGGAGATATTATTTTTATTTTTATCCATTTTATTATATTTGTCATTATAGAAGAGCCCTGATTTGTTGTCGAATGAGCAACCCTAGGAAAAAAAAGGTTGGGACAAGTACATTGATGGTCCCTCGTTTGCTGATAATTCCATCCATAAAAAAAACTTAAAACAAATTTTTTTTTAAATTGTAAAAAAAATTATTTTATAAAAAAAATACAGAACAATTCGAAAAAAATTTCATAAATCTTGAAAAAACATTATATTAAAACAAAAACTAATCTGTATCTATTTTTTAAAGTGTCAAAAGAATCAAATAACAAGTAAAAAATAAAAAACCAAAAAATTGGTCTTGAAATCATTTTGGAAACCGATGCCTCATTCTTCTTATTAGATTCGAACAGCTAAATCAACTGAAAAAAATTCCATCTAATTTATGTGCGGCATTAAAATTTATTATATTAATTCGAGGCCAAGTATTTTCTAATGAATTGAAAAAAGTTACCACTTGAATTACGTGCAGCATTAAAATTTATGATATCAATCGGTGGACAAGTATTTTATTAGTAACTCCAAATTTTGACATTATTAAATTCTTCTAAGATGCTTTTAAATCCAAAAAAATCACATGAAAACTAGTCATATGTTACTCTATGGTGGCAGAGACTTATAAGAAAATCAATTCTTCTCAGACTTTCAGGATCCTCTGGTATTATTCACAAAATTCGACGTCGATTGGATCGATACAAATTATGTTTAAATATGTGTTAAAAGTACTTGTCCGGCCCATCACTATTCATTTAAATAAAAATCAATCATGAAAAAATGGAATTGTATGGCAGAATCCGGTTAAACATTTATTGAAATGCGATTCATTATTAGTTTAATGTTCTTAATAATAGTATAGGTTAGTTCTTATTCCGAATGGAATTCGTTTGCTGGAAGAATAAGTGAGAAGCAAAAATTGCCGTCATTGAATACAAACTGGAGAATTATTTTTTAAACTTGAACATATATATTATGTACAATTATTTTCATTTATCAATGGACAATAATAGGCCTTTTATATTGCGGAACAATTTCTTTGCTTTTTTTATTAAATTAGTGCAATTACGTAAAAATTACGTGACGATAATTCTCTCAATTCCCTCTGCATGGATACTTGTGATCCATCAGTTCTAGATAAGCACTGATTATTATTGGGATGAACAATTTAAACGGAAAGTGATGGGCCGGACAAGTACTTTTAACACATATTTAAACATAATTTGTATCGATCCAATCGACGTCGAATTTTGTGAATAATACCAGAGGATCCTGAAAGTCTGAGAAGAATTGATTTTCTTATAAGTCTCTGCCACCATAGAGTAACATATGACTAGCTTTCATGTGATTTTTTTGGATTTAAAAGCATCTTAGAAGAATTTAATAATGTCAAAATTTGGAGTTACTAATAAAATACTTGTCCACCGATTGATATCATAAATTTTAATGCTGCACGTAATTCAAGTGGTAACTTTTTTCAATTCATTAGAAAATACTTGGCCTCGAATTAATATAATAAATTTTAATGCCGCACATAAATTAGATGGAATTTTTTTCAGTTGATTTAGCTGTTCGAATCTAATAAGAAGAATGAGGCATCGGTTTCCAAAATGATTTCAAGACCAATTTTTTGGTTTTTTATTTTTTACTTGTTATTTGATTCTTTTGACACTTTAAAAAATAGATACAGATTAGTTTTTGTTTTAATATAATGTTTTTTCAAGATTTATGAAATTTTTTTCGAATCGTTCTGTATTTTTTTTATAAAATAATTTTTTTTACAATTTAAAAAAAAATTTGTTTTAAGTTTTTTTTATGGATGGAATTATCAGCAAACGAGGGACCATCAATGTACTTGTCCCAACCTTTTTTTTCCTAGGGGAAGTTTATGGTTTGATATCACGTCTTTTTTCTCAAAAGTTCCTTATTTATTTTCAGTTGACTATAGGATTTTAGTTTGAATTTCAATGGATTATTTATGATTTTCGTCTTATAACTTTGGTTTTCACGAAAAAAGACCGATTTTTCGTCAAAATAGTACTGAAAATATTTCGTCACAGGTCTGTCCTTGGACTTTGGCAATTTTTTTCTTTGTACTTTGATATGTTTTGTCAATTAGAAACCCAAGCGCACGGTCGCAAGCGGGTTGGAGGCCGGGATATGATTTTCGGCTTATTACGCTAGTTTCCACGAAAGAGGACCTATTTTGCGTTAAAATTTTACTGGAAATATTTCGTCACAGGTCTGTTCTTGGACTTTAGCGCTTTTTTTCCTTTTACCCTAATATGTTTTGTCCATTGGGAACTCAAGAGCATGTAGCAATGCGTGTTGCGGGCTGAGATGTGATTTCCGGCTTATAACGTTAGAAAAAAGAAAGGAGAAGAGCAAAGACAGATCAAATTCAAGACACAACAAATCCAACAGAATTGGCTATTTTTAAATGTCGCTTTTGCATTCTGAATCTAGACGTTTTCGTGTCATCCAAAACATGCCCCCGATGAAATATATTTCCAAAGTTTGCAAGTGGCCGCTGAGATCCAATTATCTACAGTTTGATAGTTGCAGAAAAAAGGCACCCGAATACATTTATTGTATCAAAACTCAAAGAAGCAAAAAAAACTGAGCGTACTTAATTCTACAGAGCAACGGAAATCAAAGACGATTAAGGTACCTGCATTGCTTGTGGAGGAAAACATTTCATTTCAGGATAATTTAGAAATAAATTTAGAAATTAAGAAATTTAGCATGGAATTTAGAAAACGGAAAATTAAGTTAAATAGTAAAGCTGAAAACTATTGTGATGAATTTTTGAAATTACATGTTACGGTTGGACTAAAAAATTAAAATGATTGGCACACATGCTGCGACACAAAAATATCAAAGTTTGAAGTTATTCGCTCCATACCGCAATAATACAAACTTCAATACTATTTGAAAAGAAACACTTTAAAACTTGCTGAACAAAGTTCCATTACATATTACCATAAAGATAGGGGGTGAAACTTAGCACATGTACTTATCCACAGAAATTTCCAAGTTCGCAGGTATCTGCTGCAATTCTATGTATCTGCGCAATGAGTTTGGAAGACAGCAATTTCAAATCCATCCATAAATGAGCAACTGAAGACTTTTCTAATGAATTTTCCACTTCATATTTATGTTACGGTGGGAGTCAAAAAGTAAAATGAACAGCACAGTATATAAATTTTATAGTTTGCAGATTTTTGCTGTATTTCAGTGATCCAAATATATAGTATTATAGTGAAAGGGTGTTAGAAGTCATGATGTTACATTAAAATGACATAGCGCACATAACATTCAGAAATTCTGTAGGTTTCCATGATGTTGGCAGGCATTATACTCAATCGAATCCAAAACTGAGCAACTGTACACTTATCGTAATGAATGTTTTCACCAATAATTCCACATTTGCAGTTTCCAGAATAGGAATACTCAACATACACGTTATTTCATAAGTATTGTTGTCAAAATTTGTGTTTGCCTACCGCATTCCGAAGATTTAACTTTCCATATTATCAGCAAAAAAAGCATCCAAAGACTTTTTGGAACAAGTTTCAAAATTTATTACTCGACAGGCCAGGTGGAAAATGTATAACTACACTTATATCAACACCAGAAACTGTTTTGAGAATCTGATATACAAAATGTGCGAATAATGATCATAGTCGGAAACCACTTGAATCAGGTTAGCACAACCAGCATGAAGAAATGGTAGAAAATTAAAGGACACATATTGGGCAACCAATTAATAATATGTATCGATCCGCTGCAAACCGATAGAGTCAAAACAAGGATCGGAAAGGGCAGAGCCAGACTCAATAGGAAGCAAAATATGGGAATATTCAAAAATAATGATGACACAAAAAATAAATTAGAAAACATTTATTCGATTGGAGTTTCTCACATTATATATACTAACAGTTCCGTGTGTTCTTGTTTTATTAATTATCAACCATAATATTTCAGATCGCAAAAAGAAAATTTGACGTTATAAGTTGACGAACATTTTTTCTTACAACTTCCAGATCTATTTTTGATAAACTGATTTGCCTTATTTATATTATTCACTAACTATGCAAACGTATGTTACATATGTCCCGCACTTCGTAATGTCAAACCCCGGCCGGTTCGTTACCACACAGCATCAAAGGGAACTCGTTTATATAACCTACATAATTACACATGATATATAATCACGCAACTGACGATATATTTACACTGAACAATATTCCGCGCACTCTGGTTTAATTGAAAGATTATCTCAGTTGACACTTATTTCCAATCGAATGAAATAATGAAATCTTGAAAAGTTTCGTTGACATATGCATCGCGCATTTTTTATATTTTTTATTTGCACACACAGATCACAGTCTACATTTACGCGGCCGCTTTTATACCGGTTTAGTATACCACAAGTTTTAACAAAATAAATATTAACCACTTTTCACTAACCATTTTCGTTTATTAATTAGAGTCCGCACACAACAGCACTTTGGGATCATAACCTCACCTGTCAAAATGACGTTCAGTATGAAAACAAGTCTCGGGTGGTTTCGGATGTGCGTATTGATGTATTGATATCATATAACCTATTTACGAATGATATAAATGATAAACTTATTTTCAGTCAAACGAATTAATGAAATCTTAAAAAGTTTCGTCGACATGCACCGCGTATTTTTTTATTTTATTCTTTTTTACACACGTCGGATCACAGACTACATTTACGCGACTGCTTTTATACCGGTTTAGTTTAGCATTCCACAGGTTTTCGACAGGCAACCTATGGAATGCTAAACTATCTCATCTAACGAAGTGGTACTATGCACTTCGTTAGATGACCAAAGTTTTCTTTATTTATCCCACACGCATTCCATAATGTCAAAACTCCGTTTGTTTGTACGATGATCGAAAACTGATACATGGTTTATATATATATATATATAATATTCACGGCGTCTGAGCGCGGTCGGGGTAAGACTCAAAAGTTAGAAGGCCTAAAATGGCGAACAGGCATTCTGTATAACGCATATATAGATATACAGAATGCCTGTTCGCTATTGTAGGCCTTCTAACTCTTGAGCCCCACTCGCAGTCGGCCTAGCAGCTGGAGGAGCCGACATCGTTGAGCCAATCAGAATGCGTAGAGGCACAACTCTACTACCACTAACTACGTCAAAACGCGTATACGTATACGTCGAACTCGTGATGTGTCGGTAACTTTTGCATAATCTTGAGCCCGTGCAAAGTTTTTTCTCAGCAAATACCCCACCGAGAATGCTGATTTTGGGCTCATTCGACAGAGAACTTCTTAATTAGCTTAAAGTTCAATTTTCAAAGGCGTACATAACTCATGAGCTTCGCTATTAAAGAAAATCACATGCCAATTTTACCCCCACCACCGCGAATCGTTTTATTCAGAGAAAGTATAGTCTCGGCGAGAGCCTCGGGCCAGCAGACGACAGGGCTGTCAATGTACTTGTCCCGAGACTCTACCGAGTCTCTTGATTTGAATAAAAAATGATGGGCCGGACAAGTACGTTTAAGACGTATTTGAACATAATTTGTACCGATCCAATCGAAGTTGAATGTTGTGAATATTACCAGGGGATCCTGAAAGTCGGAGGGGAATCGATTCTTTAAAGTGTATACCTTGATGAAGTAACGAATGACTTTCATGTGAACTTTTAATGATTTTATTTCCATTAATTTTTTAGTAATTTTGATAAAACGTTGTGAGCCCGACAAGGATTCTCAACGCTCATTTGTCGCCGGAGATTATACCTTGGGAAAAAAAGGTTGGGACAAGTACATTGATGGTCCCTTGTTTCTGGATGACATAGAAAAAAAAATCAGAACCACGAAAAAAATTTTATAGAAATAATAAACGAAAAATTGTTAAGTTCAAAAAAATTCAACAATAAAAAACAATCGAAAAAAATTCTGTAAAGAAAAATAAAATTTTTCAAAAAAATTCATAAATATTGAACAAATTGAAAAATGTACTATCCAAGTTACATGCAGTATAAAAATGTCTGATATCAATTAGAGGCCAAGTTTTTATTGATAATTTGGAATATTTATTGAACAAATCGGAAACTTTAATTGAAACTCATGATAATTATTTTCAAGAAAAAAGTTAATGAAAAAAAAGTCATAACGGAAGTTACGTGCAGTACTAAAATGTATTATATCAATTCGAGGTCAAGTATTTATCAGTTATTCGAAATATAATCTCCGGCGACAAATGAGCGTTGAGAATCCTTGTCGGGCTCACAACGTTTTATCAAAATTACTAAAAAATTAATGGAAATAAAATCATTAAAAATTCACATGAAAGTCATTCGTTACTTCAACAAGGTACACACTTTAAAGAATCGATTCCCCTCCGACTTTCAGGATCCCCTGGTATTATTCTCAACATTCAACTTCGATTGGATCGGTACAAATTATGTTCAAATACGTCTTAAACGTACTTGTCCGGCCCATCACTTTTTATTCAAATTGCTCATTCGAAAACAAATCAGGGCTGTTCTATAATGACAAATATAATAAAATGGATAAAAATAAAAATAAGATCTCCAATTAATTTGAACTTGATTGTTCGCAAGTTCGTATAGCAATATCCACTTCTCATTTTCTTCAGTGAACCAATGAAAATGAGAAATAATCAGGCGCATTACTAGAAATTTTCGAACCTACTCAGCCATGCAATGTTTTTTTTCTATAGTCACGTACACATTTTGATAAATATCACTAGTCGAGTACGACACGTGGATTCCTGAAATTTGGAGAAAAATGATTTTGTTGTGAATTATGACTCCATATAATATAAATAGATTAATCAACTTCATCTTTCATTTTCGTTTCATTTTGATAAGAGCGATTCGAAGGAAAATTATTTTCTCGGGAATTACTGTTTCTTAATATTAACACATGCATTAACTTCGTTTTTGATTTGTTTTCGAATGAGCAATTTGAATAAAAAGTGATGGGCCGGACAAGTACGTTTAAGACGTATTTGAACATAATTTGTACCGATCCAATCGAAGTTGAATGTTGTGAATAATACCAGGGGATCCTGAAAGTCGGAGGGGAATCGATTCTTTAAAGTGTGTACCTTGTTGAAGTAACGAATGACTTTCATGTGAATTTTTAATGATTTTATTTCCATTAATTTTTTAGTAATTTTGATAAAACGTTGTGAGCCCGACAAGGATTCTCAACGCTCATTTGTCGCCGGAGATTATATTTCGAATAACTGATAAATACTTGACCTCGAATTGATATAATACATTTTAGTACTGCACGTAACTTCCGTTATGACTTTTTTTTCATTAACTTTTTTCTTGAAAATAATTATCATGAGTTTCAATTAAAGTTTCCGATTTGTTCAATAAATATTCCAAATTATCAATAAAAACTTGGCCTCTAATTGATATCAGACATTTTTATACTGCATGTAACTTGGATAGTACATTTTTCAATTTGTTCAATATTTATGAATTTTTTTGAAAAATTTTATTTTTCTTTACAGAATTTTTTTCGATTGTTTTTTATTGTTGAATTTTTTTGAACTTAACAATTTTTCGTTTATTATTTCTATAAAATTTTTTTCGTGGTTCTGATTTTTTTTTCTATGTCATCCAGAAACAAGGGACCATCAATGTACTTGTCCCAACCTTTTTTTCCCAAGGGGAAGTTTATGGTTTGATATCACGCCTTTTTTCTCAAAAGTTCCTCATTTATGTTATGACGGTTATAGTATTTTAGTTTAAATTTCTATGAATTATTTGCTTAGTACATTTTTATAGATTCCATTCTCATACGAACATTTTTTTATGGGATTATCTTTTTCATGAAATTATCAGCAAATAAGGGACCATCAATGTACTTTTCACAACCTTATTTTCCCTGGGTATGATGTCCGGCTTATAAAGTTGGTTTCCACCATAGAAAACCAATTTTTCGTAAAAATTGTAGTGAAAATATTTCGTCACAAGTCTGCCCTTGAACTTTGGCGATTTTTTCTCTTATACTCTAATATGTTATGCCTATTAGGAACTCAACAGCATGGAGGAATCCGGGATGAGGCCCGAGAAATGAATTTCGGTTTATAATGTTGGTTTCCACGTAAAAGACCAATTTTTCTTCAAAATTGTACTGAAAATATTTAGGCACTGGTTTGGTCTTGGACTTTGGTGATTTTTCTCCTTGTCTTCAAATATGTTTTGTCTATTGGGAACCCAAGAGCATGAAGAAATTGTGAGATGTGAAAATTTTGTATTCGCGCCAGACGACGTTTCGACCCATTGAACTTGATCGATGTTTGTGACATCGATCGTATTGATCTTGTTCTCGTCATTGAGATGAGAGTGGGGAAGCTAGCGCTCCTCTCCCATCGAGAAAATGAGAATAAGCGAGCGTTCGTCCTCTTTCGCTCCGGGACCGTCATCGGACTAACGTGTACAATACAGGATTCTCTGACGAAGGACGAAATATCCAAGACGTAAGACATCGGGTGTGGCCAGCCTATAAAATCAACTGAGATCGATCCTTCCGAGATCCTGCCTATTTTTACTGTCATCGAGGTTTTTCCGAGTCCCGGAGTGGAAGGAGCCAACGATTCACCGAGAGCGATACATTAAGATAAGTTTCTCTCCGAATTATAAACTTGTATCCCGAACACGAGTATTGTGAGGCGTGTCTATATGTGTGTGTGAGGAGTGAGAGTGTGAATCCGACGGTTAATTTATGTGAGATCGCTTGGAATATTTAATCGAGGACAATAAGAAAATATAATTGAATCAAAACTGTTATTCGCCATCCTTCGTTTCTTTTCAAATGTTATGCTGAAGAAATACCGAAAAATAAATAAAAATGTTACAAAATGCGTGTTGTGGGCCGTAATATGATTTTCGGCCTATAACGTTGGTTTCCACGAAAAACAACAAATTTCTCGTCAACATTGTACAAACAATATTCCGTCATAGGTCTGTCCATGGACTTGGGCTATTTTTTTTCTTCTACTCTAATATGCTATGCTTATTGGGAACCCAAGAGAATGGTAGAAAGCGGGTTGGGGGCCGAGATATGATTTTCGGCTTATAACGTTGGTTTCCACAAAAAAGGACCTATGTTTCGTCAAAATTGTACTGGAAATATTTCGGCACTGGTTTTTTCTTCCACGTTGGTGATTTTCCCCCTTATCTTCTCATATGTTTTGTATAATAGGAACCCAAAAGAGTAAAGAAATGCGTCTCGTGGGCTGTAATATGATTTTCGGCTCATAACGTTGGTTTCCGCGACAAAAGATCTATTTTTCGTCAAAATTATACTGGAAATATTTCGTCACCGGTCTGTCCTTGGCCTTTGGCAATTTTTTCCAAGTCTTTGAACGAAGAAAGAACTGACGTAAAGATTTCCTTAATAGAACAGATTTTATTTATCCCTTTTCTTCAAAATTCAAATGAAAGAACGCGAAAAATCCAACAGATTTGCCCACTTTTAATGTCGCTTTTGCATTCTGAATCTAGAGATTTCATCTCATCCAAAATGTGCTCCCAATGAAATATATTTCCAAAGTTTGCAAGTGGCCGCTGAAGTCCAATTATCCACAGTTTGATAGTTGCTGAAAAAAAGTACCCGAAAACTTCTAACATTTATTATGCCAGAACTCAAAGCAGCAAAAAAACTAAGCGAACTTAATTCAGCGGAGCAACAGAATTCAAAGACGTTTAAGGTACCTGCATTGGTTTTGGAGGAAAACCATTTCAGGACAATTCAGAAATGAATTTAGAAATTCGAAAACTCAGAAAGGAATAGAAAAAGGAACATTGAAGTATTTAGAAAAGCTGAGGACTTTTGTGATGAATTTTCTAGATTACATGATACGGTTGGAGTAAATGATTTGAATGATTGGCACACATGCTGGTACACAGAAATATCAAAGTTTGGAAGTATTCGCTGTATATCAGTCATATAAACTTCAATACTATTTGAAAAGGAACACTTAAAAGCTTGCCGAACCAAGTTCCATTATATATTACCATAATCAAAGATAAGGGGTGATCCGTTGCATATATATTTATCCACAGAAATTTCAGAGTTCGCAGGTATCTGCTGCGGTTCAATGTATCTGCGCAATAAGCTTCGAAGACAGCAATTTCAAATCTATCCATAAATGAGCAACTGAAGACTTTTATAATCAATTTTTTAATTAGAATAACTACACACTATACTAAGACCAGATTTTTTTTTGAAAATCTGATTTATAAAATTTGCAATTGAAGATCATGGTTAGAAACCTCTCGAATCATGTTACCACAATCATCATGAAGGAGTAGAAAATCATAGGACACATATTAGGGAACGAATTAATAATATGAATCGATCCGCTGCAATCTGATGGGGTGAAAACAAGGATCGGAGAGGGCAGAGCCAAACTGAATATCAAGCAAAATATGGGGATGTTTAAAAATAATGATATGACAAGATGTAAATTAGAAAACATTTATTGAATTAAAGTTACTAATATCATTCTAACAGTTGCGTGTATTTTAGTTCTATTTATTCGTATATATAACCTTGACATATAACCACGCCGCTGACGATATATTCGCACTGGACAATATTTCTCATACTCTGGTTTAATTGAAGGATTATATCGGTTAACACTTATTTCCAATCGAACGAAATAATGAAATCTTGAAAAGTTTCGTTGACATATGCATCGCGCATATTTTATATTCTTTTTCACACACACATCACAGACTACATTTACGCGGCCACTTTGATACCGGTTTAATATATCACAAATAACAACATAAATAGTAATCTGCACTTCTTTAGATGATGAAAATTATTTTTTTATTTATCCCGCACGCACTTCGTAATGTCGAAACTCTATTATTACGATCAAAAACTGACACATGGTTTGTACTCATATATATATATATATATGTATATCGATTCATTTATGACTGCTGTTACCAGCTGTGCTGCGCCGTGTGCTACGTTCTGAAGTTGACATCATATATTTTGTACATTCATAGTCAGTACTGAAATGCACATGCTATATGCTTGCGCATGCCATTTCAAACTTTGATGTAATTGGCCTAGGATTTTTTTCATTTCTCATTGGTTGGAACAAGAATATTCTCACCGGGGATTGGTGATCATGGGGGCCAAGGAGCCTATGCTTGTAGCGGTCAGAGTACGCGTATACAGATACGTCGAATCCCCAATGTGTTAGTAACTTTTGCATAATCTTAAGCCCGTGCAAAGTTTTTTCTCAGCAATTACGACACCGATCATGCTGATTTTGGGCTCATTCGACAGAGAACTTCTTAATTAGCTGAAAGTTCAATTTTCAAAGCCGTACAAAACTCATGAGTTTCGTAATTAAAGAAAATCGCATGCCAATTTTACCCCCACCACGGCGAATCGTTTTATTCAGAGAAAATATAGTCTCGGCGAGAGCCTCAGGCTAGCAGACGACAGAGCTGTCAATGGACTTGTCCCGAGACTCTACCGAGTCTCTTGATTTCGAATAACTGATAAATACTTGACCTCGAATTGACATAATACATTTTAGTACTGCACGTAACTTCCGTTATGTCTTTTTTTTCATTAAGTTTCTTCGTGAAAATAATTATCATGAATTTCATTACAGTTTCCAATTTTTTCGATAAATATTCCAAATTATCAATAAAAACTTGGCCTCCTATTGATATCATACATTTTTATACTGCATGTAACTTGGATAGTACATTTTTCAATTTGTTCAATATTTATGATTTTTTTTTGAAAATTTTTTATTTTTCTTTACAGAATTTTTTCGATTGTTTTTTATTTTTGTTGAATTTTTTTGAACTTTTCAATTTTTCGTTTATTATTTTTATAGAATTTTTTTCCTGGTTCTAAATCTTTTTTCTATGTCATCCAGAAACAAGAGACCATCAATGTACTTGTCCCAACCTTTTTTTCCCTAGGGGAAGTTTATGGTTTGATATCACGCCTTTTTTCTCAAATGTTCCTCATTTATGTTATGACGGTTATAGGATTTTAGTATAAATTTCTATGAATTATTTGCTTAGTACATTTTTATAGATTCCATTCCCATACGAACATTTTTTATGGGATAATCTTTTGCATGAAATTATCAGCAAATACGGGACCATCAATGTACTTTTCCCAATCTTATTTTCCCTAGGTATGATGTTCGGATTATAAAGTTGGTTTCCACCATAAAAGACCAATTTTTCGTAAAAATTGTAGTGAAAATATTTCGTCACAAGTATGCTCTTGAACTTTGGCGATTTTTTTCCTTATACTCTAATATGTTATGCCTATTAGGAACTAAACAGCATGGAGGAATCCGGGATGAGGCCCGCGAAATGAATTTCGGTTTATAATGTTTGTTTCCACGTAAAAGACCAATTTTTCTTCAAAATTGTACTGAAAATATTTCGGCACTGGTTTGGTCTTGGACTTTGGTGATTTTTCTCCTTGTCTTCTAATATGTTTTGTCTATTGGGAATCCAAGAGCATGGAGAAATGCGTGTTGTGGGCCATAATATGATTTTCGGCTTATAACGTTGGTTTCCATGAAATAAGATCTATTTTTCGTTAAAATTGTACTGGAAATATTTCGTCACAGGTCTGTCTTTGGACTTTGGCGATTTTTTTCCTTGTACTCTAATATGTTTCGTCTATTTGGAACCAGAGAACATGGGGAAAAGTGTGTTGCGGGCCGAGATATGATTTTCGACCTATAACGTTGGTTTCCACGAAAAACAACAAATTTCTCGTCAACATTGTACAGAAAACATTCCGTCACAGGTCTGTCCATGGAGTTGGGCTATTTTTTTTCTTCTACTCTAATTTGCTATGCTTATTGGGAACCCAAGAGAATGGTAGAAAGCGGGTTGGTATGGCCGAGATATGATTTTCGGCTTATAACGTTGGTTTCCACGAAAAAGGACCTATTTTTCGTCAAAATTGTACTGGAAATATTTCGGCACTGATTTCTTCTTCCACGTTGGTGATTTTCCCCCTTATCTTCTAATATGTTTTGTGTAATAGGAACCCAAGAGAGTGAAGAAATGCGTCTCGTGGGCTGTAATATGATTTTCGGCTTATAACGTTGGTTTCCGCGACAAAAGATCTATTTTTCGTCAAAATTGTACTGAAAATATTTCGTCACCTGTCTGTCCTTGGCCTTTGGCGATTTTTTCCAAGTCTTCATACCAAGAAAGAACTGATGTAAAGATTTCCTTAATAGAACAGATTTTATTTATCCCTTTTCTTCAAAATTCAAATGAAAGATAGATCAAATTCAAGACACGAAAAATCCAACAGATTTGCCCACTTTAAATGTCGCTTTTGCATTCTGAATCTAGAGATTTCATTTCATCCAAAACGTGCCCTCAATCAAATATATTTCCAAAGTTTGCAAGCGGCCGCTGAGGTTCAATTATCCACAGTTTGATAGTTGCTGAAAAAAAGTACCCGTAAACTTCTACCATTTATTATGCCAGAACTCAAAGCAGCAAAAAAAACTAAGCGAACTTAATTCAACAAAGCAACAGAATTCAAAGACGTTTAAGGTGCCTGCATTGGTTTTGGAGAAAAACCATTTCAGGACAATTCAGAAATTAATTTAGAAATTCGAAAACTCACAATGGAGTAGAAAAAGGAAAATTGAAGTATCTAGAAATGCGGAAGACTTTTGTGATGAATTTTCTAGATTACATGATACGGTTGGAGGAAATGATTTGAATGATTGGCACACATGCTGCAACACAGAAATATCAAAGTTTGGAAGTATTTGCTGTATATCAGTCATACAAACTTCAATACTATTTGAAAAGGAACACTTAAAAACTTGCCGAACCAAGTTCCATTACATATTACCATAATCAAAGATAAGGGGTGATCCGTCGCATATATATTTATCCACAGAAATTTCAGAGTTCGCCGGTATCTGCTGCGGTTCAATGTATCTGCGCAATGAGCTTCGAAGACAGCAATTTCAAATCTATCCATAAATGAGCAACTGAAGACTTTTATAATCAATTTTTTTCTTCATATAGATGTTACAGTTAGAGTCAAAATGTAAAATGAATGGCACAGTATTTAAATTGTATAGTTTACAGATTTTTGCAGTATTTTAATGATCCGAATCTACAGCATTATTATGAAAAGTTGTCAAAAGTCATGATGTTACATTAAAATGACATAGCGCACATTGCATTCAGCAATTCTGTAAGTTTCTGGGGATGTTGGTAGGCATCATATTTGATCGCATCCAAAACTGAGCAACAGTAGACTTATCGGAATGAATTTTTTTTATAATAATTCCATATTTGTAGTTTGCAAAGTGGAAATACTCAACATACATGTCATTCTATAAGTTTTGTTATCAAAATTTGTGTTTGCACACCGCATTCCGAAGATACGACTTTTCATATCATCAGCAAAAAAAGCATCCAAAGGCTTTCTGGAACAAGTTTCCAAATTTATCACTCGACAGACCTAATGGGAAAAGAATAACTATCCAGTATACCAAGACCAGAAATTTTTTTGAAAATCTGATTTACAAAATGTGCAATTCAAGATTATGGTTAAAAACCTCTCGAATCATGTTACCACAATCATCATGAAGAAGGAGTAGAAAATCATAGGTCACATATTAGGGAACGAATTAATAATATGTATCGATCCGCTGCAAACTGAGCGGGTGAAAACAAGGATCGGAGAGGGCAGAGCCAAACTGAATATCAAGCAAAATATGGGGATGTTAAAAAATAATGACGACACAAGAAATAAATTAGAAAATATTTATTCAATTAAAGTTTCTAATATCATTCTAACAGTTGCGTGTATTTTTGTTCTATTTATTCGTATATATAACCTATGTACACATGATATATAACCACGCCACTGACAATTTATTCGCACTGGACAATATTTCCCGTACTCTGGTTTAATTGAAGGATTATTTCAGTTAACACTTATTTCCAATCGAACGAAATAATGAAATCTTGAAAAGTTTCGTTGACATATATGCATCGCGCATTTTTTATATTCTTTTTCACACACACATCACAGACTACATTTACGCGGCCGCTTTGATACCGGTTTAATATATCACAAATAACAAAATAAATAGTAATATGCACTTCTTTAGATGACGAAAATTATTTTTTTATTGATCCCGCACGCACTTCGCAATGTCGAAACTCTGTTCATACGATCAAAAACTGACACATGGTTTGTACATATATATATGTATATCGGTCGAATTTATGACTGCTGTTACCAGCTGTGCTGCGCCGTGTGCTACGTTCTGAAGTTGACGTCAGATTTCCAATCATCAACAACTAATTTCAACAACCAATCACAACGTCTAAAAATGGATGTCGTCAGATCCAACGAATCAGAAACTCGAGAGCATCAAAGTGCCTTTGATGGTGTTTATAAATACAGACGCATAAATTCTTGAATGTGTTGGTAAATTTTGCATAATCTTGAGCCCGTGCAAAGTTTTTTCTCAGCAATTACAACACCGATCATGCTGATTTAGGGCGGAATCGAAAGAGAATTACTCAATTGGCTTAAACTTCAATTTTCAAGTTGCTAAATAGCTCCTGAGCTTCGTAATTCAATAAAATCACATGCCAATTTTACCCCCACCACGGCGAATCGTTTTATTCAGAGAAAGTATAGTCTCGGCGAGAGTCTCGGGCCAGCAGACGACAGGGCTGTCAATGTACTTGTCCCGAGACTCTACCGAGTCTTTTGATATTTGGATCACTGAAATACAGCAAAAATCTGCAAACTATAAAATTTATATACCGTGCCATTCATTTTACTGTTTGACTCTCTCAGTAACATAAATATGAAGTGAAAAATTCATTAGAAAAGTCTTCAGTTGCTCATTTATGAATAGATTTGAAATTGCTGTCTTCAAAACTCATTACGTAGTGTAACGGTACTCTTTTGCGTTAGACCACCCCGTTACGCGTAGATTCGAGCTTCTTATAGAGTAAACGAGCAGGCATGAAAGAAAAACAAAAGTGAGAGGCAAGATCTGTGAAGAAACAAAAAGTTTATTCAAAAATGTTGTTTTATGAGTAGTGTACAAAAGAGAATTTTGGTTCACGCAAAGGGACTTTTCCTTATTGCTTTTGGTATTTTAAAAAATATGATCGCACGCTAATGACTTGATTTCGCCTTTAAAGATTGATTTTGCCTTTCAAAACAATTTTCACAATTACGGATAAATTTCACAAATACTGAATTTGGTTTTGGAATTAAAGAATTAACTTTCGCAAATTAAAGAATTAACTTTCGCAAATTAAAGAATTAACTTTCGCAAATTAAAGAATTAATTTCGCAAATTAAAGAATAAATTTCGCCAATTAAAGAAGTGATTTCGCAAATTAAAGAATTGATTTCGCAAATTAAGGAATTGATTTCGTAAATTAAGGAATTGTTTTCGCAAACTAAAGAATTGATTTCGCAAATTAAAGAATTGATTTCGCAAATTAAAGAATTGATTTCGTAAATTAAAGAATTGATTTCGAGTTTTGCAATTCAATTATTCAATTCTCGCAATTAAATTTTAATTTCGCACGCAGTTTAGAATTTTATGATTTCATACAAAAGTCAAATAGATCTTAATTGTTTGCCTTAAATGTTGGCACCTATCAACCGGAATTCAGTCCACCCAGGAATCTTAAGGCAGAACGAACCCGAACTGCCCCCGCCCTCCTGACATGAAAGGAAGGATTCCCCCAAGAATCTTGTGACCGAACGGAGCCGAACGGTCACCGCCCTCTTGGCAGGAAAAGGATGGGTAATCTGGCAGAAATCTTGGTCCAGAACGAAATCGAACTGTCCCCGCCCTTCTAGTCAGATCGGTGCCCCAGAGTGGAAATCTTGAACCCAAACGGAGCCGAATGGGGCCTGCCCTTCCAAACTGGGTCGGTGGTAGTCTACGTTTTGCAAGGCGGATTCTGAGTTACGAAGTCAGAATCGGCTGGAGATATTGCGTATGCGGATCTGAGTTGCTCAGTCTCAGATCGGCGTGCGTAAGCGAGTCAAGCGTGACGAGGGCAAGACTGGCTGCCGAGACTCGCTCTCGATGCCTTTTTATACTCGGCTGATACAACAACGCGAAATAATCATAATAAATTGGCGGGCTCGTGAGATTTCTGATTCGCTCGCTTATTAAGATCTCGAACCTTCGTTTCGTGTTCAAATTCCTAATTGGCTAATTTTATCCTCGGTGTGCTTTGCTATTGGGGTTTTAATTGCGACCAATCGTAAATTTTTGTTTTAATGAGCTGCGCTTGTGCGACAATTCACAATCGCCGATGGAAACTTCACGATTTTCCCATTGGTTATTTGAGAAATTTGCCTATTGGCTGAATTCTTTGATTGGCTTTTACGAGCCTGTTCGCAGTGACGCGCGAAACCTATTTAAATTTGAAATAATTGCTTTGAAATGATTTGATAATTTTTGTTATGTTTTCAAATGAATTTGCTCTGAAATTGCCATAGGTTATTTCGCATGGAAATTCTTTATACATTTCAGTCTTTTGTCATTAAAGAGAACTGAATTATTTAATGAAAATTATTGAAAATTGGTTCTTCTGGTGATCTACGTGGCGCGGGTCGATAAGCGAGCCCGTACGCTGGCGCCTCACGTTGAGTGATACGCGTATCGCTAATTGCCGTCGGTAAGGCCGCATGCTCTATGATCTAGTTCGTCTCAGTAGATACACTGAATCGCAGCAGATACCTGGGAACTTTGAAATTTCTGTGGATAAGTATATGTGCTAAGCATCACCCCATATCTTTGATTATCATAATATGTAATGGAACTTTGTTCAGCATGTTTTGAAGTGTTTCTTTTCAAATAGTATTGAAGTTTGTATTACTGCGGTATGGAGCGAATACCTTCAAACTTTCATATTTTTGTGTCGCAGCATGTGTTCCAATCATTCAAATTATTCACTCCAACCGTAACATGTAATCTCAAAAATTCATCACAAACGTCCTCAGCTTTACTAAATTCCAAAGTTTTCCTTTTTCTATTCTACTCTGAATTTTTTAATTTCTAAATTCATTTCTAAATTCTCCTGGAATTGTTCTTCTCCAAAACCAATGCATGTACCTTAAACGTCTTTGAATTCCGTTGCTCTGTTGAATTAAGTACGCTCAGTTTTTTTTTTGCTTCTTTTAGTTCTGACATAATAAACGTTTCCGGGCTTCTTTTTTCTGCAACTATTAAACTGTAGATAATAGGATCTCAGCGGCCATTTGCAAACTTTAGAAATATATTTCATCAGGGGCACGTTTTGGATGACACGAATATGTCTAGATTTAGAATGCAAAAACGACATTTAGAAATGGCCAATTCTGTTGGATTTGTTGTGTCTTGAATTTGATCTATCTTTCCTCTTTTCCTTTCCTTTTTCTAACGATACAAGCCAAAAATCATATCTCACCCCGCAACACGCATTGCTCCATGCTCTTGAGTTCCCAATGGACATAATATATTAAAAGACAAAGAGAAAAATCACCAAAGTCCAAGAACAAACCTCTATCGAAATGTTTCCAGTACATTTTTGACGAAAAATAGGTCTTTTTTCGTGGAAACCAACGTTATAAGCCGAAAATCATATCCCAGCCTCCAACCCGCTTTCGACCGTGCTCTTTCGTTCCTAATTAATAAAACATATTAGAGTACAAGGAATGAAATCGCCAAAGTCCAAGGACAGACCTGTGACGAAATATTTCCAGTACATTTTTGAGGAAAAATAGGTCTTTTTTCGTGGAAACCAACGTTATCAGCCGAAAATCATAAATAATTCATAGAAATTTAAACTAAAATCCTATAGTCAACTGAACGTAAATGAGGAACTTTTGAGAAAAAAGACGTGATATCAAACCATAAACTTCCTCTAGGAAAAAAAAGGTTGGGACAAGTACATTGATGGTCCCTCGTTTGCTGATAACTCCATCCATAAAAATACTTTTAAAAAGATATTTTTTAAAAATTGTGAAAAAAATTTTTTTATAAAAAAAAATACAGAACAATTCACAAAAAATTTCACAAATCTTGAAAAAACATTATCTTGAAAAAAAAACTAATCTGTATCTATTTTTTAAAGTGTCAAAAGAATCAAATAACAAGTAAAAAAATAAAAAACCGAACAATCGCACTTGAAATCATTTTGGACACCGATGCTTCTTCTTATTTGATTCGAACAGCTAAATCAATTTAAAAAAATTCCATCTAATTTACGTTCAGCATTCAAATTTATTATATCGAATCAAATAAGAAGAATGAGGCATCGGTTTCCAAAATGATTTCAAGCGCGATTGTTCGGTTTTTTATTTTTTACTTATTATTTGATTCTTTTGACACTTTAAAAAATGGACACAGATTAGTTTTTTTTTAACATAATGTTCTTTCAAGATTTGTGAAATTTTTTTCGAATTGTTCTGTATTTTTTTTTATAATGTTGTGCCCGTACATCGCACTCATTAAAACAAATTAAGCACTCTCAGCGCAAACTCAGCAATGGTGAAATATCGATGCTCCCGAACAAGCGCATCGAACCTCGATGTCAACATCGAAACTTCCAGAACGAAATCTAGGTTATATTCGCACGAGAAGGGGAAAAACCCCAAAATCTATAAAATTATCGACTAACCCAAAATTCGACAGTCTTTGACGAGAATAGTCACGATTGGTCTCGAGACAATAAAACCTCGAATTTGTAACTTCTTAAATAAACTTATCGTTAATTTTTTGTAAAAGTATCGAGTTGGAGTTCAGCTCTTTTGGCCTAAATCCCTTAACTACTCGTCCTTGATAACTCGTCCCTGCGCGACGGTCTTCGCGGACACAACATTGGTGGCAGCGTTGGGATAGCCACAACTCGAGAAACCCGACACGTCTACGATAGTCAAACGGAAGGAATTCAAATTGCTAAGGAGGACCGATAATTCTAGAAAAGTCGATAAATCGAACGGACGTTCGATCACCGATCATCGCATCCAAGGCAGATCGATCTACGTCAAGATTCAACCCAAAATACGACTAGAGCAGGAGCGGAAGAAATTCAACACAACGAATCTGAACATCATGTTAGCGATCATCTTACTGTAAGTGACGGAAAATTTTTGTATTCTTTGATTTTATGCATCCGCAAATATGCGTAATAAATATCACGATTTTTTGTACATCCTATCGATATTAATTTTCCTCCAAAAAAATTTCATCTAAAGTCACCATAATGTTTCTACAAAGACATAACAAAATATAATGCAAAAAATGGAAATTATGCTCTCCTGTTTGTTTTTTTAGTGATTTGATAAAAAAAACGTGTTTCCCGGAACGAGATACCGCGGAATTAAAAAAAACGAGTCCCGATATTCTTATTTGTTGCTGAGATATTCGAAAGAAAAGATTATGAAATACGCGCGGCGCGAAAGTATTACTATATATACGCGTTGCTCCTTGCCCGCTGCTTTCCCCCACTCTTCAACTACTCTCGCGCGCTCGGTCGATTTTCGTCATATTCAGCTCTATTTCTAACATGTTTTTCGGCGCTTTCACGCAAAATCAAAATAAACGTTTTGAAGTATGAGACTTCTACTTTTGAAATCGTTTTGATAAATTAAAATCGCATAATATCCGTCGGTAATATGCCTGCTAGGAAATTGCATAGTAAAAATTTGAAATGGCCACGGATCGGAAACTATGCATCGGACAGTGCCTGCTCTTCGCACAAATAAAGTTTGTATTAATAAGTAATACTGGCCGGAGGGTTTACGCTACAACTCAAAAAACGACCGAGTTATGAATTTTTGAAAAAAACTGTTTTTTTGCTGGTTTTTTTCAATTTTCTCATAAACTAACGGTCCGATTGAGTCGTTTGACCGTTCATTTTCTTCGTATTTTAATTCTCTACAACTTTTGTATTAACACTATCACAATTACCCTGATAGTTTTCATTTTATATGCAAAAAACCAAAAAAACAGCGATTTTTCGCATGAAATTGTTAATAACAAAGTTGTAGGTTGAAGCTCCGAGTGAAAGGCATGTCACTGGATTATATAGAGCTATTCTCCAAAGAATGGCCCAGCCCGATTGCAGCTAACACTAATTTGATTGAAAAATTTATGTAGCTTGGCCTATAGGGGAATATTTACCAATTTGTTATGCGAGCAGAACGCTAAACAAAACGGAAAGAAACTACTCAGCAACGGAAAAGGAAATGCTGGCAATAGTTTGGGCTGTAAATCAGTTTCGCCCGTACATTTATGGAACGAAATTCACTATCGTTACCGATCATCAACCCCTCACCTGGTTATTCAATGCAAAAGACCCAGGTTCCAGATTAATTAAAAGGAGAATAAAATTGTAAGAATATACATACAAAATTGAATATAAAGAAGGCAAAAAGAACACAAATGCTGATGCACTGAGTCGCATATACGCAATCACGCGCAATCAAAATAAAAACATTGATCAACCGCAAAAAAGAGGAAGAGGAAGGCCGCGAAAAATCAAGGCCGACGCGCCTCCATCTTCCGCAACAATATCAGCCTCCTCGGACAATCAGTCCAGCCCTAATTATAATGGCCGACTTGATAATCAGCCGAGTGTGGCTGAAGATAAAAATGAGACGCCCATAGTGGACAGCGACGAAGGAGATAGCGAGAGTGAAACCGAACACCTCGTCTCTGACGCGACGAACCTGTCAGAGAGAGACAGAAAAACAATACTACGAGAGTATCACGACACGCCTCTCGGAGGACACCCCGGAATAAAAAGAATGACGCAACGAATTCAAGAAAAGTATCGTTGGCCGGGAATGAAAAAGGAAATAAAAGAATACGTAGCGAAATGCGATAAATGTCAAAAGAATAAGTCGAGGCAAATCAGCAAAATTAGCGCCAAATTTTTTTTTTTTTCAAAACATACATATTGATTACTTAAGGAGGTTGAAGAGTATCTTATGTTAAAACTATTTTCCAACTTTGCACATTAAAATTTTTTAAACAAAAAGCTTAAGACAGTATTAAACTTCTGGCGGGATATGCCGATGATTCACCGTCGTGAAATTGAGATATTTATTGTTGAAGTTAGCAATTTTTTGAAAGCTCCCATAAGAGCCCATGTTTAACCTTGTCATTTTCAACAATGAATATCTCGATTACCAGGCGGTGAAATCTCTCCAAATTTTTCACACATAATTAAGCGCTGTTCAAGAAGATTCACGTAAATTTTCAATTCATTAATTTGGAATAATAAAATCTAATGTATTTTTCGTATGATGTCCTATATATATTGCTTCAACTTCCTTAAACTAGTCTAATCGGCATCGTAAGCTGAGGCGACGCCCGAAGGGTGGTACCACAAGCTGGATGATCCCAGTCATCCTCTGGGTGTAACTGGCCTCATCGCCCTTCAAACATCCAGCGGATGAAGCCAGTGTCGAACCCCTCGGTCCCCTGAGGCCGACCGAACTCGTCGTTGGTCTCAGTCCGACAATACCAACGATACTCGGCAAAATCCTCAATAAACTCCTGTAACAAAAAGGAAAAGGGAATTAAATAAATAAAATAAGAAATTCCTCACGGAAAACTTGCGTCGCAAACTCCAATGTGGTGCCACGACGCCGTTTCGGCAAGGGGGGCCCATACAATACGAGCTGTAACAAAAGTGCTGTTGAAATAAAAATAAAAATAATTGTACTGCACAGATCTTGATTCAACGGATTCTAGACTAACTCACCGACACTTCCTTACGGCGGGTTTCCGCTACGATAAAAAACATCGCCTGTCTCAAGTTAACGTGGATAATATTAGCCATCTTTACACTCTTATAAAGCGAAACGCACTTAAAGACGTTCGAATAGTAAGTAAGTACGGAAAACATTCGCAGTAAAATCAAAGACAAACGGGTATGTCAAAAACGCAAATTCAGCAGATTGACAGGTAGTCGGGAAAGAAATAGAAAATAGGGGTTAAAATCCTTTCAAATAAACAGGGAAAGAAATATCCTACAATACCCATCCGACCCACTTATCGACATCGCGATAAGTTGATTTCTAGCGTACCGACCTACTAGCGACTAACTCAAACAACCCATTACAGGTATGCGAGCGCAATAGCAGTCGTAGAAGGGATCGAATCAATGAATACCGAATCGCCAATTTTCAAACATCGCCAGGAATATACTTCGAGGAAATAGGATCATTATATTTGGTAAAAGGTACTTTGAAATGAGTAATCCACATGGAACTACACTATATGGAAAGAAAAGCAGACGTGTTATTCAAAACATTAGAAACATTGGAAAAAATATGCAAAAAAACGACTGACGATTCACTATGTTCCACCGTAGACAGCACACTAAAACCATTGTTGAAGAAAGTCAGTTCTTCAATAACAGCAATATACAGGGTGTCCCATTTTAATCTTATACCTGACTTGTCTCGGAAAATATTGCTCGGATCAAATATTGTGTGGAACAAAACTTTTAGGGGTTGAAGGGGGACGTTTGATAAAAATTGGTTTGTGGATCCAAAATTCAAAATAGCAGCGTTAGAATGGCCAACATGTTTTTTTCGAATGGAAACATAACTTTTTTTCATCACCAAAAAATTTTTCAGCGCAAAACCAACAACTTTTGTTGGAAAAATTTTTTGATTCAGTTGATATTTTTTAAGTGAGAACATTATTTTCAACTATTTTAGAGGTATCCAGGATGCACCGCGAAGAGATCTTTAACGTACCAAGTGCAAGTGCATTTGCGTGTGCGTCTGCATATGCGTGCATACGTGGAGGTGCATGTGTGTGTGTTTTTTATTTTCATTTTATTTTTCAACTTTTTTTAAAAAGAGGGGCATGCAATGCCTTTATGCCCATAGGTACGAGCTCACAAGGATTAGGTCTCTGCGGTTCGTCACTACCGCAGTATTTTCGGACTCCAAACCCTCTTTGTGAGTGTACTCTGATCTCTCCCTAGAGATTTTCAAAGATCCCTCCATTCATGTTTAAACATGCCTGAACTCTTCTCTCAAAACCATCAACTGTGCGTAGGAGAACATCTCTCGGGATCGCACGGCAGGCAGCTCTTATCCGCTCCTTCATGGTCTCTCGTGTTGTTGGAGCTAGACGGTAGACAACGTCTTTTAAGTACCCCCACAAAAAGAAATCAGGAGACGTAAGATCTGGTGACCTTGGAGGCCAATTTACAGGACCGTCTCGACCAATCCACCGTTGACCAAATGTTGTATCCAAATGATTTCGAACAACATGAGCCCAGTGAGCGGGTGCACCGTCTTGCTGAAACCACATCTGTTGACGTGTTTCCAAATCCAGATCTTCTCGCAAAAGAGGCAGTTCATTTTGTAGAAAATCAAGGTAACGGACAGAGTTCACATTTCCCTCGAAAAAATGGGGACCTATTAATTGCCCGTTCACAATACCACACCATACGTTCAAACTCCATCGATGCTGGTGATCGATCTGTCTCAACCAATGTGGATTCTGATCAGACCAATACCGAAAGTTCCATCGGTTCACTTGACCACGGTTGTTGAAAGTGGATTCATCACTGAACATAACGTATCAAAAAAAGTCCCTGGATCGCTCGATTTGTCTCAACGCCCACCGACAAAACGCCACCCTTCGCAACGGATCTGGATTAGGAGTGTCTTGGTGGAATTGTAGTCGGTACGGGTGAAGTTTTGCACCTCTCAGTACACGGTGCACCGTCGATTTGGGAAACCCCAGTCGTTCCGAGATCACTTTGGCACTCAAATGAGGATCAATTGCTATCATGGCTAAAATAGCCATGTTTCGGGCTTCATGCAATCCACCAAAATTATTGACGTTTGGGAAATGTCGACGTTGGCGGATCATCCGACCTGCCCTCGCTCGCTGCTCAAGGGTTCGGATTGTCTGCCGTGATGGGTGACGACGATCAGGATATTCACGTCGATACAAATTTTCAGCTCGGAAGTAATTGTCCCGACACCTCCCTAAAATAAGGAGCATATCAACGATTTCGTTGGGACTGAAATCAGCCATTGTTGCTAATTTTCAGAATTTTCCTCTAATTTAAGAACTTTTAAAAATTTCGAGAATCAAGAATTTTTCTCTGATTTCAGAACCTTTACAAATTTTCGATTTCGTCTCTTGCTAATGGCTGCGGAGTCAGAAGATAAACGTTTCAATTAATTTTTCATCCGTGGGCGATCACAATGACTTCTAAAATAAAAAATTCTTCTCTGATTTACAACTCAAAAGTAGGCGTAAGTCTCGCTTATGTGAACTTATCTTTAAGCGTAAGCCTCGCTTGCGTGTACTTATCTTTAAGCGTAAGCCTCGCTTACGATTAAAGGTAAGTTCACTTTGTAAGAGATTAAAGAAAACATCATTGGTAGTACTGACGTAGTCTGACTTTGCGTAGTTCTCTTACTTTAGAGTTTTAAATCAGAGAAGAATTTTTTATTTTAGAAGTCATTGTGATCGCCCACGGATGAAAAATTGATTGAAACGTTTATCTTCTGACTCCGCAGACATTAGCAAGAGACGAAATCGAAAATTTATAAAGCTTCTGAAATCAGAGAAAAATTCTTGATTCTCGAAATTTTTAAAAGTTCTTAAATTAGAGGAAAATTCTGAAAATTAGCAACAATGGCTGATTTCAGTCCCAACGAAATCGTTGATATGCTCCTTACACGCAAACGCACTTGTACTTGGTACTGTGACGGTTTTTTATTTTTGACCGTCACTAAAGCATAGAGTATCGGAAGGAGAGCGCTCCCATAGCTCCTGCTCGATACTTCGGCCACACGATTATCTCACAGGGCTTGCTTAGGGCGATAGTTTTGTTAATATTTTATTAATTTGCGTCTTGGAATATATTTTTTCATGTGAGTGATCCCGGGAAAGATAGAGAGAGAGAGAGAAAGGACTTCGCATTCTGTTGTTGATACAAGGACGAGGCAACGGAAATCTCAGGGAAGGCTCGAGAATATTCGAGTTGGAAAATATTCGTTTGGCATCGAGGACTTGGTTGTTTTTCCATCGTTACGCCAGGGCCGTCGTACCCGCCGGATTCTCCCGTCGACAATCATCGAACGGCGATCATCGCATCATTCTCGCGAGGTCCCGTAAATTATGCGAACTCCACTTTCCGTTTTCTTGCGTAAAAATATAATGGTCGAGCCAGGGGTAAAATGCATTGACATCGTGTGTAGCATTTCCCGATTTTCAAACTCATTCTGGGGCCCTGTCTAACGCTCGGACCAATTTTGTAATTGCGCCGGACCTGTCAATAATTTTCGGGAGTATTCGAAATTAGGAGAGGGGCGGGAGACAAAATCCTCGTTACGCGTAACGTTCTGATTCTCGAGGAGATTCTCGTGAAGTATCGAGCAGAGAGGACGTGTCGCGAAAATGGGAAGAAACACCGTGAGTTCCTTCCTTTTCACTTTCTGGTTTGGTTGGTGGGCCCTCGAACATCTTTCCCGGGTCATATTTTTCGTGATCGTGCATAATTAAAAGAATTACCGTCCTTCTCTTGTGTTGAGAGAAATTTGGTCACGATGACGACTCTGTCACGCGTTTCTTTGTCGGCTCTTTTGATTTTTGTTTCCGCGGTCGCCCGTTTAGCGTTTCGTGTTAGTTAAAGTAAAATTTTGTGTCGAAGAGTAATCGTGGCCGTACTCGAGATCTCCAATTTTCGTGTTTCGTGTTTCCAAGTTTCGCGTTTGGTAAATAATTGTTCCCGATTGGCGTAAGTTGTTTCCCGGGCTGAAGGGTCGCGAAATTGTGTAATTGCGTGCGTGTGTGAGTGACTGGGTCGGGATGATTTGACGCGAACAACGTTCGATAGCTCGACCGAGTAACCGAATATCGGGGGCTCGGTATTGCGAATAAAACATCGACAATTTCGTTTTCATCTTAAAATTTATTTTCTCGACCGTGAGTAGATCCACGGAGAGAATAAATTCGAGCTCGGTTTAGATTGTAGAGGATGTAGGATCCCGACCAATTTTGTGTGTGAGCGTGCGAGAATTTTGAGAGTGTGAGTTCGCGATTCTTCCCCCGTGGTTCAGTAGAGACGCGTGATCGTTATATTTTCGTTCTCCCGTGTTAAATCTTTCGATAAATTAAATTTGGATAAACTCTTTTCTTGAGCGAAATAATGTAAATTTGTTTGCGACTGGAACTTATCCCGAGCGTGCGTATTTCTGTTGTCATTTTTCTTATATTTTCCGACTTTAAGATTAAATTTGTTATTATTATTTCCAAACGTAATTTTTGTGTTTTAATTATTCTCGAGGTTACCCCGCCCATCCCGCTGATCGCAAGCTGGTCAACTTTACGTCTCTCTCTCTTTGCCGTCGAGTCGCTTTGCGACTGGCGCCCAACTTTAAAATTTCCATCTTAGATTTTGTTTAAAATCGACGGGAAAGAGAGCCAGACTTTTGTGGCATTTTTCGGGGCTTGGAAAAATCCGTCACAGTACGTTAAAGATCTCTTCGCGGTACATCCTGGATACCGCTAAAATAGTTGAAAATGATGTTCTTACTTGAAAAATATGAACTTAATTCAAAAAAATTTTTCAACAATAGTTTTTGGTTTTGCGCAGAAAAATTTTTTGGGGATGGAAAAAAGTTAAGTTTCCATTCGAAAAAAACATGTCGGCCATTCTAACGCCGCCATTTTGAATTTTGGATCCACAAACCAATTTTTATCATACGTCCCCCTTCAACCCCTAAAAGTTTTGTTCCACACAATATTTGATCCGAGCAATATTTTCCGAGAAAAGTCAGGTGTAAGATTAAAATGGGACACCCAACGTCGTGGGCACGGGAGAAAGTAAAAACAAAAGAGGATTAATTAACGGTCTAGGTACAGTAATCAAAGTAATAACTGGGAATCTCGACCAAGATGACGCAGAAAAAATCGATAAAAACATTGACGACATAATAACAAGACAAAAAACCGACGAAGATATGCTAAAAGAAAATGTACAAATTCTGCAATCTACACTAAAACTCTACAACGAATCTACTTCCGAAATAATAGACAAAATGGACAATTTAATGCATATGATAGAAAGAATTGAAAACACGGTAGAAGGTCAATTTTCAACAATAAAAAGGAAACAAATGATAGACGAAAATATAAACGTATTTACAGCGACAGTCGAAGCTTTTACAAGCGACGTAAATCAACTGGCAAACTTTTTAACAGAAATTTACAAGGGAACAATAAACTCTACGGTGATTTAACCTTCACAATTAGCTGACTATTTCATAGAAGCAACTCCTTACATTCCTAAAGGATTAAACTTTCCAACAAATATTAAGAGTAGTGAAATGACTAACCTACTGAAAACAGCAGAAATCACTAGCTATACAGCAAAACTACGTGTTGTTCTAATCATAAAATTTCCTTTAATTAAAAGTTCAATCTTGAAAATCAACAAAGTCTATCCAATACCAACGAGAATAAATGAAAATCAGTTCCAATTCATAGAGACTGCATCGAAAATAATAATCGTAGATAATTACAAAAGAATGTATATAACAATGTCAAAAGAACATTTAAACAAAGCGAGAAAAGTCGACAATATCAAGAGACTCGGTAGAGTCTCAGGACAAGTACATTGACAGCCCTGTCGTCTGCTGGCCCGAGGTTCTCGCCGAGACTACTTTCTCTGAATAAAACGATTCGGGGTGGTGGGGGTAAAATTGGCATGTCATTTTCTTTAATTGCGAAGCTCATGAGTTATGTATGGCTTTGAAAATTGAACTTTTAGCTAATTAAGAAGTTCTCTGTCGAATGAGCCCAAAGTCAGCATGATCGGTGTCGTAATTTCTGAAAAAACACTTTGCACGGGCTTAAGATTATGCAAAAGTTACTAACGCATTCAGGATTTTCCGTATCTGGATACGCGTACTCCAACTGCTACAAACATAAGCCTCTTGGTCCCCATGATCACCAATCCCTGGTGAGAGAAATTTTGTTGCAACCAATGAAGGGTGAGACAATTTTTGGACCAATGACATCCAATAAAAAGAGCAAGTTTGGCGGAAAGCTAAGGAGCTCGAGAGCTCGACAGCAGAAAGCACTCGAAAGTCACCAGCCGCAGTTTCACATCGTGTTGACGTTTGGGGTTACGATGTTATGAAGTGCGTGTGGAAAATAAAAATAATTTTCACGTAATCTAACGAAATGCATGTTCATTCATATTTATTTTGTTAAAACTTGTGGTATACTAAACCGGTATAACAGCGGCCGCGTAAGTGTAGATTGTGACCCGTGTGTGAAAATAAAAAATATTAAAAAATTCGCGATGCATATATATCAACGAAAGTTTTCAAGATATCATTATTTCGTTCGATTGGAAATAAGTATCAACTGAGATAATCTTTCAATTAAACCAGAGTGCGCGGAATATTGTCAAGTGTAAATATATCGTCGGTTGCGTGATTATATATCATGTGTAATAATGTAGGTTATATATGCGAGTTCCCCTTGATAGCTGTGTCGTAACGAACCGGCCGGGATTAGACGTTACGAAGTGCGGGACAAATGTAACAAACGTTCGCACAGTTAGTGAATAATAATATAAATAAGGCAAATCAGTTTATCAAAAATAGGTCTGGAAGTTGTGAGGAAAAATGTTCGTCAACCTGTAATGTCAAGATTTCTTTTTGCGATCTGAAATATTATGGTTGATAATTAATAAAACAAGAACACACGGAACTGTTAGTATATAATGTGAGAAACTCCAATCGCATAAATGTTTTCTAATTTATTTCTTGTGTCATCATTATTTTTGAATATTCCCATATCACGCTTCCTATTGAGTTTCGCTCTGCTCTTTCCGATCCTTATTTTGACTCCATCGGTTTGCAGCGGATCGATACATATTATTAATTGGTTGCCTAATATGTGTCCTATGATTTTCTACTATTTCTTCATGCTGATTGTGGTAACGTGATTCAAGAGGTTTCCAACTATATGATTATCAATTGCACATTTTGTACATCAGATTCTGAAAACAGTTTCTGGTCTTGATATAAGTGTAGTTATTCTTTTTCCACCTGGTCTGTCGAGTAATAAATTTTAAAACTTGTTCCAAAAAGTCTTTGAATGCTTTTTTTGCTGATAATATGAAAAGTTGAATCTTCGGAATGCGGTAGGCAAACACAAATATTGACAACAATACTTATGAAATAATGTGTATGATGAGTATTCCTATTCTGCAAACTGCAAATGTGGAATTATTGGTGAAAACATTCATTACGATAAGTCTACAGTTGCTCAGTTTTGGATGCGATTAAGTGTAATGCCTGCCAACATCAGGGAAACCAACAGAATTTCTGAATGTTATGTGCGCTATGTCATTTTAATGTAACATCATGACTTTTAACAACTTTTCACTATAATACTACAGATTTGAATCATTGAAATACAGCAAAAATCTGCAAACTATAAAATTTATATATTATACCATTCATTTTACTTTTTGACTCTCACTATAACATAAATATAAAGTGAAAAATTAATTAGAAAAATCTTCAGTTGCTCATTTATGAATGGATTTGAAATCGCTGTGCTCCAAGCTCATTGCGCAGATACATTGAATCGCAGCAGATACCTGCGAACTTTGAAATTTCTGTGAATAAGTATATGTGCTAAGTATCACCCTCTATCTTTGATTATGGTAATATGTAATGGAACTTTGTTCAGCAAGTTTTGAAGTGTTTCTTTTCAAATAGTATTGAAGTTTGTATTACCGCGGTATGGAGCGAACACCTTCAAACTTTCATATTTTTGTGTAGCAGCAGGTCAGTCAGTCATTTAAATTTTTTACACAACCGTAACATGTAATCTCAAAAATTCGTCACAAACGTCGTCAGCTTTTCTAAATTCCTAAATTTTCCTTTTTCTATTCTACTCTGAATTTTTTAATTTCTAAATTCATTTCTAAATTCTCCTGAAATTGTTTTCCTCCAAAACCAATGCCGGTACCTTAAACTTCTTTGAATTCCGTTGCTCTGTTGAAATAAGTACGCTCAGTTTTTTTTTGCTTCTTTGAGTTCTGACATGATAAATGTTTCCAGGTGCCTTTTTGCTGCTACTATCAAACTGTAGATAATTGGATCTCAGCGGCCACTTGCAAACTTTGGAAATATATTTCATCGGGGCACGTTTGAGATGAGACGAAAATGTATAGCTTCAGAATGCAAAAACGACATTTAGAAATGGCCTATTCTATTGGATTTGTTGAATCTTGAATTTGATCTATCTTTCCTCTTTTTCTTTCTTTTTTCTAACGTTATAAGCCGAAAATCATATCACGGCCCGCAAAACGCATTGCTCCATGCTCTTAAGTTCCCAATGGACAAAACATAATAGAAGACAAGGGGAAAAATCACCAAAGACCAAGAACAAACCTCTATCGAAATATTTACAGTACAATTTTTACGAAAAATAGGTCTTTTTTCGTAGAAACCAACGTTATAAACCGAAAATCATATCCCGGCCTCCAACCCGTTTTCGACCGTGCTCTTGGGTTCCTAATTGACAAAACATATTAGAGTACAAGGAAAAAAATCGCCAAAGTCCAAGAACAGACCTGTGACGAAATATTTCCACTACAATTTTGACGTAAAATAGGTTTTTTTTTCGTGGAAACCAAAGTTACAAGCCGAAAAACATATCTCGGCCTCTAACCCGCTTTCGACCGTGCTCTGTAGTTCCTATATAATTGACAAAACATATTAGAGTACGAAGAAAAAAATTGCCAAAGTCCACGGACAGACCTGTGACGAAATATTTTCAATACTATTTTGACGAAAATACGTCTTTTTTCGTGAAAACCAACGTTATAAGCCGAAAATCATAAATAATTCATAGAAAATTAAACTAAAATCCTATAGTCGACTGAACATAAATAAGGAACTTGTGAGAAAAAATACGTGTTGTCAAACCATAAACTTCCCCTAGGAAAAAAAAGGTTGGGACAAGTACATTGTTGGTCCCTCGTTTGCTGATAATTCCATCCATACAAAAAACTTTGAAAAAAATTATTTTTAAAAGTTGTAAAAAAATTATTTTATAAAAAAAACTACAGAACAATTCGAAAAACATTTCACAAATCTTGAAAAAACATTATGTTTAAAAAAAAATCAATCTGTATCTATTTTAAAAAGTGTCAAAAGAATCAAATAACAAGTAAAAAATAAAAAACCGAAAAATCGCGCTTGAAATTATTTTGGAAACCGATGCCTCATTCTTCTTATTTGATTCGAACAGCTAAATCAATTTAAAAAAATTCCATCTCATTTACGTTCAGCATTAAAATTTATTATATCAATTCGAGGCCAAGTATTTTCTAATCAATTGAAAAAAGTTACCATTTGAGTTACGTGCAGCACTAAAATTTATGATATCAATTGACGGATAAGTAATTTATGAGTAACTCTAAATTTTGACATTATTAAATTCGTCTAAGAAGCTTTTAAATCCAAAAAAATCACATGCAAGCTAGTCATTGCTTACTCTACGGTGGCAGAGATTTATAAGAAAATCGTTTCTTTTCAAACTTTCAGGAGCTGCTGATATTATTCACAATATTCAACGTCGATTGGATCGATACAAATTATGTTTAAATATGAGTTAAAAAAAGTACTTGTCCGGCCCATCACTATTCATTCAAATAAAAATCAATCATAAAAAAACGAAATTGTCCGGCAGCATCCGGACAATTTCCGGATGAAAATTTTGTGCATCAACATGTGTGCTGCAACAACTTTGCATCTCTGGGTATGATGATATGAATAGAAAAGAATGCTTCAAGAAGTCATTGGAAGCACATTTTTCACAAAACAATGTTGCATTCTTTTTATCTAATTCTAACAATTCCCCAAGTAACCCCAAGTAACCCGAGTAACCCCAACTAACCCCAAATAACCTCAAATAACCCCAAGTCACCGTAAGTAACGCCAACTAACCCCAACTACAACAACGACAAACAAGAAAATGGAAGGAAATCGTGTCGACAACACTATACCCCAAGCCAGCAGCCCCAATAGGGAGAATCTCGCAGGCGGCTCCTATCTGGTGCAAGCCCCGGTGGCCGCCTCCGGTCCTACGGATTTTGGGGAGGACCAAACACGAAAAAATCAATCGGCAAACCCGAAAAACAAAAAAAATGCAAACGCAGAGAAATCTACGGACGAACGCGAAGTTCTCAGCGAGCCATTAGCCTGGCACACGAACTCTCGGGACACGGCCATTGGTAGGGAAGATGGAATCCTAGAGGAACTTCAGGTTCTCCTGGCTGAAACCGTCAGAGTGATCAAGGTGAAACGAACAGTCCCTATGGAGGTAACGAAAAACGTGAAGGAGGCCGTAGCCCTGATTGCGGAAGCCATGGCGCACCGCAATGAAAGATGAGCAGCGGAAGCTTACTATCGTCGAGCTCAGGGAGCGCGAGGCTCTGCTACAGACCGTTACGCCTTGCACGCCGAGGAACAAGCGTCCGGCGGCCAGCCCGCCGTTTAACCCGGAAAGAGTGAGAAGAAGAAACCAACAGCCCCGGGCTCCCGTGGCAATGCTGTGCTGATAAAACCCGCTCAATGTCGATCCTATGCGGATCTACTTAAAGACATCAAGGCGAAGGTAAACCCTGAGCAGCACCAGACAGTCATCCGCTCCATACGCGAGACAAGGGATGGGGCCATCTTACTGAGGATGGACCGGGGGACGGAAAACTGTTCAACCTTCACGGACGCGATAAAGGCCGCGGTTGGGGAGCAAGGTGCGGTCAAGAGCCTCTCCCCGACACACACCATTGAGATCCGGGACATCGACTCCTCTACGAGCGAGGCCGATATCTTTGACGCCCTAGCGAGGGATCTCGGCGAGTCGGCGGACATAAAAAGAGTCGGCCTCTCAAAGACCGTTTTCCGAGGGCAACGCACAGCCTTCATTGATCTGGCTGGGAAGAGCGCGCAGAAAATGACCGCATGCGGGCGCATTAAGATTGGGTGGATTATCTGCCGAATCAGACAGCACGAAACCGTCCTAAGGTGCTACAGATGCCTCGGATACGGACACCAATCCAGCAGATGCACTGGCCCCGACCGTAGCAAACTATGCTACAAGTGCGGCGAGGCCGACCACAAAGCAGCGACGTGTAGTCGACCATCACATTGCTTCCTGTGCTCAGACGCCGGAGAACAAGGCCTCGACAGTGACCACCGTCCCGGAGGGGGGCGCTGCACGAGCTACCGGAAAGCGCTAAAAGGAGCATTTTCCAGCCAGAAATGACGACCTTCCTACAGTGCAACCTAGGGAGGGGGTGGACTGCGCAGGAACTACTACACCAGTTCATCTCTGAACGAGCCATAGACATATGCATCGTATCAGAGCAGTACACGAATTGGCCGAAAGCCTCCTGGCTTTCTGATGAGACGGGCACTGCAGCGATCTGGGCGGTTAATCTAGCGCTGTAACCACTAAGCAGCGGACGCGGCGACGGCTTCGTCTGGGTGAAGCTTCGGGATTTCACCTTGATGAGCTGCTACTTTTCCCCGAACCAAGGCATGACAATTTTCAAACGCCAATTTGCCGACCTGGAGGACTGCGTGAGGCACGTCGGCGGCGAGGTCATCGTTGCTGGCGACTTCAACGCTAAATCTGCAGAATGGGGTATGAGCTGGAGTGACACCAGAGGAAACGATCTCGCGGACATGGCTGCGCGGCTCGACCTGGTGACACTCAACACCGGAAGCACCACGACTTTCAGACGACCGGGCTGTTGGGAGTCAATACTCGACGTAACCTTCGCCTCACCAAATACTGCGGCAGGCATTCGGAACTGGAAGGTCCTGGAAGGGTACAACAATGCCAGTGACCACCAGTATATCGAATTCTCGACCGGCCACGCGACGTCCGGCGACGCAAACAGGGAGACCGCGCAAATCCGCTGGAACGACGGTAAGCTTAACGTACCCCAGCTCATCGCATTCTTTAAAAACCAGCCGAGACTGTATAACAACGAATCAGCCAGCACAAGAGCAGACGCTGAAAATCTTGTTAGCCAAACAATGACAACCATCGCTGCCGCCTACTATGCGTCTATGCCGCGTAGAAGCTCCCGCACGAAAAGACGTCCGAACTATTGGTGGAACGAGGAGATCAGCAACATGAGGAAAAGGAGCCTGGCGCTGCGGCGCAAGGTCGTCAGGGCTAACCGCAGACGGCAGATGGGCCAACCGGACATCCTCCTCGATGAATTCGATAAAGCCAAAAAGGGCCTCAAACGTTCAATTAAGGAAAGTAAAAGGCAGTGCTGGAAGAACCTGTGCGCTGATCTCGATAACGACCCATGGGGCAAAGCCTATCAGATCGCGATGAAAGGGTTAGGCAAGCAAGGCCGCGTGCCCGTCATGGAGCCGGCGACGATAGAAGGGATCATAGGCGATCTCTTCCCCCAGCACCCGCGGAGAGTTCCTAGAGAAGACCCGAGGGCCACCTGCACGCTGCCCTTTCCAATAAGAGAGCTTCAGGACGCCGCAAGATCTCTGAAACCGAAGAAGGCCCCTGGCCCGGACGGCATCCCCGTCAGTGTCATCAAGGCCATAGCCAAGGAACATCCTGAGCCGCTCCTCGCCATGTACAATGCCTGCCTCGCCACAGGCACCTTCAGCCGCCAATGGAAGCGACAACGACTAGTTCTCCTAGATAAAGGGAAGGGCCCACCAGTCACGGCATCCTCCTACAGGCCTCTCTGCTTGCTGGATGTTGCAGGTAAACTCCTAGAGAAGTTAATCAAGGGTCGTCTGAACGACGAGATTGATAAAGTCGGCGGACTCTCGGAGAACCAGCACGGCTTCCGGAAAAGGAGGTCGACTATCACTGCGATCGACCAGATCATAACCCACGTTCGAAGGGCCTGGGCCGGAACCTACCAATCCCGCAAAGTGTGTATTCTGCTGACCTTTGACGTCCGAAACGCGTTCAACTCCGTAGGATGGGAGGACATGCTGGACGCGTTAAAGACGGATTTCAACGTCGATCAATATGTCCTCAATATCGTAGACGATTATTTTCGGGATCGTACACTGTTGTACGAAACAACGGAGGGCACCAGAGCACTGGAGGTCACCGCTGGCGTGCCACAGGGGGCGGTTCTGGGCCCCGATCTCTGGAACGCACACTACAACGAACTGTTAGCCACGGACTTCATGCGTGATACCCACTTGGTCGGGTTCGCGGACGACATCGCCGGCGTGATCGTCGAAGAGAGCGCCGAGGACGCGCAGTGCAAGATAGGGCACCTTACAAGGAGGATAGGAACTTGGTTGGCCTACCACGGGCTCAAATTGGCGGCAAGCAAGACTGAGATGGTCTTGCTTACGAGGCAGCGACATTTTGAGAGACCCTTTGCGATTAGCGTCGGCGAGGCACGCTTCGCGGCGAAAAGGTCGGTCAGGTATCTCGGCCTTCAACTAGACGAGAAACTCACTTTCGGTGAACATATCCGAAGGATTGCAGACAAAGCAAGCGGCGCCGCGGTAAAGCTCTCAAGGGTTATGCTAAACGGCGTCGGCCCTCGGTACACTAAACGTAGGCTCCTACTAAGCACGATTCACTCCATTATGCTCTATAGCGCGGAAATCTGGGCAGAGCAACTGACCCGGGAGAAACATCGGCAAATACTGGCAGCAGTGCAGAGGCGCGCCGCCCTCTGAGTAGCCTGTGCATACCGCACGGTTTCGGAGGCGGCGGTCTTGGTCATAACCAAGGCGCCCCCCCATAGACCTCCTAGCGGTCAAGCGGAGGAGGCTCCACCAACTGTGCGAATCGGGGGCCCTGGACGGTGACTCCAGAGGGCTCGAGCGCACAAAAACCATCCAGGACTGGGAGCACAGGTGGTCAAACAGCAGCACCGGCAGATGGACTGCTAGACTCACCCCGGGGATAAGAGCGTGGATCAGCTGCGATCACGTTGAGACAAATTTCTACCTGACGCAGCTGCTTACTGGACATGGCGCTTTCAATGCGTACCTGCACCACATGGGTCTCTCAGACAGCCCGAACTGCAGCTACTGCCCGGACGAGGTAGACGACGCGGAACATACTTTCTTTCACTGCAACAGATGGGCGGAGGACCACAGCGCTGCAGCAGAATCCGCCGAAGAAGACATTAACCCTGAAAACTTGATACCCCTCATGGCCAGTTGTAAGGCAAAGCTGGACGGCATCATGAATTTCGCGGAGAAGGTGATCAAGGCAAAGAGGCTAGAACAGCAACAAAACGGAGCAGGCGCCTAGAGGCGCATCAAGGGGTTGTACCGAAGTAATGCGAGAGCGGTTTCCGGTGCAACCACCCTCACCGGCGTGAGGGGAGACAGTGCAATCCTTTTTAGTCAGTAAAAATCTGACACTACCAACAAACAACAACTTACGTTGGCGTCTTTTCGAAGATTTTTTAAACCTCTGAAGAAAAAAAAAACCCCAAGTAACCTTAAGTAACGCCAACTAACCTCAAGTAACCCCAACTAACCCCAAGTGACCCCGAGTAACTTCAGAGTAAACCCAAGTAACCCCAAGCAACCCCAAGTAACTTCAGAGTAAACCCAAGTAACCCCAAGTAACCCTAAGTAACCCCAACTAACCCCAACTAACCCCAACTAACCCCAAATAACCTCAAATATCCCCAAGTAACCCTAAGTAACCCCAACTAACCCCAACTAACCCCAAGTAACCCCAACTAATCCCAAATAACCCCAACTAACCCCAAGTAACCCCAAGTAACCCCAGAGTAACCCCAAGTTACCCCAAGTAACCCCAAACCTGCGAGTAAAACGAGCATGGCAATACGGACAAGTGGAAAAACGAATCACAACATAATTTTAACTTGAAGTTTTACGAGCAGGTTTTCAAATTGACTAGTACATTAACATTGTTCACCAAAAAACCAAATCATAATTTGCAGTAAACCTGCGAAAGATGTGACAATGGGCCGAACAAGTACTTTTAACTCATATTTAAACATAATTTGTATCGATCCAATCGACGTCGAATATTGTGAATAATATCAGCAGGTCCTGAAAGTCTGAAAAGAATCGATTTTCTTATAAATCTCTGCCACCGTAGAGTAAGCAATGACTAGCTTGCATGTGATTTTTTTGGATTTAAAAGCTTCTTAGACGAATTTAATAATGTCAAAATTTAGAGTTACTCATAAATTACTTGTCCGTCGATTGACATCATAAATTTTAGTGCTGCACGTAACTCAAATGGTAACTTGTTTCAATTGATTAGAAAATACTTGGCCTCGAATTGATATAATAAATTTTAATGCTGAACGTAAATGAGATGGAATTTTTTTAAATTGATTTAGCTGTTCGAATCAAATAAGAAGAATGAGGCATCGGTTTCCAAAATGATTTCAAGTGCGATTTTTCGGTTTTTTATTCTCTACTTGTTATTTGATTCTTTTGACACTTTTTAAAATAGATACAGATTAGTTTTTTTTTAAACATAATGTTTTTTCAAGATTTGTGAAATTTTTTTCGAATTGTTCTGTATTTTTTTTTATAAAATAATTTATTTACAATTTTTAAAAATAATTTTTTTCAAAGTTTTTTGTATGGATGGAATTATCAGCAAACGAGGGACCAACAATGTACTTGTCCCAACCTTTTTTTTCCTACGGGATTTATTATTACAAACCTAAACAATCACTACAAGCAATAAACGGCAATACGCCATGCGAAATAGCAATTTATTTAGGAAATAATCCCGAAAAATTGTCATGTAATCAACGAATTGTAAAACTCGAAAAAATATTAATAATCGCACTAGAAAAAGAAGGTAGATGGCTATTCGTAACCCCAAAACCCCAAAGCGTAAATTGTAAAAATAAATCTACAACACACGAAATAATCCACAATACAGGATTACTGGCTTTGGATGGAGAATGTTCCGCCACATCAATAAATTTTCAATTGTTATCTTTAAATGAACTACGACAACACGAATTTATAACATTTATACCACTATATAATCTAACAAATGCTATTGGAATGGTATACGCTAATCACTCAATTTTTAATTAGAGCGTACCATCAAAAATAATTACTGATCCACTGAAAACGAACAAATTAGGCGAACGAATTGAAATTCTTAAGCAAAAACTAGAAGAAGAACCGAATATTTGGGCACATCCTTATCACATAATTGGAAACTACTCTCTAAGTGCGATTAGCATGACTCTGATCATTATAATAATTATCATTTTAACAATTTTTAAGGCAAAGCATTGCCAAAGAATTCGATTAATACAATAAACTAATGATATCGAACTAACTAGCCCCGACTTTCGTGGCAAGACCAAAAATCCTAGAAGAACTCGCATCTAAATCTACTGATGACAAAATTTACATAACTAAGGCACGCCCAAAAAACAAAAATAATGCCACACAAAACGCTTCATTATAACCTAAACATAATCCTACTAAAAGTGGAAAAGGAATTAAAAAAGTAAAAACATTTTTAAGTTTCACACAAATTTGTTTATTTTAATTCCGTGCGAAAAGTAGCCGAAATAAATTTCGTCTCCCAAAGGGGGGAGGGATGTTGTGCCCGTACACTCATTAAAACAAATTAAGCACTCTCAGCGCAAACGCAGCAATGGTGAAATATCGATGCTCCCGAACGAGCGCATCGACCCTTGATGTCAACATCGAAACTTCCAGAAGTAAATCTAGGTTATATTCGCACGAGAAGGGGGAAACCCCCAAAATCTATAAAATTATCGACTAACCCAAAATTCGACAGTCTTTGACGAGAATTGTAACGATTGATCTCGAGGCAATAAAACCTCGAATTTGTAACTTCTTAAATAAACTTATTGTTAACTTGTTGTAAAAGTATCGAGTTGGAGTTCAGCTCTTTTGGCCTAAATCCCTTAAATACTCGTCCTTGATAACTCCTCCCTTCGCGACGGTCTTCGCGGACACAACAATAAAATAATTTGTTTCACAATTTAAAAAAAATTTTTTTTTCAAGTTTTTTTATGGATGGATTTATCAGCAAACGAGGGACCATCAATGTACTTGTCCCAACCTTTTTTTTCCTAGGGTAACCTGAACTAGCATGAAAGCAAATGATAATCTTTTAAGAATCATTCTAGAAACCTTTGCTGCTCTGTGACGCTTGCTAGAAAATTTTCCTGAAGAAGAGAGTGATTAGGGCTAAAAATGTACACGAATGAATTTCACAGGAACCTCAATTCATTCACTGTACTTGACTACGTTAGAAAATGATCTCATTTTTTTTTATTTCCAAAATTCTGAATTCCTACGATAAACGTAATTCATTCACTGTATATGTTACAATAGATCTCATATTTTTCGGCGTCTCAATATCTCAATACTTGGCGTGCCTTTTTTACTTTGAGAAGTTTAGTATATTACACACCTAGGGAGGGAAAGTAGACTACTTCAAACAGCGGGCAGAATTGTCACACATGCGCCGAAAGTTCAACTTTTCGAAATCGGAAGGTTGAATTTTCGGTGCATGTGTGGTGAAATAGTATATTAAACTACAAGGGCAGGAATTTCAAACTTCTGCCCGTGTGGTGTATACTATTTTTTTTTTACACCCGGTCGAAAGTAGGAAATGTTTTGATGCCTGCCCCGACATTTGCGGCACGAGCGAAGCGAGTGCTGCTGGTCGGAGAGGCAGGCATCAAAAAAACAAGATTAGCAAAGATTGTACTTCGCGCCTCTTCCGATAGATCACGTTCTAGTTCCCCCCTTCATGCCTCAAAATCACCACACGCTTCACAGCCATCTAGGACCTTTTTCTGTCCCTTGGCTGGTGATCCTGATACCTCATTCTTTTTTCGTGTGCCGAAAGAGCCACAGTCATTGCGGAGTCATCTGGAAAAGAGGATCAAGAAATGGGAAAAGTGGATCGCTGGAAAACGACGCCGGAAGAAACGAAAAAGTAAGTATACTTGATACGTGTTTTAGGTTAGGTGAACGCGTGGCAGAGAAAGGACGACGGGGTTTTGTACATTACGTAGACTCTAATCTACATAAGAAGGAGATATTTCTCCTGAATGTTGGCGTTCAAAAAAACTCCCCTCGTTTTTGTAGGCTCTAACCTAAAAAGCGAGCTCCTTTAATGAGCACGGTTCAGGAATTTCCTCTGACAGGAGTCACCAAGATGTCTGTTCGTTTCTTGAGCTCTAACCTAAAGAAACGAGTACGCTGTGCGTACATAAACCGAGAGTTTTTTCTCGAATAAAGATCGCCGAGATTGTCATTTCTTTTTTAGGCCCTAACCTAAAGAAGAAATTGAACGGACATGTACGGTGTGCGTACAGAAAGCCCGACACTTTTCTCGGACACTGTTGGTGGCATTCGCTTTGGGTCCTAACCTAAAACCGCGCTTGGCGCTTGTATACTATGAATGCCTCTGTTTAAAAAAAAAGAAAATTTATTAATGATGAATTTTCATTGAATAGAACACCATTATGATTCCGATTCTTCGGAAGAGGAGGCTAGTCGTATCAGGAGAAGAATGGAATGAGAGAGAGAGAGTCTGGGGGTCGTGCAGATAGTAGCAGCGTCGACGAAATACCAGGTGACAAAGCCAAAATTGCTGAGCTAAGAAATACTTCGAATGCTGCTCCTGAAGAGAATCAAAATTCAGAAAAGAATATCGAACCCCAAGTTTTAGAGATATTGGGGAAAAGAATTATCGAAGAGAGATGCCCGGATGAGGAGATAGAGAAGGAGATCGTCATTCGTCGGGAAGAGATAATACAGAAGGGTATCCCCGCGGAGGAACGGGATAGATTGATCAAAAAATACCCTCCTCCGCAGAATGCTCTATGCATCGACCCTCCGTTAATAAACCCTGAGGTTAAGGTTGTTTTGTCTGACGCTCTCATTAAGAGAGATGAAAGAATTTTTGCTAAACAAGTGAAAATTGCAACTTGCTTGGCGATCATGAGAAAGTTTTTCCAGGAAGTGATGAATGGTAAACAAGAGAGACTCGTATCTCTGGAACGTCTGAGCGATGCCGGGAGACTTCTCGCGGATCTCCAACACGACGAATCGTCGATAAGGAGAAATTTAATTTTGGCGAACCTGAGTACCTCTGTAAAAGATATTCTGGTTTCGTCGTCCTCAGATAGCTTCCTGTTCGAGAAAGATTTCGAGGAAAAAGTTAAAACCGCCAAGAGTTTGGAGAACACGTCTCGTGATCTCAAAATTGTCAAGGTCCCGCCAGCTTCGAAGACGTCAGAAAACCTCAAGTTCCCGCCTCATCGACCACCGGGGAAATTTGCTCAGCGATCGACGGTAACAGGCGGGAGAGAAAATTCACTCAAGTGTCAAAGGGCCACAACATCGAGACGGAGAGACATTCGTCGTCGGGACGAAGGGAGCCAAAGGGAGGGATATCGAGCACATCGCAGGCGTTGACGACAGAGGTGAGAAAGATAGCAGGCAACTTGCGATTTTTTCAGGAGGAATGGAAATCCATTACGTTAGATGAGCGAATATTGGGATAGATAGAGGGGCATAAAATACCCTTTCGGGAGGAACCTCAGCAGTCGTTCACGCCTCGTGAGAGGGTATTTTCCCTTGGAGAGGTTAATCACGTAAGAGCTTATTTTGACGTTAATTGAAAAAGGGGCGGTGGAAAAATGTAAACTCGTCTCGGGTCAATTTTTGTCACTTACTTTCACGGTCCCAAAAACGGATGGAGGTCATAGAATTATTCTTAATCTGAAGGGTTTGAATGAATTCGTGCGCATTGAACATTTTAAGCTCGAAGATCGACGTACAGCTGTTAATTTAGTACGAGAAGGGTGCTTTTTTTTAGCGACGATTGATCTAAGGGACGCATACTACGCAATCGTGTTAGCAGAATCCGATAGGATATATCTGAGATTTATGTTTGAGAATGAGCTGTATGAATTTACTTGCTTGCCCTTTGGTTTAGCTTCCGCGCCTTACGTTTTGACGAAATTGATGAAACCTGTTGTCGCCAATCTGCGAGGTAGAGGTTTTCTTTCTGTCGTCCATCTAGACGTCATTTTGATTATCGCTCAGTCTTTTTCGGAGTGTCAGGAGAATATTCGAATAACAAGCGCCTTGATCGAAGAGTTGGGATTTACAATCAATCTGGAAAAGTCTCAACTAATACCATCAAGAAGATGTAAATATCATAGGTTTTACTTCAATTTGGAACACATGTTTCTTGAATTGCCAAAGGCCAAGAAAGACCGAGTAAGACAATTAGCGCGGAGGTTTCAGTAAGTTGGAAAATGTAGAGTGCGAGAATTTGTCCAGTTCATCGGTACTGTGATATCTTGTTGTCCGGCACTCCCCTATGGGCTCTCCCACACCAAAGCCTTTGAAAGAGAACGGTTCTTAGCCGTGTTGAAAAATGGCAATAGATTGGACCAGTTTATGAGAATCCCTAAAAAACTTCAACCCGAATTTGAATGGTGGAAAAGAATTCTGGACTACCCTCATATGTCGTTAAGATCTTTAAGGTTTAATCTCGAAATTAAATGCGACACGTCTTTGTCAGGTTGGAGAGCTGTATGTGGGAATGAGAAATCCCACGGATTTTTGAATGCCGATGAAAAGAGATTACACATCAACATTTTGGAATTGACGCCAGCATTTGTTGCCTTAAGATGCTTTGCCAGTAACGAGAGAAATTGTGATATTCTCCTACGTATCGACAATACCACAGTAGTCCAGTCACCTTAGGCCATATTTTACGAAGTTCTATTCAAGAGATCTAGAGGTTAGCCAATTTTTTTATAGGTTGTTTGGACCTACAGGAATATAGCCCTGAATTTTCGAACAAATCCGACTTGCACTTTTGCAATAAAAAATTATTGAAAAAAAAAATCGAATTTTGTGACTTGGTGCTCAGGGAACGCATCTGATCGAAAAACTTAACACATGAAAGTTGTTCGGCATAACGTCCTCTATAAAAAAGGTCTTATACAAAAATGCGCTATCATTGTTAATTAAGCTAACTGCTTAATTAACAATGATAGCGCATTTTTGCTATTAACTATTGCAAATAAAGACAAAAAATCACAACTTTGTTTTTGCTGCTACAATCGTTTGTTTGTAGAGTAATCGGTTTGAAATTCATACAAGATGCAGAGAATTCAATGCCCAAGAGAATGGTGCCAGATTTATTAACCTGTGAGATATAGTTTAGCAACAATTTGCGATCTTCGAAAAAACTTTGACATCTCATAGAATTTGGAGATGAAGGCCTACAGCGTAGAAAAAAATCGAGGAGCTTCGTGTCACCGTGCACAAACTGTTTGGAAAAAATAAATGGTTTTTGTTGATAATAAATAGTGTTTTTTGACGTTTTAAAAATTTTGCTTATAAACAAATAGCAATTTTGGACAAAGTTACAAAGATATTCGGAAAAATCTTGGACTGTTCGATGCGTTTTTGGAAAACGAACAATTTAAAAAAAAAAAGTCGCAATATCTCTATTACAGACCGAGATATGAATATTTTTATATTTTTGCAAATATCTGTTGTTGATATTGAGATTTTTGCAAAAATCAAATTCGATAGCCTTCCGTAGGGTTCCGGCTATGAGATTCGATAAAATACTGACCTCCAACAGGGATTTTGTCATCACGGTTATCCGTGTAATCTACTCGATGGCGCGCGGTCGAGAGCGCGGCGACGGCCGCTCGCCCGGGCGTGGCAGTGGGGGTACCCCCTCGCGGCGGAAAAACGTTTCTAGGGGGTGAAATCATCCCTTGAAGTTGAGTCCTCCGAGGGGTACTTTTCAGGTTTCACCTATTTCCACTTGAGATAATCGAATGCACCCAAATGGATAATTACCTTAATGATAAACGATGAAAAATGCAACTGGTTTCACATCGGGGGGTTGCATAAGAAAAAAGTTATAGGGGTTGAAATTCACAAAATCGTTATAACAAAAAAACTATTGCACCTATCTCGATGAATTCAATTGCATTTTGAAGAGGGTAAAAAAATAGTAGATACGGGTTTTTGCGTTTTCCTCGCAAATCAAGTTAAGGGGGTGAACTACCCCTATGTATGTTTACGCTTAATCTCAATCAAACGGCAGTAATTCTTTTTTTTCTTGTTTCCTCTCCTCGTAATACGTTTTTTCTTCAAATTTACAACATCCACATATCAACAGATGGATGGATTTTTCCTGCAATTACATTTTCCTAACTGGTGAAAGTGATAGAACCCAAAGTATGCGTCCAATCTTAATGGTTTGTTTTTTATTTGAAGGCATGTTGAGACTCTTCTAGTTATACTTAAAAGATTCTATTCAAAATTTATTTAAACAATGGATTTTATCTACTTGAGCAAGGAAAATTGGAAAAAATCGAATTTTTCCGTTGAAAATTCTACCATTTTATGAATTCTTTATTTTTTGTAACTTTTTACGGTATTCATACGAATTACATCCATAGTTTAAAAGAATTCACTTATTTATTTTTTCCGCGAAAAATTATAGATTGGATAACTTTTACGAATAACAATTTTTTTTATTAGTTAATAATGAATAAACCACAAGATAAATTTAAAAATATGTATTTCTTATACTTTTCACAAAAATTTCGTAAATACTGACGTATTTTCATAGTTATCATATCTCCCCCCTCTACTTGACGGTGTTATTTCGGAGTCACCTCTGTCCGGTCTGTGACTCGCTCCCAAAATTAGATTTGAAATACGACGCAGAAGCAGTGATAAATCTGCGATCGCGGAATGTATTCACCACAGTCGGTTATTTTTATTTTACACAAAAGAAGTGCCTTACAATTCGAGACTATTTAAAACAAAGTTGCAAGTATTAATCAAAATGAAGATAAATCCTTTGAACGTTATTAGAATGCTTCTCGCAACTTTTGAAGTTATGCGTTTACCGGATTCGCCAGTGAATAACGATGCAATACAGTTGAAAGAAAACATTGAAAATATTTTGTTGACTGCAATGAACGAATACAGTGGTTTCGACATGGTAGAAGAAAATTCTTTGCATTTTGAAGAACCATTTAAGAATGGGCAGACGCCCTGCATGAACCAGAACTTCCGCCTGATACATGCACTCGTGATGACGAAGACTTATCTTACGAGTACAAATTAAGGGCCGTTGAATATTGGCGCAGCGGGAAGACAGGAAATTTAGGTTTGGGAAGTGTTAAACAAAAGTTCAAGAAAGTGCAATCTATACGACAGTTGCGGCGGTGGGCCCACAATTTGAACAAGGGGGGGACATACAAAGAAAAATTAGCACGAATTTGTGGATACACTTTGGAAAATTTCAAAGCTGCTGTGGATGCTGGTTTAATAGTGCACGATTCCGATTTTAAAAAATGGGCCTTGCATGCTCAAAAAGAAGTAGGGCATACTGATTTTCGTTTCAAAGCATCTCGTACGTGGATAAACTCATTCAAAGCAGCTCATCGTATCGTATCGAGAAAAATTAATAAATTCATTACATCCAAAACAATTGAAGATGGAAAAGTCTTGGAACAACAAAGTCAAAAATTTGTCTATGACGTAAAGCAAAATATTAGAACGTACGAATTGTCAAATACATTTAACGCAGATCAGAGTGGCTTCCAACTAGAAATGCATTCAGGAAGAACTTTAGCGATCGAAGGAGAAAAGCAAGTACAATGTCTTGTACAATCAGTCTCTTCTACGACTCACAGTTACACTATTCAGCCGACTATATCAGCTGACGGCAAGCTGCTATCTCCTCTATTTTTAGTTTTAAAAGAACCAACTGGCAAGATTGGTCCATTAGTGGAGAAAACGCTTTTCAGACCCGATAATGTGTACATAGAAGTATCCAAGTCTGGGAAGCTTACTTCAGGTATAAATTACATCCACTGTTTTTGTGTAAACATTTTTTCGATTGAAAAAATAATACGTTTTTCTATTTTCAGATCATTTTAAAATTTGGTTGGAGCATGTATTTTTCCCGAAAGTTGGCCCAAAATCATTATTACTGATTGATTCTTGGACTGGACACTGTACCCAAGCTGTACTTGATGTGAAACCTTCAAATAGAGATGTGAAAGTAATGATTATACCTAAAGGAACTACCGGAAAAATCCAACCCCTCGATGTTTTTGGATTCCGAATATGGAAAAATTTTGTTAGACATTTTTCTGATAATTGTCTTTTGATGAATTATGATATTAATTTGCATTTGAGGAACAATATCATAAAGCTGCAATCACTCGTTCATAACCAACTGTCGTCACCACGTTATATCGATCTTTTCAAATATTCTTGGTACAAAAGTGGTTACATAGAAGAAAAACCTGCGAATTTTGAGAATCCTGTAGATTTTGCATTTGGAGATTCCTGCAACTCACATTGTGAAGTTCCAGGATGCGAAAATGTTGCTATTGTTCGCTGTTCCTGGTGCAAAAAGTCGCTATGTTTTAAACACTTTTTCGATGATTATAATTACTGCAGTACTTACAACGGTTAATAGAGCACACCATTATATGTTCGCTTCTTTTTATCGCTATGGTGATTATTTTGTTAGACTGTTGACATATTATTAATAAAAGATATAAGCATATTGTACACTTTTTTTTACTCGACTATGTAGTTTTTCTATACGTCATCCCAAAACTTGGTCTTATCAACCGGAACGAATATGAGTATATGTGTAAACGCTTATCGTATACCTATGTTATTATCTCATTGCCAAATATAAATCGGTCAGAATTATCGATAAGTCAGATATAAATACTTTTCCATCTGAAGATTCACCTATAAATAAGTTGGCATTTAGATAAAATCGTTCATTGAATGTTATATCCGCAACATAGTTGTTGTAAATTTGAAGAAAAAACGTATTACGAGGAGAGGAAACAAGAAAAAAAAGAATTACTGCCGTTTGATTGAGATTAAACGTAAACATACATAGGGGTAGTTCACCCCCTTAACTTGATTTGCAAGGAAAACGCAAAAACCCGTATCTACTATTTTTTTACCCCCTTCAAAATGCAATTGAATTCATCGAGATAGGTGCAATAGTTTTTTTGTTATAACGATTTTGTGAATTTCAACCCCTATAACTTTTTTCTTATGCAACCCCCCGATGTGAAACCAGTTGCATTTTTCATCGTTTATCATTAAGGTAATTATCCATTTGGGTGCATTCGATTATCTCAAGTGGAAATGGGTGAAACCTGAAAAGTACCCCTCGGAGGTCTCAACTTCAAGCGATGATTTCACCCCCTAGAAACATTTTTCCGCCGATAAAAAAAAATACGTGTCTCTTAGATTTTGATGTAGAATAACATATTCAAGTTTCATTAAAATCGGAGGGGGACAGCGGAAAGACTTTCCTTGTTAGTTAACAAATTTGATAATTCCCCTTAGAATGGTCGTAGAACGATGTATTTTTTTTCATTTTGCGTGATTTTTTCTCGCGAACACGATGGTACCATTAAAAATCATGTCCGTCCCATAGGAGAGCCGCCACGATCGATTTTAAAAATTCCACATATAACCATGCTTTAAATTCAATTTACCGTTAACAGGAGCACTATTCAAGCAGCTGGTCAGAGTATAATGATGGCTATGTACGGAGCGCGTAATGGTGATCTTACGAATTATCAGGAATTCCGAAATATGTGTTTTACAAAATCGAGTCTTAAAAGTACATTCAATTTAAGTTCTCTTCCCCCAACTGCTGAGGCTTGTAATGAATATTCGCTTCGCACATTTCTACAAGTTTGCCAATGGCAAGGCGAATGTTCAAAGGACCCGATGCAGTGGGGTGGAAAAAACTACACATATTTTAGAACCAATCACATGTAGAAAAGATCCCATTACGTCGAATTTGTTGGAAATCATTTCTTGCTCGTGCGATAAGAGTGGCTGTATATCTTATTGTACGTGCAGGAAAATAGGATTACAATGTACGGTACTATGTAAAAAATGTAACGGCATGAGTTGTGCGAATACTGCCGAACACGAAATAATATTAAGCGATGATGAGGATGGAGAAGAAAATTTCCATTGTGAAGAAGCGATCGACGATGAAATAGAAATTGACTTGCCCGTTGTAACGGTGCCAATAAATGTAAAAGTATCCAATAGCGACGATGAGTATGAACCTGACGAGAAAAAAATCACAACGATGTGAACAACTATTCTTTCTTAATTTTTTTTCGTTCACATAAATAAACGAATTGTAATGAATGAAACAATGTTGAAGAAAATATTTATTCATGATACCCTATCCCATTAACGGTAAATTGAATTTAAAGCATGGTTATATGTGGAATTTTTAAAATCGATCGTGGCGGCTCTCCTATGGGACGGACATGATTTTTAATGGTACCATCGTGTTCGCGAGAAAAAATCACGCAAAATGAAAAAAAATACATGGTTCTACGACCATTCTAAGGGGAATTATCAAATTTGTTAACTAAGTCGCTCGAGCGGGGTTGCGGAGCGCGAGGGGGTACCCCCACTGCCGCGCCCGGGCGAGCGGCCGTCGCCGCGCTCTCGGCCGCGCGCCGTCGAGTAGATTACACGGATAACCGTGATGACAAAATCCCTGTTGGAGGTCAGTATTTTATCGAATCTCATAGCCGGAACCCTACGGAAGGCTATCCAATTTGATTTTTGCAAAAATCTCAATATCAACAACAGATATTTGCAAAGATATAAAAATATTCATATCTCGGTCTGTAATAGAGATATTGCGACTTTTTTTTTTTAAATTGTTCGTTTTCCAAAAACGCATCGAACAGTCCAAGATTTTTCCGAATATCTTTGTAACTTTGTCCAAAATTGCTATTTGTTTATAAGCAAAGTTTTTAAAACGTCAAAAAACACTATTTATTATCAACAAAAACGATTTATTTTTTTCAAACAGTTTGTGCACGATGACACGAAGCTCCTCGATTTTTTTCTACGCTGTAGGCCTTCATCGCCAAATTCTATGAGATGTCAAAGTTTTTTCGAAGATCGCAAATTGTTGCTAAACTACAGGGTGTCTCATTTTAATCTTACACCTGACTTTTCTCGGAAAATATTGCTCGAATCAAATATTGTGTGGAACAAAACTTTTAGGGGTTGAAGGGGGACGTTTGATAAAAATTGGTTTGTGGATCAAAAATTCAAAATGGCGGCGTTAGAATGGCCGACATGTTTTTTTCGAATGGAAACATAACTTTTTTTCATCACCAAAAAATTTTTCAGCGCAAAACCAACAACTTTTGTTGGAAAAATTTTTTGATTAAGTTCATATTTTTTAAGTGAGAACATCATTTTCAACTATTTTAGAGGTATCCAGGATGTACCGCGAAGAGATCTTTAACGTACCAAGTGCAAGTGCGTTTGCGTGTGCGTCTGCATATGCGTGCATACTTGGAGGTGCATGTGTGTGTGTTTTTTATTTTCATTTTATTTTTCAACTTTTTTTAAAAAGAGGGGCATGCAATGCCTTTATGCCCATAGGTACGAGCTCACAAGGATTAGGTCTCTGCGGTTCGTCACTACCGCAGTGTTTTTGGACTCCAAACCCTCCTTGTGAGTGTACTCTGATCCCTCCCTATAGATGTTCAAAGATCCCTCCATTCATGATTAAACATGCGTCCAAAAACACTGCGGTAGTGACGAACCGCAGAGACCTAATCCTATATTAATTCCTAATATTAAAAATAAAAAATACGTCAACTTATAGTATTCTCTGATGTACTGTAATTATTTGTCACAACCGACGTTAAATTTTTATTATTTTATTTTTCTTTTGCAACTTAACTGAAACAAACTCAAACTAAGTACGCATATCATCTAATCAAAACACCGAATATAACGCATAGACATATCATTACCAAAGACACGTGCCTGACGCAAGTGTTCTGGGTTTTACGAAACTCCCATCCGAGCACTACTGCCCTAAATTTCGGGGATTCATCGATTGATTACACAGATGTTTTTTTCCTTATAAGGATCGAAAAATAGAACTCTGAACACTTGTGCCCAAGGTAACGATAACAAACCCCACCTATTTGACCCAAATCTAGCCCTATAAAAAGGCCAAGATTTGCGGTACAACTTGCATTCCGTTCCGTACCTAGAGTCGCGTTTATACTGTTCGCAGTAGTTCGGTTGTCATTCGGTTAGCCGTCTTATACTTAACCTCTGGACGAACTCCAGGTCTTCCGTAGAAGAGAGCGAGTCGACTCCAGCAACGAAGGTGTTAAGGTATTTTGCTCCGATTCGAGACTTTAAATATTCCTCCAATCGCCTCGACTTGTGACTTAGAATATTTACGACCGATCGCGAAATCTAATAACGACCGCGCATCGACGAGTTGAAGACACTTCTCCGGTAACGTACCACGTATCATACCGAATCGTATCACTTATTGTAACTTACGCAATATCCAGAATACATAGAGAATCCTATATCCCTCTATCATATTCTGCAATTGTACTTTACTAACACCTTACGTTGTATCACGAACATATAGAGAATCCTAGATCTCTCTATCATGTTCTACTACTGTATTTTACTAAAAATCTATTTTCATTAAAGAGTGTATAAGGAATCCTAGATCTCTTTGTCTACGACTTTTAATACCTTTCCTCAATCGCAACTAGACAAAAGCAAGACTTCTCGAGGTCTCTCAGCGTGCGCCCACGATACTCAAACGAGTATATCTATATAATAACGCTCTGCGTATACATGCTGAATGGAAAAGTCTATGGGACATAGCGTTTGCCGCTCGACGCTCAAACACCCGAACCTTTCCTTCACGCCCCTCCGGACGTGACATATTCAATTATTAAAGAAAGAAATTTTGAAAATTTTCGAAAACAATTGGAAACGCTATCGCTCCTGTAAAGCGACTCGTCATAACATAAATGTACTTGTCTTAGAGTCGCTGCCGCGACTCTAGATATGATCAAAAGAGCAGCAGGTTGGACCGAATCATCGAAAACTTTTGCGCGGTTCTACGATCTGCCAATTGTGTCAGAAGACTCGACCTTCGCAAAAGCTGTATTAAATATGAAATAATTCTCTATTTTAATTTTTAGTTTTCTATAATATTGGTCATATCATGAGTAGACAAATAACTCATTTTATTTTCGTTTAAGTAATTTAAAAAAAAAAGAAAAAAAGAAAAAGAAATATTGTATTTCCAAGATATCCAACAACTAGTAAATATCAGAATAAGGCAGAATCAATAAAAGTTTAATTTACCATAATTCCAATTTTGAAATACTTGCCGTGAATAACTGTAAACATCTACAACGTGATCTATCGAAAGAGGCGCGAAATACAATTATACGATCAAACGAACTTACCTGTAAGGAAGTTCCATCGTAATTGTGTAAGTCGCCTCTTCCGATAGATCACTACCCCTCAGATCCGGTTCGGTAGTCCGGACGATCCCATATCATTGAATAATGATTACCCAAGGGCACGGCAACACTTTGAAGTCATAAGGTATCAGGGTCACCAGCCAAGGGTCAGAAAAAGTTCCTAGATGGCTGTGAAGCGTGTGGTGATTTTGGGGCATGAAGGGGGGGAACAACGTGATCTATCGGAAGAAGCGACTCATACAATTACGATCGAACTTCCTTACACCCGAACTTACCACCCGAAAAATCGTGCTTAATTATATCTTTCACATTTAGTGTGTACTCCAAAATCATTCCATCATTTTTTGACTTATTCTTTATAATTCCAGGGAATAAAATAAGTGTTTTTCAGTGTTAGCTTTTAACTACGTTTCAGCTTTATTTGTTTTCATTCAATGATTGTTACTATCTTTAACATCCCGGCATTTCATTTTGTTTACATTTCTCAAAGAATGAGAAATGAAAAAAAATCGTTATATTCGAATATATAAAATCGCGACGGAGATAGGTTTAGCTTTTTTACAATACTTAGTTTTAATATGCTACCGCAGCTTCTAATTTTTTAGTATCGGTTCGACGGTTTTATTATAATGACTTCGGATCAATTTATTTTCAGTACAATTCAGAAACATCACTTGAGGAATGATCCTTTCACTCCTTTAATAATTTTCTCTTTATTCTTCTTGCAGTCAATGAAGATTCAACGCATATTTGGATTTTACTCATCATTGTTACAATTCACTAAATATCATTTGAATTTTTTCCATTTGATAGACTAATGGATATGATGGGATTCACATGACTCTCGTGTGTCCATATTTCATAAACACGGGGATGTTCAATGGTGTTCGGCCTCGGTAAATATTAGCTTAAACATTATATAAAATTAAATCTCAGCTAACAGTTTCTCATTCCGAATTATTTGACATTTCGTAGATTAATGCCAATGTTAGAGCCTGATTACGTTGCGAGACAGATAGTTGATGGAATACTGACCAATCAAGTAAATGTAACTTTACCGATATCCACGAAATTCTTCATGCCCTTGAAATGGTAAGTTCAACCTTGTTGATGAAAGCAGTTTTTAAAACATAATTATTTATCCGGTCTTTTAAGGTTTTTGAATTATTTAAAAATTTAATTTCAGCTTACTACCAGCAAAATTGTGTTGGGCTCTGATGTATAAAATAATCCAAGGACCACAATCTATGATGATGCTGACAGAACGTAAAGAACGTGAGACAAGTAAAGCTTGAATTACAAATGGACCTCACAAATATTCAATACTTGTCTATTCGATGAGGAACATACTCATTCGAAGCCAGTTTAGGAAATAGTATGGTATTCGGCTCATGTTGGTTGGTCACTTCATTCTTTTATCGTACAATGGCGCTCCCTTCAAATTAAAATTACCGTAGTATCTCATTGACAAGTTAGTACTTTTTTTCAAGAGCTAAGAATAAATCTGATTGTTGGAAATTTTATTTACTTTTAAATTAAAACCTGCTGAACCGATTGCAACTAACTTTCATAAGATCAAAGGCATCATTCAAACCAAGTCTGTTGTTTTATGAAATTTTGACATTTCGTTTTTCATGGAAACGGGACTACAGAGCTCAAATGTATTCTTTAATTTCAAAATTAAAGCCTCAGGCCATCCTAGAATTTTCGAAAAATCGACTTTTTTTATTTCAAATGGTCACTTGGGATTTTAAAAATGATGTCCCAAAATATTATGGCCTGGAGAGACCTCTAAATACTCATTTTTTGAATTTTATTTATATATAGTAATTGTACTATATAATTGTTTCAATAATATCTATATCTGTTTCAATAATACTATATAATTGTTTCAATAATATCAGCCGTGTACCTGCCTTAATCCTCTAAATTCCCTGCTCTCTAGTGCTCACAAGAATAACCCACTCTGGATGGCGCGTGCGCGTGTGTGTGTATGTATTAGAGTGATAAAAAAAAAATTTTTCCCCGGTCCTATCATCTCAAAAGTTTCTAGACGGTATTATAAAAATTCTATGAGACGCACAATGTACTTCCGTTTTTCCATATAAATAACACGTAAATATTTTTTTATACGTTTTCTTCAAATAAAGCTATTGAAAATTTTTTCCCACAATTTTGATAAATATGTTTTTGTAAAAAATTAAATTTTCTATAGAAAGGTTCTGATGTGATTTTCTTGTAAATCTAATGGGTGAATCGTTATCAGACTTTGAATACAAGCAACTCAGATCTAATCATGAATCATTCAAGAACGCATTTTCGATTCCACTGGATCTTATTTTATAATTTGTATATTCCCATTGTTTATTATAAAATTTTATCGTTCAAATAAAGTGTTCCACGTTCCAATAAATGTGTTCCAATGAAATTTACCACGTTACAGTTTATTCGATAAAAATGTGGTATTATTCTACGAAATGTGAATATATCGCGGTTGCATTTTCGAATATTTTGAAATATTTAGCTTTTGTAATTTGCCGGTTCGCGACATTTATCGAATGTGGTGAAAAAAATCCGAAAGACGGGGAAAAAGGTGCGGTTTTTAGTATGCAATTCAAATAAATAAGTTTCAAAATTGTACTATTTTTATTTGTAATAAACAAATTTTCATTGTCTTTATTTCACTATGTTCGAATTTTTATTTTGTATTTCTCCACGTTCGTTGTTTCTATCTCGTTGCATCATGATATCAGTATACGAATGTTAAATTATCCAAAATCACGAGTAAATTTGAAAAATAATGATAGATTATGTCTTCCATTTTTATCTCGAATTATTGTTTCGAAATTAACGATATTCTGGACGGATTTGGTTTGTGATCCTGATTTTGTAATAATAACAAAAAATTAAGTGTGATTCAACTATTTCAAATATAACGCTTTTTATTCTATACGAACTTTAATTTATATCGATGCCTCTTGGATTCATACTTAAACAATAGCATTTGTTAGCTATATTTGACCTATATAACACCGGCACACAAAAAAGAAGTGGTCAACACCGTGAACCGGTACCCGTCAATCTCTACGAATTTTAGCCCGCTGAATCCAAGTCCGGGGTCAGATTTGCCAATACAACTCCGAAATTTTGAGTAAATTTGTAAAAACCGCAAAAATGACGTAAATTCACTATTAAAAGCATGATAAACGTAGTCTTCGATCTTATTAGGGAATGTTTTCTATGTAATTTGATGCACTGAATCTGAATCTCAAGTCAGATTGGGTGATATATTCCCAAAACGTTTAGTAAATTCGAAAAAACCGCAAAAATAGCGGGAAATTGAAATTAAAAAAATGATAAAAGTTATCTTCCATCTTAATTGGGTGTGTTTTTTTATGTTATTTGATGTGCTGAATATGGATCTAGGGTGGAATTAGCTGAAACATTCCCAAAATTTTGTATAATGCAAAAAACCGCTAAAAATGTGTAAAAATTGCTACCGTGAGTATGGGAAAAGTTTTATTGATCTAAATCGAGTACGTTCACTTTGTATTTTGATACGCTGAAACCGAATCCGGAATCTATTAATCTCGTACGTCTCCAAAATTTTGCTTCCATGGAAAAAAATGGCTAAAAATGTTCTTTACGAATTTTGAGGGACTCAATCCGAATCCGGTGCCTAGTAGTCATGCATACTTCCATCGAAGATCGTGATAAATAGCAAAAAATGTTAAAAAATAGTTTTAAAGTTTTTAAACATGCATGATTAATTTTAAGGGACAACACCACTGTAACCTCCTGTTTTTTTGCCGTTTTTCAAGAATTTTTTTTGTGGAAAAAAAAGAGATAATCCAAAATTTTTGTTTGTTTTGTTTGTTGTTTCTTGAAGATACTTAAAAATTTTTGTTTTTAATTTTTCACGCTCCATGGTGGCGCTGGAGAAGCTCCCGCGTCAGGTGCTGTTGCCTCTGCAGTGATCCGCGGCACGCAGCGGAACTGTCTTCAAAGTCGATCTGAAAAAAAATACCGAGTGTTTTCGTTAATAATATGATATTTTGAAGAGAAGTACATAGGGATTTGAAAAAATATTGATTTTTAAAAAATAGACACGCTTTTGAAATTTCAGATCGATTTTCGAGCAAAATTTCTCGTCGAAAAAAGGCTATAACTTTTTTTTATTGAGATATCGAAAAAATCCTATATACTTCTTTAGATAATCTAGTTTTATTGATGTAGTCCAAATTTGAAGTCGATCGGATAAAAATTGCTCTAGTTCTGCTGCGTGCCGCACTCAAAAAAGTGGTTTTGAGAAAAACGCGTTTTAAGTTTTAAGTTTGTTAATTTATGTGATGAATTGGAAAAAAAAATTTTTACCTTTAATCAGCGATTCCGGCACCATATAGCTGGCCTTCAAGAAGCAAATCAAGGTCCCCAGAATTTTTTCTTGAACTTGTAGAGGCTCTTCTTGCCTCTTTTGCAGCATCCGTGAGCGAGCGCTCCGCCTGCTCGATCCGCACTGCGTCGGTTTCAACGTAAAAATTGAAACAATTTGGGCCGATGGTTACCCCCCAACGTCTCCATAACTTTCATGAAGCTTCTCAGGCCATCGTTGAATAATAATACCGCGATATCAGCGGCAATATCGACGATTTTTTTGCTCTCGAACTGAAACTTGGGGGCTATTGCCCAAATTGATTTGTTGTAGCTTTCGTTATTGTTTTGCGTAAAGCCGTTCAAACAACGCTGCAGCAAATCGTCTCTGCTCAAATTTTCATACACTGGTGTAATTGCCTCCAATTACGCCTCCAATTAATCCTTAACAAGAGGCGGCTTATGGCGATATTCAGAAATATTACCGCTTGCGACCGCTCGCTGCGACGAACATCACGACTCGGCTCCCTTTGGGCAATCGTCATGTTGTGGCTCACTATCTGTGGATATTTTATGCTTGATAGTTACCCAAATTTTCTTCCTCATTTTTTAACATCATCGCTGTTTCTCCGAATAGCCAAGCCGTAATATGTGCTCAACTCGTCAATTAATTTTCCAGTGAGCTTTCCTCTGCCAGACAATCCTTTTTGTTTTTTCACGATTTCGCGGAGGGGCGTCCCCATACGTTTTTGGGCATGATCGATGCACTCTTTTTTTTTATCTCGAAACCGTCGTATGAATCGCTATTCGATATGCCCAGAAACATTTTAGAATCACCGTCACCAATATAATATTTATATTTTATGCCATAGAGGTCTTCAGACCGTTGAAACATTTCAACAGCTGACAAGGAAAGGTACTTTAGTGTCCGCCTCAGATTTTGATAATTTTTTTCGATGTTATAGTCCATCCAAAAATAAGAGACACATATTTTTTTTTAATGGCCGAAAGTTATTTTCAAGGGGTGAAATCAACTCCTAAAGTTGAGCATGTTTTGCGTCTGGTAGAGTGTGTCATATAGAAGCACTCAACCGATCGAAACGAAACCCATTGCAAAATGTTCTGCATGTCAAATAACCCATATGACATGTCCAACTTCGTATGCACTCTTACGGCAAAGGGGTGAACCACCCCCGAATGTTCAGAATTTCTTCGTATAACAAAAACTTACAATCCGATTTTAATAAAACAATCGCCATTTTGCAGAGAAAAAAAAATAAAATGGACGTGTTTTTTGGTTTTCCTCGAATCAAAAAATTAAGGGGGTAAACCAGTCCTAAAATCTTGAATTTCACTTTGCGCATCCAAATGTTTACATTCAATTCATATGGTTCCATTATCATTGCGAATCGACTTATATGTTAAATAATATTTATTTCACATATTCATTGGCTGACATCATAATCGTATAGAGAATCGAATGCTTTGACATGCTTTACGTGAGAAGTGTTAGTTTTCGTTCTATTTATTGTAACGAGTTTAATTTGAACAAGAGATGTGATGGCACGGTGAGAGAGGAAACTTCGGGTAACGATGAAGAATTCCTCTCGAGAGAAATGTTTCCGAGTCAAATGCGAGCGTTACTTCTGTTTTAGTAATTTTATTTCGAATATTTCATGTGCGAGCAAGCGACAGCAAACGAGACGGAAAGAGCGGAGTCGAATCATCGTTGAAATTATCGAAATCCAAGGGAAGGCATAGGCCGGTCGTCAAGGTTGTAAATATTATCATCGTTGCCCGTCGAACTCTCGAGCAAGGATCGCTAGTTCGGAGCCCCACCCGGAGCTGTCTCACCTCGCGATGCGTGATCAAGCATCGGGAATCATTGGAACATCTCGGCTGTCAAAGGTCATCGTCGACCGTTCAAGCGAAATTTGAAATGGAGCGAAGTCGTATTAAAATCTTCGAGAAGGATCTAGATTCCTACGAGTAGGCTAAGGGTGGGGGAAGCTTGTATCCGAAAACTATAAGAGCGCGATTCCGTAATTGCTCGAGGACTTTTCGTTTTGGAACACAACGCAACTTAACGTCTTCTCTTGAGCTGTTGCCATCCCGTCAAGAATTCGACATCACTGGTAATTTCGGGAAAAACTCCGTGGTCTTTTCCGGAGTCCTTCTTGACTAAAACCGTAGCGGTGAGCTGTTGTTTCGCTTTCTTTTTGTGGTTTTGATTTCGTATATGATATATCGAGAAGAGCGCTCGAATTATGTTGAATTGAGTATTGTATCAATTTCGAGAGCGATATTGTTCCGGGGTAACGTTCGTGTTTGAGAGATTGGTTCACTTCGTCTTGCGCGGCAAAAAGATCAGTCGCCTTTCGCGTTGTTATTTCGAGAATTGCCGAGAGGAATTCACATTTCCGGTTCCACGATAGTACGAAGGTTAAGAAATCTGTCAATTGTAACGAATACTCGTTAAAGGATGTTTTGTCCACTCACTGTCGGTTTAAACCCGTGCAAATATTGTAAATCGAATTTTCCGGAAAGTATTTTTATGAAAATTGCTTATCAATTCTTTTCTTGTGTCTGATTTAATCTTGGAAATAAATCTTGTTTGTAATTCCGGAATCTCGTGTCTTGCATGCGAATTACTTTTGTCTTCGTTTTCAACCTCACCCCTCTACCACCTCGTATCCCTACAGCTACGACCGGGAAAACCCTACAATCTTGTTCTCGAGAGATTCCAATAGAAATTTGTTCGAGGAATACTCGAACTGGCGCCCAGGTATTCTCGAGACCGAGGCTTTTGAGCGACTAGTCAGAAAAGTCGTTACATTATATAAGTTTTTATTTTGAACGATTTACGAAAACAAAATAAAACTCATATATCGAGAGTCGCATCGACAATTCCCCGCCCAGAATGCAAACAAAGCTGACTCAAGTCTTGCCATATTCTTATTCATATCAAGAATCGCTATAGCGGCTCGTAGCCAAGTCTTCTTAAAAAAGCCAGCTGGCTCAGCCTAATGCCTGAGAGATATCCAAAAAACAAAAAAAAAATCTGTTTTTGTGATGATGTCAGATTAAGCCACCCACTCAAGATGAAGAAGCTAAAACTGACTTTATATTACTCCAGAAGTTTAGTTGCTGTTTGATTGTTGATCTGTCACTATCGTGTCCGCTATTGTGAATAACCTATTGTCATTAACATGTCTATCAACTCAATGAACGTAACAAGACTGTTGCTTCTTACATTTGAAGTAATGAACATTCCTGACAGTACTGTTAACAATAATGAAGTGGAATTGAAAGAAAGTTTCGAGAGAATTCTGAAGGCTTCTATGGCAGAGTTCAATCGGTTAGAAATCGTGGAAGATACGACATTAGATTTTCAAGAACCGTTTAAAGATGTCATAGTAGAACCTGTCGAAGATAATGACATCGAATGGGATCTTGGAGAATCTCCATTACGCCTTGAAACGTGTACTGACGATGAAGAAGATTTGAGCCATGAGTACAAACAAAAAGCGGTAGAATTTTGGAGAAGTGCTAAAACGAAACGAAATAGGAAAATAGAAACAATATACAAAAGAGTTTCAAACTTGTCAAGTCGGCGCGCCAGTTGAGACGCTGGACTCATCAACTGAATAAAGGCGGTACTTACAAGGAAAAATTGTCGCGTATTTCTGAATATACAATTAATAATTTCAAAAGCGCTATAGACGCAGGACTCATTGTGCACGATATCGATCTGCAAAGGTGAGCGTTACAGGCTAAAAAATTAATCGCACACGAAGATGTGCGTTTCAACGCATCGCCAACATGAATTAAAAAAATTTCAAAAGTGCATCGAATAACCAGTAGAAAACTTGGTAATTATGCAGTTTGGCTACTTTTCCGAAAATCAATGGAATTTTTTTTTCTTCTTCTCGAAGTTATCGATTGGACTATAGTAAGTGATATTTCGTCGGGGGAGGCTAACATTTTCCATAAAAACCATGAGTTATGGAGTTTTGAAGTTGTTGGAAAAATGCGGGGATTTGGCGTATATCAGGCTATTTAGGAGTTCACATTAGGACAGGTGGACACACACACACACACACACACACACACACACACACACACACACACACACACACACACACACACACACACACACACACACACACACACACCAAAGTTGCTCTAAACCCGCCCAGCGAAACCACACCCATACATCGAAAGTGTACTAAACCCACCCAACGATTCCACACACACATCGAAAGTGTTCTGAACCAATACGACGATTTCGCACACACATCAAAAGTTGTTCCGGATACACATATGCGATGTTTATGCGAAATCGGTGGGTGTATTCAGAGCATTTTTGATGCTTGTGTGGTATTGCTGGGCGGGTTTAGAATACCTTTGATGTGTGTGTGTGTGTGCGCCCGCGCGCTCTGTCGTGTTGTGAACTCAAAAATATTCAAATATACCATATTTCGTCATATTTTTCCAATAACTTCAAAACCTCAAACACATGGTTTTTATGGAAAATGTTAGCCTCCCCCGACGAAATATCATCAATGGTAACTAATCGAAGCCGTCCATGCTAAAAAAAAATTTCTTTCGTTGATTTTCGGAAAAGTAATCAAACTGCATAATTGCCGAAAACTTAATAGATTCATAACGAGGAAGACCCTCAAATCCAAGAAAGAATTACAAAACCTTGCTCATAAATTCATGTCTGAAGTTCACTTAAAAGTTAAGGAATATGGCTTGAAAAACATTTATAATTCCGATCAAAGTGGATTCCAATTAGAAATACATTCAGGACGAACTTTAGTAGATGAAGGTACAAAACAAGTGGAATGCCTTGCACAATCCGTTTTAGCGACTCATAGTTATACCAGAGTGCCAACAATTTCCGCGAAAGGAAAATTGCTGTCACCACTTCTTACAATTTTGGAAGAGCCTTCTGGACGGTTGGGACCGATCGTAGAGCAAACCATTTTTCAACCTTCCAATGTCTTCATAAGTGTATTGAAATCTGGCAAGGCAACATCAGGTACGTTTGTAGATATATGATACTTTGATTGTGAAAAATAGATCTGCTACTTATATTAAATGCATTTGTTTACAAAAAATTTCAAAACATGGCTTCAAGAAGTGTTTTTCCCAAACGTCGGTGAGAAAGTGTCCTTTTGATTGACTCTTGGAGTGGACATTGTCCCAGAGTTGTCGACGAAGTTACACCGCATAATAAAGAGATTGTTACAATGATTATACCAAAAGAGACGACGGGACATATTCAGCCCCTTGATGTTTTCGGATTTAGAATTTGGAAAAATTACGTCAGACATTTTTCCGACAGTGACATGTTACTTGATTATGATTTGAATCTACATTTACGAAATAATATAATCAAACTGCAGTCTCTAGTACATAATCAATTATCATCTCCGAGGTACAAAAATTTATTTCGATATGCCTGGTTCAAAAGTGGGTATATTGAAGAACGACCTGAGCATTTCGAAAACCCCATTGAATTTGCTTTCGGTATGTCATCCCAAACTCAATGTGAAATGAAAGGGTGTACAAATGTAGCGGTAATAAGATGTTCATGGTGTAAAAAGTCCTTGTGTTTCAAACATTTTTTCGAAGAATATCATTACTGTTCAAATTATGATCAATAAATGAATGTAGGAATGACAATTGGGATGGAAGTACGAAGTGAAACTTATTATTTCTATATGAAAATTCTATCGTCTGTGCTAACTGATATGGGTGGCTTAATCTAACATCATCACAAAAACAGATTTTTCTTTGTTTTTCGGATATCTCTCAGGCATTAGGCTGAGCCAGCTGGCTTTTTTAAGAATACTTGGCTACGAGCCGCTATAGCGGTTCTTGATATGAATAAGAATACGGCAAGGCTTGAGTCAGCTTTGTTTGCATTCTGGGCGGGAAATTGTCGATGCGACTCTCGATATTTGAGTTTTATTTTGTTTTCGTAAAGCGTTCAAAATAAAAACTTATATAAATAGAACGAAAACTAACACTTCACACGTAAAGCATGTCAAAGCATTCGATTCTCTATACGATTATGATGTCAGTCAATGAATATGTGAAATAAATATTATTTAACATATAAGTCGATACGCAATGATAATGGAACCATATGGATTGAATGTAAACATTTCGATGCACAAAGTGAAATTCAAGATTTTAGGACTGGTTTATCCCCTTAATTTTTTTGATCCGAGGAAAACCAAAAAACACGTCCATTTTATTTTTTTTTCTCTGCAAAATGGCGGTTGTTTTATTAAAATCGAATTGTAAGTTTTTGTTATACGAAAAAATTCTGAATATTCGGGGGTGGTTCACCCCTTTGCAGTAAGGGTGCATAAGAAGTTGGACATGTCATATAGGTTATTTGACATGCAGAGCATTTTGCAATAAGTTTCGTTTCGATCGGTTGAGTTCCATATGAAACACTTTACCAGATGCAAAACATGCCCAATTTTGGGGGTTGATTTCTCCCCTTAAAAATAACTTTCAGCCGATAAAAAAAAATACGTGTCTCTCATTTTTGGATGGACTATAACATAGAAAAAAATTATCCAAATCGGAGGCGGACACTAAAGTACCTTTCCGTGTGAGTCGATTTCCATTTTTTCGGAGGAGCCGCTATGGTTCGCCTGGCACTCATCGTCGTGGGTACTTTTCCATTCGATAAATGATGTTATACCGAATAGCGAACTGAAACCGCGCTTTCGCCACGATCCGTCGCCTGAAACAATAATTCCGTCTTCCATCCCATTTTCCAATGAAATTCTTTTCTCTTCAAGTACAGCCTTTTGTTTGCTCACTGCGCTCACAGCTTGAGTGGCAATCGAAATCGAATTTACGATTCGTTCGTAGAAAGATTGAAATATGGGGCACGGTAGATCCTTAAATGCACAAAACTTCATCAGGCCATTCAAATCGACGCCAAGAAGACGCATATTGAATACGATCCGACGATTTATTTCATATCCATTGTCAATCATAGGACACGAATTGATTTGCATTTTTTTTACAATGGCCGCAATCGACCTCGATTTTGACTCCGAGTCCGCGCAAACTTTTTTCAGTAAACTTTATATCGCGACCACACACTTTGTACTTCACTTACGTCGATATAATGTTCAATGCATTGAAGAGGTGTACTATACGATAACCAAAATCGTTAGTAACACCGACCTCTAAATCGTCCGACGATTTTAACTTTTTCGTCGACGTGCTCACATTCTCTGCAGAACTATTTTCAGAGCTATAACGGTTCGGAGGTTTGCGATTCGAAATTTTCGATCGACTCTTCGTCGAATAGCTCCGTTTCGTACCCTTTTCCCCCGTATACAGTTCCTCGTTGTTCATTTCGATGTGCGAAGAATAATTCTGAGCGATCGATATTTATAAACGAAACGATTCGGAGCGTTTACATGCGAATAGCATGGTTTCTATTCGTAAACTGACGCTATGACGCTATCCCTATACCTGCCTTGAAAATTTTTCAACTATCAGCACCTATATCTTTTTTCGAAACTATATTTATAACAATAGTCGGCTTTTGTGAAGGGAGGCAAAAGAATACCTGGGAATGAGTCACAGGACTATAGGGAAAGGCCCGGTATACCTGTCGACCGGTTGAGACGTGCACCTGGTTGAGGCGGCGCGGGACCTCGAGCGTCACGGAGCGCTGCACCGCTTCACTAAATATTTAATATCTCCGAAAATAATTATTTTTTCGACCTGGGACCAACGGCATTCTATTCTTAAATGTATTTTAGATTTTTCTAGATGGTTTTCAAAAAATCGATTTTTTGAAGCCGTCACAGTGATGTTGTTCCTTAAAATTTACATAAAAAAAAATATCTACAAATTCTGTATGCAATAAACTAGAAACTGGCGAAAATTGTATAAAAATCTTGAATATAAAATTATCACAGACATGATTGTTTTTTGACTTGAATTCTGCTTGATGGATTTTTTTTTCATTTTCTGCAAGTAATGAGAAGAGAAAAATCTACATCGATCTTCAACCGTTCTTTTCTTTTAATGGATTCTTTCTTCTTCGAACGACCTATGCAACGGGTTTCTCTTCCTCTTTCTATCTTCTCTTGTTATGTTTCTTTTTAGCGTCCAGCAAAAATCTGCTATAATATTGACACTCCACCTTGCTTAATACCGATTCTCCATTTCGCTGATATCTTGATGAAATCTTTCTCCTTGTTCTTCACTTCCAATTAGATCTCCGAGGTTTTTAGGAAAGTAGTCAAGGCGGGAGAGTAGAAAGTGTAGTTTGAGATTCATCAAGAAACCCAAGTTTCTACAATTTTCCAACAACTCTTCAACTAAATTTTGATAATTCTCGCTTTTCTTATTTTCCAGAAAGTTCTGAGAAACGTTTCTGAAAAATTGCCAAGCTGCCTTCTCATTATCGTTCATTTTTTTAATGAAATTTTCATCTCCAAGTAAGCTACGAATTTGTGGTCGATCATATATACTCGCTTTTAATTTCACATCACTCATCGCGAGAATATTTTCTCCCAAATACTAAAAACAATCACCGTCCTTGTCGGTACGGTGTCAGTTAATCATGGGAAAAATGGCTACTGTATCAGTTGGACCGCGCAACTCTCCATTGTTTAACTCTTCAATCATAGTAAGCCCTACAACTGTAAACTCTACAACTGTGTAAACTCTACAACTGTGTCAATTGGATTTAGCACTAGTCGGGCCCGTAGTATTTCGGCATTTCCCCGCGGCTCGCGCATCTCCACTTTTCTTGTTTTTTTTTTTGGTACAGACTGAGCAAGCTCCTAGCGTATCTGCAGCACCGCGCAACGTACCATAGTTGAAACTCTCCAATTATAGCAATTGAACGCCATGTCAAGTGATCAAGCATGGCATGTGTTCGATCACGGCAACCCGGCCTGTGTAGTAGTTCGACATTTTGCCAACGCAAAATCGATCGTACGGACCTCCGGTGTCTAGACTCCAATTCCGGCGAAAAATCCTTCCCCAACTAATACTATTGGTCGAATCACTCGATAACGAAGCATCAGCACCGAATATTCGCCGCTACACCACATTTCGCACTTCGAAACGTCAACAAAACTCCGAGAGCTCGATCGTCGGTTGAAGTTACGTAATCAGTCACGGCAGCACTCGACATCAGTGTATTGACTCGAAGCGCCGCACATCCCTGACTGTTCGCGTGACCCTATTTTTAGGGTATTGGGTATGTGTATCTGACACGATTTCAGCACCACCTTTGTGGCATCGGATACTTCAGCGTCGTGCAGAAAGGCAGGTTTAGGGATCAAAATAAACGAGGATGCGGTAAGGTGGGAAAGTTTTTAACTCTCCAAGAGCAATTACATGCATTTTTTGCTCTTGGAGTGTGGAAAGAGGGGAATAAAACAATGTTATTTTTTTCAGTACAAAAAACTTTATTACAAATATGTCGCAGTAACTACAGAGAGCGGATAGAAAAATGTTTCGGAATAATCAATTAAACCGCGCAACCCTTGAAAACTGCAATTTTTCAATCCATTCTCTGTTAATCTGTTAATCAATAACACCGGTACACAAAAAAAAAGTGGTAAGTACTGTAACGTGATTTTTCCCCGCAAAGGGTCCAACCTGTCCCTTCTCGACTCACCTGACCCGCTAAAGGGTGGCGGCGTACCGGCGAGGTCGGGCTGGGCGCCAGGTACCGAGGTACCGTCGGAATACCGACTTATTTTTCGCCCTACCTCGCCCGATACGACCTCCCGAGCCACCCGACACAGGTGACCGAGGACGGTCCGGCTACTCAGCTCCAACTGAGGTACGAAATGGTAGAGGGGCTGGCCCAAGATGAGAGTAACAACACAGGGTAACATAAAAGGTCCAAAAGAGATACTCAACGCGTAATTATCTCGACTTAAAAATGCGGTTTATTAGTCGGAGGTAGTCGTGAATCGCAAACAATAATACAGGAAATAATATCGAAATTGGCTCCGAGCGAATCGATAAATAAAATAATCAAAGAAACGAGATCGGCCATCGGATCAGCCGTACACGAGGAAAGAAGTCCCGCTAAAGAAAATCTGGAGTCGCCGCTGCGAGGTAGTCCAAAATGGATAGGTAAGCAGCGGCGCGTCGTGGCTTGTAGGCAACTTGACGGCTCCATTTACACAAGAATAATATAACATAATGACGCAGGAATCGCACGCGAAAGAAATAAATCACGATAGCGAAAGTATGGAATCACCGCTGCGAGGTAGTCCGAAACGGATAGGTAAGCAGCGGTGCGTCGTGGCTTGTAGGCAACTTGACGAATTCCATTTACAAAGCAAAATATAATAACGCAATAATCGCACACGAAATAATCAAACACGATAAAGAAAAATATGGAATCACCGCTGCGAGGTAGTCCGAAACGGATAGGTAAGCAGCGGTACGTCGTGGCTTGTAGGCAACTTGACGAATTCCATTTACAACAGAAAATATAATAACGTAATAATCGCACACGAAATAATCAAACCCGATAAAGAAAAATATGGAATCACCGCTGCGAGGTAGTCCGAAACGGATAGGTAAGCAGCGGTACGTCGTGGCTTGTAGGCAACTTGACGAATTCCATTTACAACAGAAAATGTAATAACGTAATAATCGTACGCAAAAGAATAAATCCCGACGAGGTAATAATGTTTCGCTAGGGATTCTCGACCACGGAAAATATAGAACATAATACGCCGGAGCATAAGATAACGAAATCGGCTTGGAGATAGCCCGCGCGGCGAGCGCGAAGCGCCAGAAAAAAGGTAAACACGCGAGGACGACGCTGGCCTTGAGCGCGCGCTGAGAGAGAGACTGAGGCGAACCCGGTGGTTCGCGAACACGATACTGCAAAATCGGGGGGGAGTACGACGCAATATTCAGCGTACCATACCTGCAAAATTCTCACACAAAATATTTTAATAGTAATGAAATAATTCAGAATAAAGAGGGGCCAATTCGGATCGTGATTGTCCTCCCCCGTGATTCTCCAAACTCATAATTATTGCCACGCGGAGATGAACGCGAGACTATCGCAACAGATCATGATCGCGTGGCTCGCCAAAGAAAATATAACAAACGCCACAGTAATTCTAGAGGAAACGACAAATAATTGGAGAATCACGGGGTCGAACACGACAATGGAGAAAAAGAGGAACGAGCTCACCGAGAGTTCCTCCGAATCAGCCAAGACCAGCAAGGTAATCCAAAAGGGCACTTACACTTGACTCACGGCACCGGTTATCGATCGTAGACTGATGATCCCTCGCCTCGTTCGTAGGCAAGAGCTCCCGAATTCGCGCTATCCCCACCACTCATTACCCCCCACGAAGGGCCACGCGCCCGCGTCCCAGCACTGGATTATCAAGAGACTCGGTAGAGTCTCGGGACAAGTACATTGACAGCCTTGTCATCTGCTGGCCCGAGGCTCTCGCCGAGACTATACTTTCTCTGAATAAAACGATTCGCGGTGGTGGGGGTAAAATTGGCATGTGATTTTCTTTAATTGCGAAGCCTATGAGTTATGTACGACTTTGTAAATTGAACTTTCAGCTAATTGAGAAATTCTCTATCGAATAAGCCCAAAATCAGCATTATTGGTGGCGTAATTGCTGAGAAAAAACTTTGCACGGGCTCAAGATTATGCAAAAGTTACCAACACATTCAAAAATTTATGTGTCTGTATATTATAGTATAACACCATCAAAGGCACTTTGATGCTATCGAGTTTCTGATTGGTTGGATCTGACGACATCCATTTTTAGACGTTGTGATTGGTTGTTGAAATTAGTTGTTGATGATTGGAAATCTGACGTCAACTTCATAACGTAGCACACGACGCAGCACAGCTGGTAACAGCAGTCATAAATTCGATCGATATACATATATATATACAAACCGTGTGTCAGTTTTTGATCGCATGAACAGAGTTTCGACATTACGAAGTTCGTGCGGGATCAATAAAAAAATAATTTTCGTCATCTAAAGAAGTGCATATAACTATTTATTTTGTTAAAATTTATGATATATTAAACCGGTATCAAAGCGGCCGCGTAAATGTAGTCTGTGATGTGTGTGTGAAAAAGAATATAAAAAATGCGCGATGCATATGTCAACGAAACTTTTCAAGATTTCATTATTTCGTTCGATTGGAAATAAGTGTTGACTGAAATAATCCTTCAATTAAACCAGATTACAAAATATTGTCCAGTGCGAATATATCGTCACTGGCGTGGTTATATATCATGTGTAAATAGGTTATACATACGAATAAATAGAACAAAAACACGGAACTGTTAGAATGATATTAGAAACTTTACTTGAATAAATGTTTTCTAATTTATTTCTTGTGTCAACATTACATATATACATTCCCATATTTTGCTTGATATTCAGTTTGGCTCTGCCCTCTCCGATCCTTGTTTCCACCCCATCAGTTTGCAGCGGATCGATTCATATTATTAATTCGTTCCCTAATATGTGTCCTATGATTTTCTACTCCTTCTTCATGATGATTGTGGTAACATGATTCGAGAGGTTTCTAACCATAATCTTGAATTGCACATTTTGTAAATCAGATTTTCAAAAAATTTTCTGGTCTTGGTATACTGGGTAGTTATTCTTTTCCCATTAGGTCTGTCGAGTGATAAATTTGGAAACTAACTACAAATATGGAATTATTATAAAAAAAATTCATTCCGATAAGTCTACAGTTGCTCAGTTTTGGATGTGATCAAATATAATGCCTACCAACATCCCCAGAAACTTACAGAATTTCTGAATGCAATGTGCGCTATGTCATTTTAATGGGACATCATGACTTTTGACAATGCTGTAGATTCGGATCATTGAAATACAGCGAAAATCTGCAAACTATACAATTTATATACTGTGCCATTCATTTTACATTTTGACTCTAACCGTAACATATATATGAAGTAAAAAATTGATTATAAAAGTCTTCAGTTGCTCATTTATGGATAGATTTGAAATTGCTGTTTTCGAAGCTCATTGCGCAGATACATTGAACCGCAGCAGATACCTGCGAACTCTGAAATTTCTGTGGATAGATATATATGCTACGGATCACCCCTTATCTTTGATTATGGTAATATGTAATGGAACTTGGTTCAGCAAGTTTTAAGGTGTTTCTTTTCAAATAGTATTGAAAATGTATTACTGTGGTATGGAGCGAAAACCTTCAAACTTTCATATTTTTGTGGCGCAGCATGTGTGCCAATACTGCGGTATGGAGCGAATACCTGCAAACTTTCATATGTTTGTGTCGCAGCATGTGTGCCCATCATTTAAATTTTTTACTCCAACCGTAACATATAATCTCAAAAATTCATCCCAAAAGTCTTCAGCTTTACTAATTAACTTAATTTTCCTTTTTCTAAATTCTATGCTGAATTTCTGAATTTCTAAATTTATTTCTAAATTATCCTGAAATTAAATTGTTTACCTCCACAACCAATGCAGGTACCTTAAACGTCTTTGAATTCCGTTGCTCTGTTGAATTAAGTACGCTCAGTTTTTTTTGCTTCTTTGAGTTCTAACATAATAAATGTTTCCAGGTGCCTTTTTTCGGCAACTATCAAACTGTAGATAATAGGATCGCAGCGGCCACTTGCAAACTTTGGAAATATATTTCGTCGGGGGTACGTTTTGGAAGACACGAAAATGTCTAGATGCAGAATGCAAAAGCGACATTTAAAAATGGCCAATTCTGTTGGATTTGTTGAGTCTTGAATTTGATCTATCTTTCCTCTTTTCCTTTCTTTTTTCTAACGTTATAAGCTGAAAATCACATCTCGGGCCGCAACACGCATTGCTCCATGCTCTTGAGTTCCCAATGGACGAAACATATTAGAAGACAAGGAGAAAAATCACCAAAGTCCAAGAACAAACCTCTATCGAAATAGTTCCAATACAATTTTTACGAAAAATAGGTCTATTTTCGTGGAAACCAAAGTTACAAGCCGAAAAACATCTCGGCCTCCAACCTGCTTTCCACCGTGCTCTTGGGTTCCTAATTGACAAAACATATTAGAGTTAAAGAAAAAAAATTGCCAAAGTCCAAGAACAGACCTGTGACGAAATATTTGCAGTACATTTTTGACGAAAAATAGGTCTTTTTTTTTGTGGAAACTAACGATATAAGCCGAAAATCATATCGCAGCCTCCAACCCGCTTTCGACCGTGCTCTTTGATTCCTAATTGATAAAACACATTAGAGTACATGGAAAAAAATCCTCAAAGTCCAAGGACAGACCTGTGACGAAATATTTTCAGTACTATTTTGACGAAAAATAGGTCTTTTTTCGTGAAAACCAACGTTATAAGCTGAAAATCATAAATAATTCGTAGAAATTTAAACTAAAATCCTATAGTCAACTGAACATAAATAAGGAACTTTAGAGAAAAAATACGTGATATCAAACCATAAACTTCCCCTAGGAAAAAAAAGGTTGGGACAAGTACATTGATGGTCCCTCGTTTGCTAATAAATCCATCCATAAAAAAACTTTAAAAAAAATTTTCTTTAAAAATTGTCAAAAAAATTATTTTATAAAAAAAAATACAGTACAATTCGAAAAAAATTTCACAAATCTAGAAAAAACATTATGTTTAAAAAAAAAATATCCTGTATCTATTTTTTAAAGTTCAAAAAAATCAAATAACAAGTAAAATATAAAAAACCGAAAAATCGCGTTTGAAATCATTATGCAAACCGATGCCTCATCCTTCTTATTTGATTCGAACAGCTAAATCAATTGAAAAAAATTCCATCTAATTTACGTGCAGCATTAAAATTTATTATATCAATTCGAGGCCAAGTATTTTCTAATGAATTGAAAAAAGTTACCACTTGAATTACGTACAGCACTAAAATTTATGATATCAATCAGTGGACAAGTATTTTATTAGTAACTCCAAATTTTGACATTATTAAAATGTTCTAAGAAGCTTTTAAATCCAAAAAAAATTACATGAAAGCTAGTCATTCGTTACTCTATGGTGGCAAAGACTTATAAGAAAATCGATTTTTCTCAGACTTTCAGGATCCTTTGGTATTATTCACAAAATTCAACGTCGATTGGATCGATACAAATTATGTTTAAATATGTGTTAAAAGTACTTGTCCGGCCCATCACTATTCATTCAATAAAAAATCAATCATAAAAAAATGAAATTGTACGGCAGAATCTGGTTAAAAATTTGTTGAAATGCGATTCATTATTAGTTTAATGCTTTTAATAACAGTAGAGGTTAGTTCTTAGTCCGTATGGAATTCGTTCGCTGGAAGAATAAGTAGGAAGTAAAAATTGACATCATTGAATATAAACTGGAGAGTTATTTTGGAAGCTTGAACATATATATTATATACAATTTGTTTCATTTATCGATGCAGAATAAAATCCCTTGTATATTGCAGAATAATTTGTTTCTGTTTTTTATTAAATTAGTGCAACTAAGTAAAAATTACGTGAAGATAATTCTCTCAATTCCCTCTGCATGAATACTTGTGACTTGTGAACCATCAGTTCTAGACAAGCCCTGATTTTTATTTGGATAAACAATTTAAACGGAAAGTGATGGGCCGGACAAGTACTTTTAACACATATTTAAACATAATTTGTATCGATCCAATCGACGTTGAATTTTGTGAATAATACCAAAGGATCCTGAAAGTCTGAGAAAAATCGATTTTCTTATAAGTCTTTGCCACCATAGAGTAACGAATGACTAGCTTTCATGTAATTTTTTTTGGATTTAAAAGCTTCTTAGAACATTTTAATAATGTCAAAATTTTGAGTTACTAATAAAATACTTGTCCACTGATTGATATCATAAATTTTAGTGCTGTACGTAATTCAAGTGGTAACTTTTTTCAATTCATTAGAAAATACTTGGCCTCGAATTGATATAATAAATTTTAATGCTGCACGTAAATTAGATGGAATTTTTTTCAATTGATTTAGCTGTTCGAATCAAATAAGAAGGATGAGGCATCGGTTTGCATAATGATTTCAAACGCGATTTTTCGGTTTTTTATATTTTACTTGTTATTTGATTTTTTTGAACTTTAAAAAATAGATACAGGATATTTTTTTTTTAAACATAATGTTTTTTCTAGATTTGTGAAATTTTTTTCGAATTGTACTGTATTTTTTTTTATAAAATAATTTTTTTGACAATTTTTAAAGAAAATTTTTTTTAAAGTTTTTTTATGGATGGATTTATTAGCATTCTCTATTTCTCTCGTTCTCACGCCTCACGTGGTATTTCGGAGTTCTTTGCGTATTGCGTTGGAATGTTATCCCCACTCCGATCCAACGAACGAGGATCGATGTGGCTGATACGGTTCTCAAACCCCGCGCTCGAGTACAGGTCCTTCCAAATGATCGTTTCTTGGTCGCCTTCCTCTAGGGCCATCCGGCGTTCGTCTCCGGAAAGAGGGGAGGCCTCCCTCATGAATCCAAGCGTCCCTGAATCCACGGTGGGCCCACTCTTAAACCACCAGGAAATTCAGCACCTCCAACTCGGAAACGAACCCGAACCCCATTAGACGAGGCGCCGATTTGACTCGGACCGCGGTTCCCAAGGATACGATGGTGGGGTTGCAACTCTTGATTGCTACGGTAGGAGGACTAGCGGGCGGCCACTGACAATGGGCCTTTTTCCGGCGCTAGTCCTTGACACCCACTCACAGATTTCGATGACTAAACCCGGAATACGGATCCGCACTCGAGCACGCGATTTAACCAAGAAAGCTATTTTTACGAACCGGGCTGAGACGCTAGCGCGTTTTCCCGCGCGAGGGCAACGACGTGGGGTGAAATGGGCCAAAATGCAATAAAACGACAATGATACAATTCAATTATTAGGCTCTATCTCTCTCAGTCTCCTCTCTCGACGGCTTCTCGACCGCGTTCACACGTTTTCGCGGATTACGCGATGATATTAAACACTTTTCACCGCAAAGACTAATTCATAAACGGTGAAATAAAACAAACTAAAATACTTCGCTTTTACGCCAGTTGAGTCTCCGATCGGTCCAGCCCCGTGAGTCGGCGTGCGTCGGTCAAGTAGGACCGTAAATCCGGTCCACTGTTCGACACGGAACCGTACGAGTGGCGTGGCTCAAAATGTCACGTCACAGTACCTAGAACCAGACCCATCAATCTCTACGTATTTTGGCCCGCTGAATCCGAATCCGGGGTCAGATTGGCCAATATACCTCCAAAATTTTGAGTAAATTCTAAAAAAACCGCAAAAATTGCGGAAAATCGCTGTTAACAGCATAATAAAAGTTCTCTTCGCCTTACGCGGGGGTATTTTTCATGTAATTTGACGCGCTGAATCTGAATCGAGGGTTAGATTGACTGATACACCCCCAAAATTTTGAGTAAATTCCAAAAAACTGCTAAAATTGCGAAAAATTGCTGTTAAAAGCATGATAAAAGTTGTCTTCGACCTTACGCGGGGCTGTTTTTAATGTCATTTGATACGCTGATTCTGAATCGAAGGTTAGATTGACTGATACATCTCCAAAATTTTTAGTGAATTTCAAAAAACCGCAAAAATGACGGAAAATTGCTGTTTAAAGCATGATAAAAGTTGTCTTCGACCTTAATCGGGGGTGTTTTTTTTATGTAATTTGATGCGCTGAATCTGAATCTGGAGTCACATCGGCTGATATACCCGCAAAATTTTGAGTAACTGCAAAAATCTCTAAAAATGGGTCAAAATCGCTAGGATGGGTAGAAGAAGAGTTTTATTGATCTAGATCGAGTACGCTCCTTTTGTATTTTGATGCGCTGAAACCGAAACCGGGCGTCTATTTAACTCGTACGTTTCTAAAATTTTCCTTCCATGGAAAAAACCGGCTAAAATTGTTCTTTATGAATTTCGAGCAGCTCAATGCGAATCCAGTAGCTAGTAGTCGCGATCATACATATTTCGGTCGAAGATCAAAAATAACAAAAAATAGCAATAAAAACGTCAAAAAATAGTTTTTTGAATGTTTTACACATGCATGATTCATCTTAAACTGTACATAAAAAAAAGATCTGTATATTCTGTATGCAATAAACTAGAAACTGGGGAAAATTGTATAAAAAACTTATAATGTATGTCTTTCGCATGTGCGGATGCAATCAAGAGACTCGGTAGAGTCTCGGGACAAGTACATTGACAGCCCTGTCGTCTGCTGGCCCGAGGCTCTCGCCGAGACTATACTTTTAGTCCAGTCAAAATGCAGGAATGGAGCAACTTTCGAGGGGAAATCTGCAAACTTGATCTAAGACTAATTTGATGACGCTGAATCGAATGGTGTAAATTATTTTGCGATCAACCCCCGGCAACATTGAGAAAATTAGGGTTAAAAGTTTAAAACGCTTATAACTCGAAAGTTATTAAATTGATTGAAAAAATACTTATACCATCGTTTTCGGACGACAAAAATACGTAAGAAAGCACCCTATTAATTTCCGATAATTAAAAAATAAGTGAGAAAAATGGTTTTTAAGACAAAATTTGGCATATCGAGCACCACTGGGGACGTAAAGAAGGATGGAGGATAGCGTACATCTCTGTCGCACTCATTAGAGTGCGTTGTGCGCACGCGTGGCTCACACAACGTGTTGAGACGTGAGCCGCGTCAATGAGTGCGACAAGGACGGGCAGCAAGTAAGAAAGATAGAGATAGGGAGATTTCCGTAAATCGGTCCCAAGACGTCTTTTGGATTTTTGGCCTATCATCTAGACAGTCCTGCGCGACGCCCTAACATGTGTATATAGAAATAGGGATCTGCGCAGGGGCAATATATTCGCATCGAGTTGTAGCTAGTTTAAATCATAAAATTATTTCGTATACCTGTAATAATTTTCAATCTTTCATTCTATAACATACCACATGACGTGACGGAGTGAAAAACTCATTTGAATATAACGTTCGTCTAGACGAAAGTGTGCAGTTATAATTTTTATTTTATTTGCAATAATCTTTTAGTGAACTTTTCATCTTTTGTGAGAAAACATCCACTGAGGTAAGTTAAATTTTTATCGTCTATTTTGATTATTTTTCTTTGTAGTCTAGAATTTTTTTTCGCAATAGTTGTTTTTAGCCACTTGCCCAAAAGTATTAGGCAGACATTTTGGTTTTCCAATCAGACAAAAAAGAATATTTTAACTAAAAATAATGGGTAGTCAATTTAACGGACAGGCTTTTGAAATAAGCAATTTTAGCTTCATTGCACTTTTCTATTTCTGTTACGGCGATTTTAATTGCACCCGAAAATCATTGATTGTAGACTCGCATGTCAAAAATTTGTTTAAACCAACCGACAATGTCTTCATTTCAAAAACGTTGAAACAAGTGCTGTAAACGATAAATTGAAGCGCTCGAAAATTCTCGAGGAATAACAAGGACGTCTTCAAAAATGTGTTTTCAATACAAACAAATTAAATATTTCATGTTTTCAGTCTACGGAAAATATATATGATGAATAACTTTTTTGTATAAAAAAAATAGTTATTAATACATTCTTTAAAACGTACTTAGTATTCCCTGAGAATTCGAAAAAAAAGTTAATAAAGTGTTTTGAATGGGCACCGCCTTCATCTTTCCCGTACGACACGTTCTCTGAAGTGTTTAAAATCAATATATTTTTTGATAACGCTGAATGAACCATTTCCCTTCAAATAAATCGAAGTGGATAAAATGTGTGAAGGAAATCGATGAAGAAATATGAGAACTATGAGAAGTAACTCTTTAAATGTGCGCAAATCATCTGCATTTATATATTTCTTCCAGAAGATCCTATTGCATAAAAAAATAAAAATAAAAATAGCGGTTCTGATATATATTCAAAAATAGCGGTCATGGCCACAAAATAGTACAGAGTGTCTGATATATATAATTATTGTAGATACTACAATAAATCATCATTATAGTATAATATTTTTTTTAATAGATAATAAATTATTTTATTGTATTATTCGTTATTACTCTATATTGATAGTAAACAAAATATAATGATTTAAAATATCATAAAATATTCATTTAATTATTTGAATGCCTTTTTTCAACATTTCAAAAAATAATGCTGAATGCGTATCTGTGCGTTCCCGAGTCCGTCAGTTGCTCAAATCGTTCGCGTGTAGACGTTTCAGTTTTGAGTGCTATAGAAAACCAAAACAAAACGCACACATACTTACACAGACTTTACGTACTTGTGTTTTCGAGCCTACCGTATTTTAACGCATGCGCCGGATGATAGAGAGGACCTCTCTATAAGTGCGAACGGCAAAGCATACAGTGCGTCTCTTTCTAAAAGCGGTTCTCAACGCGTATTTTCTCAATATTCAATTGCATTTTTTCCATATTTAAACAATGTATAAAAAGATAATTTTTTTCTGCAAAGTTCAATTAAACCCTCCTGAAACGCGTAGAATAGAAAGAACCCGAGTTATCTACAAATTTAATATGTTTTGAAGCCTTCGAAGTTTCGAGGTTTTCACCCCGAGCGCACTGTTGTTTTTTACTATTTAACCATTAATTTTTTAGTTATCGGAAATTAACAGGGTGCTTTCTTACGTATTTTTATCACCCGAAAACGATGGTACAAGTATTTTTTAAATCAATTTGATAGTTTTCGAGTTATAAGCGTTTTAAACTTTTAACCCTAATTTTCTCAATGTTGCCGGGGGTTGATCGCAAAATAATTTACACCATTCGATTCAGCGTCATCAAATTAGTCTTAGATCAAGTTTGCAGATTTCCCCTCGAAAGTTGCTCCATTCCTGCATTTTGACTGGACTATTTCTCTGAATAAAACGATTCGCGGTGGTGGGGGTAAAATTGGCATGCGATTTTCTTTAATTGCGAAGGTCATGAGTTATGTACGGCTTTGAAAATTGAACTTTAATCTAATTAAGAAGTTCTCTGTCGAATGAGCCCAAAATCAGCATTCTCGGTGGCGTATTTGCTGAGAAAAAACTTTGCACGGGCTCAAGTTTATGCAAAAGTTACTAACACATCACGATTTCGACGTATACGTATACGCGTTTTGACGTAGTTAGCGGTAGTAGAGTTGTGCCTCTACGCATTCTGATTGGCTCAACGATGTCGGCTCCTCCAGCTGCTAGGCCGACCGCGGGTGGAACTCAAAAGTTAGAAGGCCTAAAATAGCGGACAGGCATTCTGTATATCTATATATGCGTTATACAGAATGCCTGTTCGTCATTTTAACTTCTAACTTTTGAGTCTTACCCCGACCGCGCTCAGACTCCGTGAATATTATATATATTGAAGCGAAACACCGACTCAAGAACTTTATTTTATTTCAACGACATGGCACGCACGCGTGTTTACACCGGCGGCCATGTTGAAAAACTGTCACTTCGCGAAGCGGCGCTCGGGAAGCGAGGCGCTCAGCGTTGCCAACTCAATTTCGATTCCACGAAATTCCCTAGATTCATGAAATTCTTTATTTTATTCAATTTTAATGAAACAAACCTTTTCTTGTTCGGAAAATTGACGCGGACTATTAATAAAACATATTCTGAATAAACGGGTGAAAATTTCAGAGTAAAATTATTTAAAATTTTAAGAAAACTTTTCGTTACAAGTTTGAGTGTGCACAATGCGCATGCGCGATGACCTACTTTCATAGGCACGTGCAATAGGCGCAGTCACGAGCAAATAATTAATTAAAATGAAATAAAAATGTTATTGTTTAGAAATTTGTTAGAAATCATAACAAAATAATTGAGAAAGATACGAATTGTGCATAAAAACGATAAAAATTGAGTTTATTAAATTTCATTAAATTCTCGCACATGCGCAGTGTGACTGCAGCTCAACTCAGCCAATTGGGACCCACGCGGGGGAGTTAGCGCACCAATCAGAGAATTTAGAGTGGGAGTCCCGGGTTTGAGATTAAGTCGCGCAGCAAATCAGAGAGAGGGACAAAGTCCAAAAGTATTATGATTATTATTTCCTTTGTTTGAAAGGGTATAAAAACCCGAGCACAGAAGCTCCGGTAGCTTGTCTCGTCTCGAATCTCGCCACGCTAGGAGCCAGTCACGTCTCGAATCCCCGAGAGCTCGACTCGCATGCCATAACCAAAAGCCAGTCTTGCCTCCGGATCTCGCCGCGTGAACTCGCCATAAAATCGAGAATAAAGAAACATAGAATTTTCACCCATTTCAAAAATAGCTCTAAAAACAAAGAGCAAAATAACATCGCTATTATCCCACTCGGAATTCAAACAGAATAACACCTTTCCTCTCTCACGCTAAGAGGGCCGGGTTCATTCGATTTCGTTTGAACTCAAGATTCTTAGGTGAGAGTTTCCGATCTATTCAGGAGGGCCGGGACAGTTCGATTCCGTTCTGTCTCAAGATTCCTGGTAGATTTCCAATCCTTTTTCTATCCAAGAGGGCCGTGGCCGTTCGATTTCGTTCGGTCACAAGATTCTTGGGTAGGACTCCTACCTTTCCACGCCAGAGGGGCCGGGACAGTTCGGTTTCGTTCTGTCTCAAGAACTCTGGGTGGATTCTTTTCCATCAATGAGTCATTGTTTTCTGAGTGGCGATTCAATTAATTCTCTTTTAAATTCATTAAAAATTATTAAAACCAAGCAAGTTTCTTTATTCTCAAGCTGGACAGTTCCAAATCAGCTATTATTTTTCAAATTGAACTAACAAAATTATTCAAAACGAGACAATTTCGAGTCATTTATCATTTTGAGCTAAATAAATTATTCAAAACAAATTTAACTCACTGAAAACAATTTATTTGAATTATATCGAGTCAAAAGAGTGAGATCGATCAGAAAAATCCACTCGAACAATTAATTTGGATTGTATAGAGTCAAAAAGTGAGTTTCTAAAAATTATAGCTCAATTATCAAATTATCAAATGATCGAATTATCAAACAAAATTAATTTATCAAGACCAGCGTTGGCGAGAGAATGATTGTTATATTGAAAAATTATTATTGCAAGCGAAACTATTAATTGTTATTATTCTAATAAAAGCGAGCGTAAATTCATGCGAAGTTTATGATAATTAATTCTGCGAAAATTATTCTTTTTACAAAGAAAAATACCGGAAATAAAATTTTACATGCGATTAAAATAAAGCGAGAAAAACTCAATTTCAAATAAAAAGCCTTTATTTTTGTAATTTGGTTTAAAACAATTAAAAATTGAATAAAACATTTGTCATTTCAATCTAATTTCATTTTACTTTTGTTTTTCCTTCATGCCCGCTCATCTTTATTATAGAATTGCTCGAATCTTGGCGTGACGGTGTGCATAAGCACAAACGTACCGTCACAACTATTGGCGCCCGAACAGGGACGGGCATTGCATAGGAAAAACAAGGGTTAGTAAATTCAGTAAATGAAAATTATTCGAAATCTCAAAATGGCTGATAATAAAGAACAAATTGATAGCGCCACTGGCGATTCGGGATTTCAAAATCCAGAGCATGAAATTCAATCAAACGATTTCACGACCACGTTGCCTCCACCCGGTGCGGGGGATATTTTCAATGAATCTAGAGCTAACTTTGGGGAAGATTTTGAAAATAAAATTGATGAAAATAAAGAAGAAAGATTAGAGGAATTTGGCACGCCGAAATCCGATCGGGTTAAAATCAACACTGTAGAAGTAAACAATCAGTTGCTAATTAATTTAATAGAATCAATCCAAGAGATGAAATCCCAGATGCAGTGCATGGCGAACGAAGTCGCGAAAAATAACCAGGCGTATCATGAATTAAAAACAGAGTTTTCAAGTAGATTAACGGTGATGGAAGCTAAAATTGCTAGTGACGTACACAAAATGTACGATCCAATCAAACGCCATGTTACGGGTCTCACTAGAATCGTGCAAGAGAACGAGGCCAAAAGTGCCGTTGTAGAAGTAAACGTTGCTCAAATCCAACTCGACGTGAGTGCAATTAAAAAAAGGGTCGAAAATCTGGAAAATACGGACAAATTACGCAGTCCAAATACCGAGAGCACCCGGATTCATCCACGATTGACGGACATCCCGGAAGAAAACGAAGATGAAGAATCGGATGACGATGAGGAGCAACAACAACAGAGGCAAACGTTCCGGAACGAGATGACATCGACCAACAAAATTAAAATCAAGCCTCCAACATTCGATGGATCGAGCAATAAACGACCGATTAAATTCATAAAAGAATTTCGACATTATTGCGAGGTGACGAACCCAACGTTCACCGAAATGAAGTACTTACTCAGCCAATCACTTGAGAAAGCCGCCAAGGAATGGTGGGAACTGGTCGAGGACCAGGTTAATAGTTTTGAAGACGTCGAAAAACGATTTACAAATCGATTTTGGAGTCACGACGTGCAACGAAGAGTGCGTAAAGACCTGGAATTCGGGAAATATCCTGAAAAGCCAGGCAAATTAACAAAAGTGGAATATGCAACTCGGACGTTCGGAGCGGCCCGTGATTTGATTCCGCCACCGAGCGATCCGGACATTGTTGCATCCCTCTCGCAGCACTTTACCGAGGAGATAAGAGCGACAATCATAAGTCGTGGGTTCGAAACCCTCGAGCAGCTGATCGAGTTCCTGGAGAAACTCGATCAAAGTGGGCCTGTAAATACAGGAAATGAGGAAGGAAAACCTCAAAATCAAAAACCAAACAGCAATGACAAAAATGAGCAACGGCCATTTAAAATGCCTCCGCCAAACAACTGGAACAACAATGGTTACCAGAACAATAACAATCGTGGAAATCAAAACTGGCAAAATAATCGCCAGAATTGGAATCAGAACAATGGAGGTTTCCAAAATAACCGAGGTTACCAAAACACTAACGGTTATAATCAACAAAATCGCAATTTCAATTATCAACAGAATTACGGAAATCAACGGCCGAATAACGGAAGTTTCAATCGGAGCCAACAAAATGGAAGACAAAACGGAAACAATCGCCCAAACAACAGTCCTCAGCCAAATCAGAATCAAAATTGGGGATCGTCGAACCAAAATCGGGGACCACCTCAAAACAACGGGGGATATCGGCCACCTGCGAATAATAATACGCAGCAACCACCGATTCAAACGATTGAGGCGCAAAAAGAACCTCAACCATCAACATCGAAAGCGGGAAACGCGTAGGCGTTGTACCCGCAATAAACAAAAACGATAATCGAGAAAACAAAAATGATATAAAAGTGCGTGGTACAACGGAGAACAATAATGAAAATCAAAGGAATAAAATTAAAAATTACCCGTACGATGCATTAAAAATGGACCTCAACAGTGAAAATCAAATTCCGATCAATACAATTTTTACGGATACTAGAGAATTTTTGATGGGAGAAGAGATCAACGGAGAAGCAGTCCCGATTATTGAATGTCCTGAAATTTACGCAAAAATTGAAGGCATTCAGGTGACAGCTCTCGTTGACTCGGGATCCAAGGTGACTACGATTTCGGAAGAATTCTATCTCGAAAATAAAGAAATTTTGAAAAATTGTCCTCTTTTACCTGTGACGGGAGTCACGGTGAAAGGTGCTATTAAAGGCAAATTGACGAAAATTAAACATCAAATAATGGCTGTAACGGAAATTGGCAAAATAAAAACATTCATAAAATTTTTGATTATCCCTGGCTTAATAAGAGATGTATTGTTGGGAGTAGATTCACTCCAACCTTTGAAAAGTTTAATTGATTTGGGAGAGATGAGTCTCCATGTAAAATATAATGATATAACTGAAATCATTCCCACAGTGGGATCTTTCGAAAAAGAAAAAATGGAGGAAAATTTGGAAACAGTTTTGATTGAAGAAGGAGCAGTAATTGAAGATGTTTTGGGAGGAATTAAAAAAATTGAAAAAGTTATTGAAGTGGGAGAAAAAGTTAATGATGAAGTTATTGATGAAGAAGTTGAAAATGAAGAAGTAGAAATAGAAGTAATTGAAGTTGATGTTGAGAAAAATGTTAATGAAGAGGAAAATGTTGAAAGTGAAGTTAAAGTAAGGGAAGAAAATGTTGTTGAAGTAGAAAGGAATTTTGTTAACAGGGGGGAAATCAAAACTTTTCAAATCAAAGAAAAAATTAAAGATTTAGAAAGTGAATCAAACCAGGAAATTCAAAATAGAGAGAAAATTATTAAGCCGATGCCAAAATTAAAATCGAAAGAAATGATTAGTCAAAAAAATGTTCAGCCAATACAAAATTTGATTTTTAATCAAAGCATTAATCATGATCAAAATAATAGCAATGAAATAACAATTGAAGAGATAGAAGAAATCGTAGATCAAACCGAACTCCCTGAAAATCAAAAAGAAATTCATAAACAGGTGCTTTGGAATAGACGAAATGTCTTTCGCAAGGACACTGGCCGAATTTCCGTTTATGAGCATCAATTGAATATTACGACGGATAAACCGATCGTTGCTCATGCGTACGAGGTACCATTAATGCATCGTGAAAAAGTTGATAAAGAAATTGAAAAATTATTGAATTATGGAATTATTCAGAGATCCAGTAGTCCATGGATCAATCCAATTATCCCAGTTATTAAAAAAGATGGTTCAGTTAGATTATGTCTTGATGCGAGAAAATTGAATCAAGTTATGGAAGACGATCATGAATCAGTTCCAAATATCGAAGAAGTCTTTCAAAAATGTCATTCCGCGAAAGTAATGACAACTCTCGATTTAACTAACAGTTTTTGGCAAATACCATTACATCCAGATTCTATGAAGTTTACGGCATTTCGATATCGCGGTAAAGTTTACGAGTTCACAGTAACCCCATTCGGTTTAAAAACAAGCACTGCTGCTTTGTTAAGAGGTTTAGATATTGTTCTTCATGGTCTCGGTGACCACGTAATCAATTTTGTAGACGATTTGCTTTGTATTTCAACTAGTTTCGAAGAACACATGCAGCATTTAGATGAATTGCTTGAACGATTAGAGAGTCATGGGATGACAATTAAATTAAAGAAAGCTAAATTTTTCAGAAAGGAAGTAGAGTTTTTGGGGCATATTTTGACAACCGAGGGTATTAAACCACAACCTGAAAAAATTCAAGCCATTCATGACTTTCCAGCTCCAAGAAATTTGAAACAATTAAGGGGTTTTCTGGGTCTGATAAACTATTACACGAAATTTACTAGAAATCATGCCGAGGAAACAATTCCTCTATTAAAATTGTTGAAAAAGGAAACTAAATGGCATTGGGGTGAGAACGAAAAAATTGCTTTCCAAAGAGTTAAAGATTTGTTCGTAAATAACGTGCTATTAAAACATCCTGATCCGAAAAAAGAGTACATTTTGCAGACAGACGCGAGTAATTATGCTTTGGGGGGCACTCTAGCTCAGTACGATGAAAATAATGATTTAGGGGTAATAATGTTCGCGAGTAGAACTCTTAAAGGGCCAGAGTTGGCTTACACCACTACAGAAAAAGAATTGCTTGCTATCGTGTGGTCTTTGAAAAAATTGAGAACGTATTTATTGGGAGCTAAAATTCGAGTCATAACCGATCATCAAGCTATAACTTTCTTGAAAAATAGTCAATTGCTGAGTGAAAGATTAACGAGATGGATCCTAGCGATCCAGGATTACAACATCAATTTTGAATATTGTCCTGGAGCTAGAAACGTTGTTGCAGACGTTTTGAGTCGTTTAAATCCACCTGATACGGGGGGCAGAAAAGGCAGGGAATTAATTATTAATACAATGCTAGCTACAAAACCATCAAGAGAATTAGAATCCATGATCAAAAACATTGCAGATTGGCAAACGAGAGATAATAAAATTCGGGAAATTAAAGAAAGGGTTGAAAATGAAGAAAACGATAAATTTCAAATCAAAAATAACATTTTATTCAAGACAATCAATCCGAATTCTTGTAAAGTCGTAATTCCAAAAGAGATTTTCCAGCGCTTAGTATCTGAAACACACGAAATGTACGGTCATATTGGGGCTAAAAAAGTATGGAAAATAATTAGCGAAGATTTTACTTACCCAAGAATGTACCATTCAGTCAGACAAATTCTCTCTTTTTGTGACTCTTGTCAAAGGAACAAAGTTCCGAATCAGCATTCGTATGCCGCACAGCAAAATATCATTCCAGAAGGACCTGGAGATATTGTGTCAATCGATTTTTTCGGTCCTTTGCCAGCCTCTCAGGGCGGAATGAAACACATTCTTGTTACAATCGATGCCTTTTCCAAATTTGTAGTTTTATATCCATTAAAAGTCGCAACTGCTCCAGCGACAATAAACAAAATTTTTAATCATTACATTCCAGAGTACGGCAAACCAAGAAAATTACAATTTGACCACGGTACTCAGTTTACGTCGCGATTATGGCTCAGTAAATTAGCAAGTGAGGGTATTCAACCTGTTTTCTCGTCAATCAGACATCCTCAGGGGAACATCGTGGAAAGAGTAAATCGCGAAATCGGTAGATTCTTTAGAACATTCTTAACAGACAAACACACCGATTGGGTAAAATGGGTCAAAGTAATAGAAGACTGTATGAACGAAACGTATCATGAGACAACCGAAATGACTCCACTTGAAATTCAGAAAAATCAAAAACCTCAAAGAATCTGGAAAAATTGGTTAAAAATCGATAAAAACGAAAATTTAGATAATGAACAAGAAATTGATGCCAGATTAATGCTTGCAAGAAGTCGAATAGAAAGGAAAGGCCGAAAGAGAGCCGAAAAATTTGATCAAAAACATAAATTGGTTCAATTTCAAGTAGATGATTTAGTTCTCGCGAAAGCTTGCAATGTTAGTGATCCAATCAACAAAAAAATGGCAAAATTTTTCTCAATTTATGAGGGGCCGTATAGAATCAAAAAACAGATAGCAGCTGCGACTTATATTTTAGAAAATCCCGAAAACGGTATTGAAAGAGGCATGTACCATGCCGCAAACTTAAAAAAATACAAAAATGAAGTCGAAAACGACAACAACAATCAGGATTTGGGAGATTAATGAAAACGAGTAAACTACCTTTTATTTACAAAAGAATAACAAACAAATTCGATAAAAAGTAAAAATTTTTATTATCAAATAATAATTAATTCAATAGAATCGAAATTACAATTATCTCTCCTTACATGGCTATTGTGAGCTCAAATCGCTATCAATTTTATAGAAAACAAAGAAAATCACAAGAAAAAAATTATAAAGTCGAAAACAAAAGAAAAAAATAAATATAGTTATAAGTCATGAAACTGAATTGACGAGACAGTGAAAAATTACTAAAAAGATTTTGTTCAAATTACTCCAAATAGTTTGGGAATAGTATAAGACAATTAATGACGTTATTTATTTAATTTGGGAAAAGAATTTTCTAAGAGAAAAATCGGAAAAACAGTAAAAATGATCATAATAGCAAAATTCACCTTGTTGCACAAATTTTACGAGAAAACAATAAGGAAGAATTAATCTCATGAGGAAAACCCTAGAAGTCTATTAAAAGTTTCAAAAGTCAAAAATCTGACAGAAAATCATCTAAATTTTACATTTATTTACTCAAAATATGCATAATTATGCTCAAAACAATAAATACTATCAAAAAACACATTTATTTAATCTAAATTAACGATCAAAACAAGAGAAAACAAAGTTTATTTCATCGGGCCAAAATATCACTAAATGTAGTTCCTGTGTTCGCCACTGTCGCTGGTGTCAACTAGCGATCCCGTATTTTACTTGCGAGTCCACCCATCTAGGGAAAATTTCCATACCCCTTTGTAAAAATTTCAAACGAAGCGTCTTTTCGAACGGGAGCGATTTTTTCGGACGAATAAAGTGGAAAATAAACGAAAAAAGGTAATAATATGAGGTAAAAAGTTATAGAAAACATTTAATTAAATAATTAGAAGTAATTTGAACAAAAATTGTACGATCTCATAGCAAATTATGGATGCGTCTACGCAAACAATCGATCCCTATGCCAAAATGCATTTTTCAATGCAAACCGGAGAAAATGGCATTTGGGAGGCATTGGAACAATCCAATTCCATAAAAGAAGTGGACCATTTCAAAAGCGGAAACCGAACGATAAAAAAGGGTAAGATTCCGAAACAAACAACGGGGACACAGACGGCGCCTTCTAAAAACAAGTCCACACAAGTCTTTATGTGGCGACTAATTCCCATCGATGTCCCTGAAAACAAAAAATCAAATCGGCAACGAATCGAGGAATTTGTTCGAGCTTTTAAAAAATTTGAAGAAATTCCTCGAGAATTCGCAATTCCCGAGTTGTTGACGCCCATCATCCACGTTCCACAAGAGGAGGAAAATTTTAAAACACCAATTTCAACGGAGGATTGGAGAAAGAAAAGAAGGGAAACCGAGAGAAAGGCGAGAGAAGAGTACAGGGAGGAGGTTGCCAGGAATGGTAAGGAATGGATGGGATGGAGGATAGGAGAATTTCATTGGAATGATACAGAGAAGGAAAACGAAGAACAACAAGAAAGTGCACATAAACAACCAATAAGAAAGAGGGAAGACGAGGACGATAACAACGATCAAGTACAAACGAACACCGAAACAAAGAAAAGAGGGAATAACATCGAGAACGAAAACACATGTAAGAGTATCAAGATCAGGAAGAAAGAAGAAAACTTGAAAAAAAAAAAGATAAAAAAATCAAACGCAACGAGAACATCGAGATAAAGAAAAAACCAAAGAGCAAGACAGAAGACGAAAATATTGAGAAAAAGACGAGCGGGAAGAACATTGAGGAAAAGGAGAGACAAGCTTATGAAGAACAAAGAAGAATTGAAGTAGATAGAAAAGAAGATAACCTCAAGACCAAGAAAGAAATTGACATTGAGAAGATAGATAAAAACCTCAAAGGACAGACGGAAGGGAAAAACATTGAGAAACTAAAAAAAATGGTGAACATGGAAGAAAAAGGGAAAGACGAGAATATCGGAACAGAAGAAAAGGTCACACACGTCGAGAGAGGAAAACAGAAAGAAACAAGGGAAATCAAGAAAGAAGATAACTTCTCGAAGGAAGAAAAGAAAGATGCAAACAAGAAGACTGAAGTAAAAGAGGGAAATGAGGGTCAGACGATAAAAGACATAGATTTAGAGACGCTAGAAGGAAAAAGATGGCTGAATGATGAAGTAATCAACAGATATTTGGAATTAATCGTAAAGAAAAATAAGAAAACGTACGCTTTTGGGACATTTTTCTTCTCGAGACTATTATCGGGGGGTTTTACGGCGGTCCAACGCTGGACAAGGAAATTCAATATTTTTAATTTCGACCTGGTTGTCATTCCTCTTCATCTAGGAGCCCACTGGTGTCTTGTCACTATTGATTTAAAAAATACAACAATAAACTATTTCGATAGTTTGATGGGTGACAATCCAGAATATCCAACAATCATTTTGGAGTATTTGATTAGGGAAGCTGCTAGCAAGAAGCAGACCTCATTCAATCTAAATCAATGGTCAATTAAAATAAAGAAGGATATTCCCAGACAATCAAACAATTATGATTGTGGGGTATTTGTTTGCTGTTTTGCCGAATACGAGGCCGCGGGGCGTAAAATCGATTTTTGCCAAGCAGACATGGCTGCTAAACGCCAACAAATAAAAAATTGCTTAAAAAACGGAAAAATAGAATAAGGATTTCGGACTATTTTCTTTAACAAATTTATTTATTTTTTATTACAAGGAGTACAAAGTTTACATTTGTTATTTTCATAATTAAGTTTATCATTGTTATTATTATCATTATTGATGTTATAAATCAAACAAAAATCATTGTTTTCAACACAAAACAAACGAACAAACATTGTTCAAAAGGAACAAATAAGCAAATAAACATTGTTATTATTATTTTTGTCATAAAATTTCCGGTGTTTTTCTTTATTTCTGCGTTACCTGAAAATAAAAAAGGGAGTATTATTATTATTATTATTATTATTATAAATAAGCGATAAAAATGAAACACAAAAAGCGCTACTTACCTGAAATTTTCACCTAAACCTGAAAGAAAAAGAATATTATTTAACTAAGAAAATTTTACTTACCTCGAAAAATTAAGGGGGAGAAACAGCGAAAAAGGGGTAATCATTAAGGGGGTAAAATGAAAAAATTCGTAAAATGCCAAATAAAGAGGGCAGCAGTTGTAAAAAGTAGTAGGGATAGAAAAATGTAATTTCCCTTTCCCCCAACCACCAACTCGACTCATCACGGGCCACCAGAGGGCAGCACCACCGAGCGAGGAGTGGGGGAAGCCAGAGCGGTATAAAAGCAGCCGAGCGGAGCAGTGTTTCTTCAGTCCACATCGAGACGAGCTACAAGCAACACCTCGAGTCGAACCTTCTACCAGCTCACACCCAATTGCCAAAACCATCTCAAAATGAGAATCGAACAAGTCATTCCGGGAGTTCCAACACCTTCTCCATGGCCAGCGACTTGGGAGGGCGTTCATGACGTCAAGATCTTGGAATTTCTTAATCCAACCAACTTTTCGTATACAACTCCTTCAAAATTTGAAGAGCTGCGTATTTTCGAAGAAAAATTATTCATCGAACTCACAAATGGAAGACACGATCAAAGGGTGTCTCTAAAAACAGATCGAATGTACGCTGTTATAAATGGTGACCGTGCCTGTCGTGGGAGATTGACCAACGTCGAGGATGAAGAAGCTACCTTGATGCTAATTGACCGAGGGATGACGCTCATGCATCCCGTTGATGAACTTCATAATTTACCATGTCAATTTGCCAGCGTGCCACCTTTCTGTACAAAGGCATACATCACCAACATTAAACCGTACATTGGGGATCGATGGGATATGGTTTGCAGCCTTCACTATCAACGAAAGCTAGTCAATCAAAGGGCAAAAGTCAACATCCTCAGGGATCATCCAACCCTAGATGGACATGAGGTCGATCTTTTTATCACTCCACACTACGTCAACCTGCGGGAAAGTCTCATTCAACGTGGATACGCTACAGAAGGCGAATATGCATTTTCGCTTCGAGATGACATCAAATGTGCAACACCAGAAGAAATACAAAGACTGGTAAATGGAGAGCAACGGCAGGAACCTTTCGATCCAATCGAGGCTGAGCTGAGGCAATTAGAACATCTGCAATTTATGGACTTGGAGGAAGAGCAGGAGAGAGAGGTCGATTTTTGGAGCGACTAATCACCATCGAGAACTCCGCTGAAGAAACAACATCGCTGTCATCTAGAGCCAAGCTGAAAAACAATCAAGATCATCGAGCCTGCAAAACTGCAAATCATCAAAATCATCATCATCTTCAGAAGATCATCGCCCTGTCCTCCCACTATCCCAAATCAAATTTCATTTTTTAGTTATTTTTTGTTGAGAACAAAAATCAATTTAGAGTCTCAAAATTTCTTTTTGTTCTGGGGGGCGTTGAAGCGAAACACCGACTCAAGAACTTTATTTTATTTCAACGACATGGCACGCACGCGTGTTTACACCGGCGGCCATGTTGAAAAACTGTCACTTCGCGAAGCGGCGCTCGGGAAGCGAGGCGCTCAGCGTTGCCAACTCAATTTCGATTCCACGAAATTCCCTAGATTCATGAAATTCTTTATTTTATTCAATTTTAATGAAACAAACCTTTTCTTGTTCGGAAAATTGACGCGGACTATTAATAAAACATATTCTGAATAAACGGGTGAAAATTTCAGAGTAAAATTATTTAAAATTTTAAGAAAACTTTTCGTTACAAGTTTGAGTGTGCACAATGCGCATGCGCGATGACCTACTTTCATAGGCACGTGCAATAGGCGCAGTCACGAGCAAATAATTAATTAAAATGAAATAAAAATGTTATTGTTTAGAAATTTGTTAGAAATCATAACAAAATAATTGAGAAAGATACGAATTGTGCATAAAAACGATAAAAATTGAGTTTATTAAATTTCATTAAATTCTCGCACATGCGCAGTGTGACTGCAGCTCAACTCAGCCAATTGGGACCCACGCGGGGGAGTTAGCGCACCAATCAGAGAATTTAGAGTGGGAGTCCCGGGTTTGAGATTAAGTCGCGCAGCAAATCAGAGAGAGGGACAAAGTCCAAAAGTATTATGATTATTATTTCCTTTGTTTGAAAGGGTATAAAAACCCGAGCACAGAAGCTCCGGTAGCTTGTCTCGTCTCGAATCTCGCCACGCTAGGAGCCAGTCACGTCTCGAATCCCCGAGAGCTCGACTCGCATGCCATAACCAAAAGCCAGTCTTGCCTCCGGATCTCGCCGCGTGAACTCGCCATAAAATCGAGAATAAAGAAACATAGAATTTTCACCCATTTCAAAAATAGCTCTAAAAACAAAGAGCAAAATAACATCGCTATTATCCCACTCGGAATTCAAACAGAATAACACCTTTCCTCTCTCACGCTAAGAGGGCCGGGTTCATTCGATTTCGTTTGAACTCAAGATTCTTAGGTGAGAGTTTCCGATCTATTCAGGAGGGCCGGGACAGTTCGATTCCGTTCTGTCTCAAGATTCCTGGTAGATTTCCAATCCTTTTTCTATCCAAGAGGGCCGTGGCCGTTCGATTTCGTTCGGTCACAAGATTCTTGGGTAGGACTCCTACCTTTCCACGCCAGAGGGGCCGGGACAGTTCGGTTTCGTTCTGTCTCAAGAACTCTGGGTGGATTCTTTTCCATCAATGAGTCATTGTTTTCTGAGTGGCGATTCAATTAATTCTCTTTTAAATTCATTAAAAATTATTAAAACCAAGCAAGTTTCTTTATTCTCAAGCTGGACAGTTCCAAATCAGCTATTATTTTTCAAATTGAACTAACAAAATTATTCAAAACGAGACAATTTCGAGTCATTTATCATTTTGAGCTAAATAAATTATTCAAAACAAATTTAACTCACTGAAAACAATTTATTTGAATTATATCGAGTCAAAAGAGTGAGATCGATCAGAAAAATCCACTCGAACAATTAATTTGGATTGTATAGAGTCAAAAAGTGAGTTTCTAAAAATTATAGCTCAATTATCAAATTATCAAATGATCGAATTATCAAACAAAATTAATTTATCAAGACCAGCGTTGGCGAGAGAATGATTGTTATATTGAAAAATTATTATTGCAAGCGAAACTATTAATTGTTATTATTCTAATAAAAGCGAGCGTAAATTCATGCGAAGTTTATGATAATTAATTCTGCGAAAATTATTCTTTTTACAAAGAAAAATACCGGAAATAAAATTTTACATGCGATTAAAATAAAGCGAGAAAAACTCAATTTCAAATAAAAAGCCTTTATTTTTGTAATTTGGTTTAAAACAATTAAAAATTGAATAAAACATTTGTCATTTCAATCTAATTTCATTTTACTTTTGTTTTTCCTTCATGCCCGCTCATCTTTATTATAGAATTGCTCGAATCTTGGCGTGACGGTGTGCATAAGCACAAACGTACCGTCACAATATATATAAACCATGTGTCAGTTTTCGATCATCGTATAAACAAACAGAGTTTTGACATTATGGAATGCGTGTGGGATAAATAAAGAAAACTTTCGTCATCTCACGAAGTGCATAGTACTAAAACCTGTGGAATGCTAAACTAAACCGGTATAAAAGCAGTCGCGTAAATGTAGTCTGTGATCTGACGTGTGTAAAAAAGAATAAAATAAAAAAATACGCGGTGCATGTCGACGAAACTTTTTAAGATTTCATTAATTCGTTTGACTGAAAATAAGTTTATCATTTATATCATTTGTAAATAGGTTATATGATATCAATACATCGATACGCATATCCGAAACCACCCGAGACTTGTTTTCATACTGCACGTAATTTTGACAGGTGAGGTTATGATCTCCAAAGTGCTGTTGTGTGCGGACTCTAATTAATAAATGAAAATGGTTAGTGAAAAGTGGTTAATATTTATTTTGTTAAAACTTGTGGTATACTAAACCGGTATAAAAGAGGCCGCGTAAATGTAGACTGTGTGTGCGAATACAAAATATACAAAATGCGCGATGCATATGTCAACGAAACTTTTCAAGATTTCATTATTTCATTCGATTGGAAATAAGTGTCAACTGAGATAATCTTTCAATTAAACCAGAGTGCGCGGAATATTGTTCAGTGTAAATATATCTTCAGTTGCGTGATTATATATAATGTGTAATTGTTTTTGCAAGGAGTCTGGTGTAGGTGGTAAACGAAGAATAAGTACGCCGGTGGTGCGAGAAAAATAGTGAGGAATTTATTGTTCCGCTGTTCTATCTTAAGTACAGTATTTGCCCGACAATTAGTGCGATTAAGCCCGATGATGAAAATGGCGAGTTGACCCGGTGTTCGTCGAGCACGTGCGAGACGAACAAGATGGACGACCGAAGCGTGCTCGTGAGAAAGAACCCGATGATTTTTTGAGATATTCCGTTAAAAATGAGTCCGAGAGAATGTTCCGTTAAATGCGCAGAGTCCGTGTAATGATTTGAACCGAAAATGAATAAGAGAACCCGAATTTGATACCGAAAACTGGTGAGAAGGTGAGATGCAGTGATTAGCCGTATTGCACGCTTCAGCGACCGGATCAAGACTGAGGCATCAATCATGGAGATCGATGATGAAGCCCCGCGCACATGCGCGGTGTGCTTCCCCGGTCCCGTGCTAATTACTGCCCAGGAGGTGGCGACGCCCCCCGTGAGCGCGTGAAACGAGCACCCGGCTGCTCTAATTGCACGCGCCCAAAATGTCAGAACCCGCGAACTGGCGACGCCAGCGGCGGAGCGCGAGAGCCCGGCCCGAATTCTCTCGCGCTACCGTCGAGGCCTCCCTTAATCCTGAACAGTAATTATGTAGGTTATATATACGAGTTCCCTTTGATAGCTGTGTGGTAACGAACCGGCCGGGGTTTGACGTTACGAAGTGCGGGACATATGTAGCAAACGTTCGCATAGTTAGTGAATAATATAAATAAGGCAAATCAGTTTATCAAAAATAGGTCTGGAAGTTGTAAGAAAAAATGTTCGTCAACTTATAACGTCAAATTTTCTTTTTGCGATCTGAAATATTATGGTTGATAATTAATAAAACAAGAACACACGGAACTGTTAGTATATATAAGGTGAGAAACTCCAATCGAATAAATGTTTTCTAATTTATTTCTTGTGTCATCATTATTTTTGAATATTCCCATATTTTGCTTCCTATTGAGTCTGGCTGTGCTCTTTCCAATCCTTGTTTTGACTCCATCGGTATGCAGCGGATCGATACATATTATTAATTGGTTGCCTAATATGTGTCCTTTAATTTTCGACCATTTCTTCATGCTGATTGTGGTAACCTGGTTCAAGTGGTTTCCGACTATGATCATTATGCGCACATTTTGTATATCAGATTCTCAAAACAATTTCTGGTGTTGATATAAGTGTAGTTATACTTTTTCCACCTGGTCTGTCGAGTAATAAATTTTGAAACTTGTTCCAAAAAGTCTTTGGATGCTTTTTTTGCTGATAATATGAAAAGTTAAATCTTCGGAATGCGGTAGGCAAACACAAATTTTGACAACAATACTTATGAAATAACGTGTATGTTGAGTATTGCTATTCTGCAAACTGCAAATGTGGAATTATTGGTGAAAACATTCATTACGATAAGTCTACAGTTGCTCAGTTTTGGATGCGATTGAGTATAATGCCTGCCAACATCATGGAAACCTACAGAATTTCTGAATGTTATGTGCGCTATGTCATTTTAATGTAACATCATGACTTCTAACACCCTTTCACTATAATACTATATATTTGGATCACTGAAATACAGCAAAAATCTGCAAACTATAAAATTTATATACTGTGCCATTCATTTTACTTTTTGACTCTCACCGTAACATAAATATGAAGTGAAAAATTCATTAGAAAAGTCTTCAGTTGCTCATTTATGGATGGATTTGAAATTGCTGTCTTCCAAACTAATTGCGCAGATACATTGAATCGCAGCAGATACCTGCGAACTTTGAAATTTCTGTGGATAAGTATATGTGCTAGTATCACCCCCTATCTTTGATTATAGTAATATGGAATGGAACTTGGTTCGGCAAGTTTTAAAGTGTTTCTTTTCAAATAGTATTGAAGTTTGTATTACTGCGGTATGGAGCGAATACTTTTAAACTTTTATATTTTTGTGTCGCAGCATGTGTGCCAATCATTTTAATTTTTTACTCCAACCGTAACATGTAATCAAGAGACTCGATAGAGTCTCGGGACAAGTACATTGACAGCTCTGTCGTCTGCTGGCCTGAGGCTCTCGCCGAGACTATATTTTCTCTGAATAAAACGATTCGCCGTGGTGGGGGTAAAATTGGCATGCGATTTTCTTTAATTACGAAACTCATGAGTTCTGTACGGCTTTGAAAATTGAACTTTCAGCTAATTAAGAAGGTCTCTGTCGAATGAGCCCAAAATCAGCATGATCGGTGTCGTAATTGCTGAGAAAAAACTTTGCACGGGCTTAAGATTATGCAAAAGTTACTAACACATTCGGGATTCGACGTATCTTTATACGCGTATTCTGACCGCTACAAGCATAGGCTCCTTGGCCCCCATGATCACCAATCCCCGATGAGAATATTCTTGTTCCAACCAATGAGCAATGAAAAAAATCCTGGGCCAATTACATCAAAGTTTGAAATGGCATGCGCAAGCATATAGCATGTGCATTTCAGTTCTGACTATGAACGTACATGAATGTACGTAGCACATATATATTTTGGACGCACTTTAATACATCGCGAGTCGCCATTTTAACCAGGGTTGTCAAGGTCCATGGTTGTAAGACGGGATTTTGGCGGCGATTCTTCTTATTCCGGCGGCGTTGTTTTGCCGCACGGAGTGCAGAAGTAATCGCTGCCGAAAATTCCGTTAGCGGAATCGATGGACGTCGAAGTGTCTTACCCATTGCCTCTGTACAGAAGAAATTCAATACATTAGGACAATGCATAATTATACACTGGACACAACAATTAAGGGTATAAAATAAATTGCAAATTTTTAGATAATTTTCAGCGGACTGTAACTCAGGAGAAAATGATCGCACAGAAAATTTAAACAAAGCAAATTGTAGCTTCAAGTATCCTGTTTCAGGACCTATATTTGAAATTTCCATAGCTCGAACAGTTCATAAGTAATTCTAAGAAAATGATCGAAAAAAAAATTCACCAAATTTTTTCCCCATTTCAAAACGATGCACGGGCTTTAAAAATTTTTTTTCAAATAATCTTATCGTGATGGTCTTCTAGGAAATTTTATTCCCTTCAATTTGATCTGTTAACGAGCTCTGTGCGATCGTTTCTCGCGGAGTTATCGTTGATCAAAGTAAAAAGTAATTTTTGACTTTAGTGATTAATTACTTGAGGAATAATGATCGTACAGAAAACGAAAAGAGGGTTTTGTAAACTGCGATCGATCCTCTATAAAACGCTATGAAATGTGATCCATGGAAAGAAAAAAATTATAGTGATAATGTTAACTGAAAAAAAAGTAAAAAATGAAAAATTGAAGGATTTTTGAATAATTGTGTATAACTTTGGATATAACGGATAAACGAAGGATATCGTCGGTAATTTTTCAACCTTAAAGTGTCTTGAAAAAAACATCTTGAAATAAATTTTTGCAACTTACTGTAAAGGATCTTGACAAATTTGGTTTGCTCTAAAGCAAACGTCCCCTGGTGCCTACCATGATAGTTCACCTTCGGAGCCAATCTCTCGTGCATCACCTCCTTAAGCATGAGGCTCGCACAGACATTGGCATCCGAACCCCCTAGGTGACTAAGGTAGGTGACCTGCAATCAAAAATGTTCTGTATACAAAGCAAAGTTATCATTTTTACAATAAAACATATAGAGATTGAGAAAATTAGTGTCTTCGCGACATTTCAAGTGATTAATAAAAGAACTTACGACATCGCGATGCTCCTTCGCAGTCAAAGTTTCGAAAATCTCCAAGTCTCGTACTTTTTTGAGGGGGAGACAGGCAGGCTTTTCAGGGTAGTCGGAAGCCTCCTGCTCCTCGACGAAGTCGCGGATGGAAACCAAACTTGCCATCACCTGGCCAAAGCTTTCTTCGCAAAAATGCCTTAATGATAAAAAGCTTTCGTCCCAGTGCCGAAATTTGGCTTCAATCAGCTTCTTCGTTTCCCTGGAAAATGGGAAAATTTATTTTTTATTTCTGTACTGCAACAATATTACTAAAATGCGATTACAAAATAGTTAAGACAGCAATACGATATTTGTGGCCCCAAGTTTTAACCATGCAGTCTTTATATTTTTCCCAAAAGAAGACTTTTTTCAAGAATGACAAAAATCTAAATTCGGTCTTTAAGGGGGTGAAACGGGGAGTTGAAAGTTGATGCTTTATTATGTTTGTGGTCCCTAATTTTGACGATGTAGCGTACATATTTGATCGAAAGTCAGACTATTTTTTTAATATACCGAAGATCAGAATTCGAACATTAAGGGGGTGAAAGAGCGGTTTTAAAGTTGCAGCGTTTTTATATTATATATTATTTGTGGTTGCTAATTATAACCATGCAACCATAAAATTTGACGCAAACTTTTTCAAACAAAGATAATCGGAACTCGGCCTGGGGGGAAAATGAGAGTCGAGAAGTTTGGGTATCATAACAATATCTGGAGTTCCTGATTTGTTTTGAAAAAAAAATTTTAATTTAACGCGTTCCCTCATGTGTGTGGAATCGTTAGGCAGGCGTGGAGCACTTTTGAATATGTGTGCAATCGTTGGGTGGACGTTGAGCCCGTTTAGATGTGTGTGGATTCGTTGGGCGGGCGTGGAGCATCTTTGGGTGTGTGTAGAATCTTCAGGCGGGTCTGGAGCATCTTTCTGAAGCAGTTTTCCGAACATATATAAATTTTCAACAAATTTCTCCTTTATCTCCGAAAGCACTAGTTCCATACGAAAAATGTATTGAACAAAAAATGTCTACTTCTTAATGGCTTATACCTTTTATCTAAAACATTTTTCTCTAGCGCCAATAATTATCACAATAAACTCGAAAAACACTGGAAAAATAAAAAATTTAAAACCTCTGTATCATCCCCTTAAAAGCCGAATTTCCATCTTTTTTACTCCACAAAAAAGTCTTATTTTTTCGGTGAAATATAAAGACTGCATGGCCAAAACTTGGGGCCACAGATATCGTAATATCCCCACAGATAATCATACCTGACTTCCTTCGACAACTTTTTTATTTTTTTGTCGACGGATTCCGCCGCTGATTGCCAGTGTCCCCTTTCATTGTCACCGTCACCGTCTCGTTCTGTCTCGTTTTCAGGGTCATTTCTGTCTTCTGTCCCGTTGTTGTCATGTCCTGTTCCGCCCAAATTGTCAGCGTCTGTTCCGTCATTATTGTATTCTGTCCCGTCGTTATTGTTATTTGTATCGTCTGTCCCGTTATTGTAATTTTCTGTCCCGTTGTTGTAATTTTCTGTCCCGTTGTTATTTTCTATCCCGTTGATGTCATTTTCTGTCCCATTGTAATTTTCTGTCCCGTTGTTATTTTGTCCCGTTTGTGTCTCTCCCAAATCGTCTGTGTGTTCTTCCATTTTTTTTTTAGGTCTTCCAGGTGAGTCTGAAGACTCAGCTGCGATGGCCTCCTTCTCTCCTCGATTTCATCAGAAGACGTTGAGGCCTGCACCACCATTTGCGAGAACCACCCAGGGGGTTGGGTGGTTCGCGATGGGCGAGAGGAGGAGGGATTCGTGCTAAAAGAGAATAAATAAGTAATATCATCGATCAATGAAAAAGGACACTCAAGAATGATTGTTTTTTTGCTTAATTCGGCAATTACGATCTTGTCATCTACTATCTGGATTGTTTGCTAATTAACTTATTTTTTACTCCTAAATGGCCGATCCTGATTGATTTAATCATGTGTGTTTGTTTTTCATAAAATTATACGAGCTTCATCAGGTTTCAAATGAATGCATTTAAAAATTTTTTACAAAAATTTTAATTTGCTCCGGGAAAAATATGTTGTTTTGTTTCGAAGAACTATTTGTGAATCAAAATTTTATAAAAAAAATATTAAAAGGTCCCTCGTACTTTCAAGAATAATTCATTTGAAACTTTATAAAACGCTCCCAAAAAAGTACTATTTTTCATTGTTTATTCATACGGTTATTCATACGATTATGTTCAAATTTTCAAATCTTTGAAGAGTTCATCAGCATTTTATCTCCCAAACTTTACGAAAATGCTACGGAGCACCAATTTGTAAGAACCAATCCCATTTTGGTAAGCAATCCAAGAGGTTCCTACTTTCACCCCCACCCTGATCGGTTAAAAATTACTCTATACGGGTCACTTCAAAAATATCGAGAGCGCTATTCTTCAAGGTGTCGTCCGAGCGAAAAGTTGATTGCATTCCCGGCCTTCATTTTATAATCTTCATTTCAAGTTTTGATATAGTGATTGTGATTGGAAACTTTGGGTCAACAGCTACGAGACACTAGCTATCGCCACCAACATTCATCGCCATCAGTGAAGTTATCGATTTGAATCTCCGTTCAAAGGTAAGAGCAAAAACAACCCAATAATCAATGTTATTTACTAAATTCCTACTGTTTGATCGTCTTAATTTTCAACTTTCCATGAGCCGGAATTCACTTTTTAATATCTCAATTTTTACCCAAAATTCTTAAAAAAAATAAATAAAGAAACATTTGAACGTTATTGGAGGCTCTCAAAACTTTTTTACGATTCCAATTTTGGCGAAATAATTTTCCCACGAAAATCTAACATATCAACCCGCAACACAACACGAATCTTTTTTCTATATGCAGATACTAACGATAATTCGAAAAAAATTGTAGAAAAAAATGGAGCAAGCAAGAATATCGATTTTTTTCTCAATTGCCGTGATGTTCATGCATTTTATATTACGAGCTTTTGAGACGGCTGTATCGAAAATTCAACCTTCATCAACGGGGTGTTGGGAATGATTTTTTTTGACAAAATTCGGCATATCTTTTTTCGACAAGCGATAGATATAATAAAAAAAATGAGAATTTAATTTTTATCTTTTCTTCAATTTCGCTTGAGATCAATGTTTAAACCAGCATTTTTTTAGGTTCTCCGCTAATTATTTATCCATCGGGTCATTTTAGCATTTGAATTTTTTTAAATATAAGTAGTAAGGCTATACCAGTTCTAACTCAGGGATCTCAGGGGGGAGCGGGGACGGGGGAGCGCGGGGACCGTTGCGGGGCTGCATGGTATGTGGAGGGGGAAGGTTCTCGGACAGCGGGGGTGCGGCGGCACTTTGATGACAAAAGATTGCCGCACTTCTCGAATGACTGATTTATGTTTCCGGTGTGATCATCAGATTGCATTGGACGGAATTTTGTGCTCTTTCCAAAGATGATCTCAATTATCGGACTCCGTGACCTACGATGTTTGCATGTCACACTAATGACAAATTTATGTGTTTTGTGTTACATTTTTTTGTATTCTTGAGGTGGTGCAAGTTCCGACAAGATTTCTGTTTTCAAAACCAGTTTTAACCGATGGGCTCTTAGGGGGAGTGCGACAACGGGGAAGCGCATTGCGGGGGCTGCATAGTGTGTGGAGGTTCTCAGGGTAACAAAGAGGGGGAGAGGGGATGCAGCGGTCCTGTTTGCGGCATTGCATAGACAAAGTATATTTTCAGGAATAAAAAGAACTCGTGGATGCCCCCCCCCCCCCCCTCGAATGACTGATTTATGTTTCCTGCGGAGTTTTAAGAAAAGTCAGTTGAGAAGAAAAGTGCTCTCAATTATTGGAATCCGTGACGGAGACCCCTAATGAGAAATTTATGTGTCCCATATTACATATTTTTACATTCGTGAGATGGTGATGAGATTTCTTTAAAAATGCACCTGCCCTTCCCTCCAACTTTTGACTTGAGAGATGTTTAGAAGAATGTTTTCCGAGAAAAAAAAAATGTTCACATTGGACTAGAAATCTTTACAGAGATGCACTCGCTCAATGACAGATTTATGTGTCCGGTGTTGCACATTTTTAACCTGCAGAGGCATTTCTCAAAAGGCGCAAGAAGGGATTTTTGAAGTCAACCGCACTTCCTCGATTAGATCCTGGGTACCACATTCGAGTTTCCAGAAAAGTCAAGATTTTTCCTCCCTCCTACTCATCCCCACCTCAGAAACGAAAAAACGCGTATATAAAATGAAACAATTTTGATGAAGGTTCAGACTCTGTTGAGACGACGTAACAGTTACATTTCGAGTCAAATTTCGTTCAGCGCATCATGTCTCTCACCGTCGACATCGCTACCGAGCAATTGCTGCGTATGCAAGCAACTCTCCTGCGGACGTTGGAGCAATTTTTGGTGTGGGAACACCAGTGTGATACCCTCATCGAATCGCTGGAGGAGCAAGTTCGATCGAAACGACCGCGACTGGGATATCACCACTCGGTCACTTCGCAAATCTTGCGTCTCGAATGTTTGAAGCAGGCAACACGCCAACGCTTCATACATTGGGGCGGAGGATTAAATGATCATGGATTAACATGGCGTGAAATTGACAGCGCATTTGAAAATCGCTTGTCAACCGGTGCTGTGATTAATCGTGATCATATCGACCCACGAAAGTTTCTATTGGATGCGTATTAGACTGGGCCAAAAAAATTGAACAATTTTTTTTCTTGACGGTACTCTGAAAATATTGTTCATGACGATAAAAAAAAAGTTTCCAGAAAGTTTAAGCTTTTAATAATAATATTAAGAGGTGCATCATTGCAGTTATTGATTTTTCAATAGTTGCCGCGTTTTTTGCATAAAATTCGGACTTAGTCAATTTTAAAAAATTTTTTCATCTCTTACCCTTGTAGGAAATTAAATTCCCCACAAAAAAGCTCTCTTAGTAAACTTTCGTAAGACGAGCCCATTCCTTGTAATCGAGCCTTAAACATTGGTATATTTTTTCAATTTTTTACTTTGTATTCGGGATTTCCAAAATGACCTTAAATATCAATATTTTTTCAAGACCATGGATTATTCTTAAGGGAAATTTAGTGCTCTACAAAAAAGGTCTCTTCACATTTTTCGATAAACTCACTCCTTTCAAAGTTATTTGATGTTAAAGTTAATTTTTAAAGTATTTAACCGTTTATTTTGCGTCAAACATAATTGTCTCCACTTGTATCATAAATTTATAACTCAAATATTACAAATATTTTTTTTCTGGCATGCCACTAAAGTTTTTTTCAAAAAATCAAAATTTATTAGGGTATTACTTCAATCAAAAAATTGTTTATCAGCAAAATCAATTTTTATTATATTTAAATTATTCTAATAGTAAAAAAAATTTGACTCATTTATTTGCATAGGTATACACTTTTATCTACGATATTCAATTTGCAAACTTTCATCATTAACTCTTTATTGTTCTATCTTTCTCGATCATAGTTCTGTCGCACTTCGAAGTACTCGTTTTCTACTGTTACGTTTGCAAATGTTCATTAGCAATGTTTATTGTCTGACCTTGAATGGTTGACGCTGCGAGGTGTCGCGGGCTTCACGCGAATCTGCTACCCCTACCCTTACCGCAGAACTGAGTACAAAGTTTTCCTTTATCCCCACCACCTAGTTTTTACCATTGCATCGTTCTAAGACAAAGCTCTCAGCGTATGAGTATTCCTACTTATTCATTTTTAATTGTGCGTCGTATTTTGAACATTATCTAATTAAATTTATTTTATTGTTATAAATTATTCTAAGTGAAATTTTCTTCTGCATTTCTTTACTTTGTTTAGTTGTGTTTGTTCGATAATAATAAGTTATCAGTTAACTATAACAATTTCAGTGTAGTAATTACTTTAACCCTAATTGTAGTGTCATAAATAATTAGTTAATTTCATTTTTGTGGAATAATTTATTATGTTACTTAGTTAAGTGAAAATCTGATTTTTTTACCAAAAGCGCTAATATGATAACGGAAAAAATTTATTTAATTGGTGTTCCCATCGAGAAAATTAACAACCGTAAACTTCCGACTGTTAACGAAGTTTTATCGTTATTTTTCTATCATCATAAAGTTTTAAAACTCAAACTTCATGATAGTGCTTCAAAAACTGGTGGTATTATTCAAAACTGCTGGAATAATTTACACAGGCCAACTTGTGGCTCTCGTAACGTTATTAAAAAAATAGTCGGTATCTTCAAAAAATGGAAGTATATAAAATGCAATCACAAAAGAAAAAAATCACGTGCACAAAAGCAAAGAGAGGATAGTTTTGTAAAAAAGCTTCAACAATTATTTGACATTGCTGGGACAAACGTTAATCATAATAATTCAAATGAAAGGATTAAAGAATCAGAAGAAATAATGGAAATTGATGAAGTAGGTACGTATTCATTAACATTAATTTCTATAAGTGAGTGAAGTAAGGGAAGTAGAGAGTCTAAACCAAATTTTTACGTCTTATTTTTTTCATATATTTTACACAAAAGTTATACTCTTATAGCTGGTTGCCTTGTAGTCTTGTTTATCTTTTATTCAATGGTATAAAAATTATTGATTTTTTTTTTAGAAAACAGTTCACGCGACTGTAACATTACTAATAATTGTGATGCTACAACATCTAGTCAAGAGTTGCAATCCAAATCGGATTCAACTTTGAGCCGGAATTCGAATGTGTCTGACTTTGAAATGGAATTTTTAACAAAAAATCGAATCCCAAAAAGAAATATTATGACTCCAGAATTAGTCGCTGCACTTGATCGTTGTAATGTGAGTAGCCGAAGTGCTACATATATTTTGGCTGCTGTTTTAAAAAGTCTTGGGATTGATATTAGCACTGTTAATTTGAGCTATAAAACTATACAACGATACCGTAACACTCGTCGAAAAGAAATTGCGGAAGGCTTGAAAGAAGACTTAAAATTCGAAGATAACTATGTGGTACATTGGGATGGAAAGCTCTTAGAAGATATTGTTGGGACAGAGACAGTCGATAGACTTCCGGTTCTTTTAACATCGTCTGGGAGTGAACAACTGTTGGGTGTTCCAAAAATTAATGAAGGAACTGGAATTCAACAAGCTTCTGCTGTGCACTCAACTTTAATGCAGTGGGGTGTCACCAATTATATCAAAGCAATCTGTTTTGATACTGCAGCTACCAATACGGGTAAATTATTATTATAACTTCTCACTTGAAAAAAAAAATTCGATTTGGAAAAATGCTGAATGATAACTGTTAAAAATAAGTTTTTTCTACGTTCAAAGTCGAATATTTCTAAAAATTTCTAGTACCTTTTTTCTATGAACAAAAATAAAATTTTTAAAGTTAAATATTATTTAAAGATAAATTTTTTTATGGAGATCAACTTATTATTTATTAAGTTTTTCGGATTTGTAATTCGCGTTTTTCATTATAATGTTATCTGCTAAATCTATAGGAATTCATCATGGAGCTGGCGTAGAATTAGAGAAAATCCTGAAACGAAAGCTCATATGGTTACCTTGCCGTCATCATATAATGGAACTAGTCTTAAAAGGCGTTTTTGAAGCGTACTGGCCGGTGCAATCAGGTCCAAACGTTCCATTCTTCAATCGATTTAAAATCCGTTGGAATAAAATTAACACGTCTAAATATAACGCTGGCATCAACGACGACGTGGTTGCGAGTATACTATCAGACAAAAAGGATGGATTACTGAGTTTTATTGACAATTATTTGCAGGTATGGTTTGAGTTTGTTATTGGAGTAACAAAAGTACACAGAAAACATTCTAGGGTGATAAAAATTTTTAGTTTAACTCAGATTATGCTGCTTTTTTTGAAAAACTTTCTGATTCCCACTTCACTTTTTTGGCGTGAACAATCAAAAATCTTCAGTTGGTCTGTGAAACTACTCATTGAAAATAACAAAAATTTTCTTGATTTGATTGCAGAAATTTCATTCAAGAAATGATTATCGAGAATTTTTGGAGTTGGCATCCATTTTCTTGGGAGCTGCGCCCAAAGATAATTACACCTTTAAAAGCCCGGGAGCCATGAGTCATGCTCGTTGGATGTCAAAGGCAATTTATTGTTTAAAAATGTTTATCTTTCGGGATGAGTTTAAAATGATAGCTCGTGAATTGAATAATCTTCGTCATATTTGTATTTTCATTGTTACAACGTATGTAAAAGCTTGGTTTACTTCACCCTCGGCGATCTTGGCTCCAAATAATGATTTGACTTTGATGCAAGAGTTAATATCATATAAAACAATAAACTCGTCCATATCGCAAGCTGCGCTGAATAAAATGGTCAGACATTTATGGTATTTAAATGATCAATTAGCCGTTATGGCTTTATTTGATGATTCTCTTGACCAGAGTGTGAAGCTTAAAATGGTTGAAAACTTAAAAAATAACAAATCTTCTGTTTCTCAAGCTAGAAAATATGAAGTGACAAGCAATTCAAACGAATTGTTGGAAAAAGATATCAGTGACTTTGTATCTACGGAATCACTCACTTTATTTGAAGAATTTGATTTGCCACATGATTTTATTGATGAAAATGTAGACAGTTGGTCCAATAATAACAGTTTTCCAGAATGCAAGGAATTTTTCAATAAGTTAGCTGTCGTCAATGATGTTGCGGAGCGTGGTGTAGCATTAATTGAAGATTACAATAAGTGTCTCACCAAAAATGAAGAACAACTTCAATATTTATTATTAGTTGTTAGTGAATATCGAAAAAAGTTCCCTAATTGTAACAAGAGGAATTTAATTGGATAGGTTTCTTTAAAAGTGCTTATTTGACTCAATTTGTTGTAAATTATAACATTACAGTCTATTTTTTGTAAAAAAAAATTGAATATATGTAGAAAAAATAACTTCTTTTCCCTTCCATTAACACTTTTTGTTTATACTAGTTATTCGATTTTTTTCTATAAAAAAAGCTATAAAACTATGTGTAATCTATGAATAAAAATATAAATCTATGCAAATAAATTAATTGAGATAAATGAACCAAATTTTTTTACTATTAGAATAATTTAAATATAATAAAAATTGATTTTGTTGATAAACAATTTTTTGATTGAAGTAATACCCTAATAAATTTTAATTTTTTGAAAAAAAACTTTGGTGGCATGCCAGAAAAAAAATATTTTTAATATTTGAGTCATAAATTTATGATACAAGTGGAGACAATTATGTTTGACGCAAAATAAACGGTTAAATACTTTAAAAATTAACTTTAACATCAAATAACTTTGAAAGGAGTGAGTTTATCGAAAAATGTGAAGAGACCTTTTTTGTAGAGCACTAAATTTCCCTTAAGAATAATCCATGGTCTTGAAAAAATATTGATATTTAAGGTCATTTTGGAAATCCCGAATACAAAGTAAAAAATTGAAAAAATATACCAATGTTTAAAGCTCGATTACAAGGAATGGGCTCGTCTTACGAAAGTTTACTAAGAGAGCTTTTTTGTGGGGAATTTAATTTTCTACAAGGGTAAGAGATGAAAAAATTTTTTAAAATTGACTAAGTCCGAATTTTATGCAAAAAACGCGGCAACTATTGAAAAATCAATAACTGCAATGATGCACCTCTTAATATTATTATTAAAAGCTTAAACTTTCTGGAAACTTTTTTTTTATCGTCATGAACAATATTTTCAGAGTACCGTCAAAAAAAAAAATTGTTCAATTTTTTTGGCCCAGTCTAATGCGTATGAGCTTGTTGAAGAACAAGTGCAGGCTCATATTTGCAAATATAATAGTATAAAAGTGAACACTTCGTTTAACGGAGAGTTTACCGTGGGCGATAAGCGGGCAAATAAAAGTGTCAACACGGGAAATGTTGAACTTTTCACAACATCGGACTTGAGTGAGTGGTATCGGAAGCGAGTCGTGGAGCCGACTCTGAGATCGCTCGAGGAGTTCCAGGAGAGTGACAGTGGCTGGACATTAACATCAATAACAAATTTAACTGTGAACATCAACAAGTACAACGCTTTGCGGGCGGGATGTCACGTTTCATTGGCGAAACGTATACAGTTGAAAAGAGCGGTGGTAAATGTGAAATCGGCGGATAATGCGTGTTTTGGATGGGCTATGACTGCTGCACTTTATCCAGCAGAAAAAAACAGCGATCGCACATCCTCTTACCCGCATTATTCAACGATATTCAACTTCCAAGGCATCAACTTCCCTATGACGTTGGACCAGATTGGGAAATTTGAGAAGATGAATAATCTCTCAATCAATGTCTATAGCGAGAAGGAGGAAGTCATTCTACCAGTCCGCGTGAGCAAGGAGAAGAAAGAGCGACACTTCAACTTGCTTTACATCGAAGACGTGTCGGGATGTGGAATTGGACACTTCGCGTGGATCAAGAATTTATCCCGGCTCGTCAACTCACAGCTCAATTCTGATGGGCACAAGAAATACATCTGTGATCGGTAAGTATTTTTAATATACAACTGTATACATTTCTTTACGATTATGATAATATACTGTAAATATTTGAAATTTTTGATTGTTATAGATGCCTTCATTACTTCCCAACCATTGATAAGCTGCAGTTCCATGAGGTGGATTGTGGCGTTATCAACGATTGTGCCGTTCGACTACCAGCTGAGAACGACAAATGGTTGGAGTTTACCAATGCCAATCGGAAGGAGCGTCTCCCGTTCGTGGTATACGCCGACCTCGAATGCATCTTGGAGAAGACCAGCGCTGAAGAAAGGGAGAAAAATAAGAGCCAACATCATCGCGTCTTCAGCGTTGGATATTATGTAAAGTGCTCCTACGATGATTCGCTTTCGGGATACCACGAACGCCGAGGTGAGGACTGCGTGGAATGGTTCGTAGAAGAACTTAAACAATTAGCTTTGCGCGTAGAAAAGATTCTTCTTACGAACGTTCCGATGAAAGAATTGTCTCCGCAAGAGTGGAGGAAATTTCGGGAAGAAAAAGAGTGCCATATTTGTGAGAAACCTTTTGTCGAGAAACATTTTATAATTAAAGAAGTAGCAACTGCGTTCGCGGGGAAAATCGACTTGCTCCCAATAACAAAAGAAAAGTACATCTCCTTCTCGAAAACGGTTCAAACAGGCAAAGACACGCGGAAAAATATAAAATTGCGTTTCATTGACTCGCTCAGATTTCTCAATATGAGCCTAGACAAATTAGCATCCTTTTTAACTGTAGATAAACTCGCGACGTTAAAGTCGCAATTCCAAGATGTAGACCATTTTCATTTATTAACACGGAAAGGTGTCTTCCCGTACGAGTATATTGACAGTTTCGAAAAGTTGGATGAAACGGAGCTTCCACCGCGGGAAGCATTTTACAGCTCTTTAACTGATTAAACAGTTTCCGAGAAGGAGTATGCACATGCGAAAAATGTGTGGGAACGATTTTCAACGCGAACGCTCGGCGAATACAGCGATTTATACTTGAAGAATGACGTATTACTATTAGCCGATATCTTTGAGAATTTTCGCGATACTTGCCTGAAAAGTTATGGTCTTGACCCTGCGTTTTACTAGACTCTCCCCGGATATACCTGGGATGCCATGATGAAATATACAAAAGTAAAGTTTGAATTGCTCACAGACATCGACATGGTATTGTTTGTGGAGAGAGGTATCCGAGGTGGTCTTAGTCAATGCTCCAAAAGACATGCCCGTGCCAATAACAAGTACATGAACTCGTATGACCCATCTATTCCATCGTCATACTTGATGTATTTTGATGTGAACAATTTGTATGGTTGGGCAATGAGTCAACCACTGCCGTATGCAGATTTCGAATGGATTGAAGACCTTGCCAACTTCAACATCGAGTCTCATCCATTTGAATCTGAAATTGGCTATATTCTTGAGGTTGATCTGGAATATCCGGAACACTTGCACGATGCACATAGTGATTTGCCATTTTGTCCAACGCATGACAAACCTCCGGGCGCGAAGCAAGAGAAGCTTCTTGCCACGGTGAATGCGAAAAAACGATATGTCATCCACTATCGTGCATTGCAGCAGTGTTTGAAACATGGTTTGAAAATCACTAAAATTCATAGAGTCTTGAAGTTTAAGCAATCTTCCTGGCTCAAAACATACATTGATTTGAATACACAGTTTCGTACACGTGCGAAAAATGATTTTGAAAAAAATCTATTCAAATTAATGAATAATGCCGTGTTTGGAAAAACCATGGAGGATGTTCGTAGTCACGTCCAAGTTAAACTGTTAACGGAATGGGCAGGTCGATACGGAGCAGAGGCTATGATTGCTAAACCTAACTTTCACAGTCGAAGTATTTTTGCGGAAAATTTAATCGCTGTAGAGTTGCGAAATCTACAAGTCAAATTCAATAAACCGATATATGTTGGCATGTCTATTTTAGATATTTCAAAAACTTGTTTATATGAATTCCATCACGAGTTCATGATGCCGTCGTATCAAAATAAATGTAAAGTCATGTATACGGATACTGATAGTTTAATTTACCACATTGAATGTGAAGATGTGTACGAGGACATGAAATGTAATCTCGACAAATATGACACCAGTGACTATCCCCATGACAACGTTTATGGTATACCGCTAGTCAACAAAAAGGTCCCGGGTCTCATGAAAGATGAGAACAATGGGGCCATAATGACCGAATTCGTTGGACTTAGATCGAAGATGTATGCGACGCGAGTTGAGGGTGAGAACGATGTTAAAAAAGCAAAAGGAGTAAAAAGTAATGTTGTGGCGAGGACCATAACATTCGAAGATTACGTGAAATGTCTCAATGAGCAGATCGAAATGAAGCGTTCTCAATCTTCAATTCGCTCGACATTACACAATGTCTATACCATCACGGAGACAAAAATTGCTCTAAGTCCACACGATGACAAGCGATATGTTATACCTGGAACGGTAGACACGTTACCATGGGGCCATTACAATATTCCCGAATTTCCAGAAGCTATGGAGGCATAGATCATTGTAAATACGAATGTGTGCTTGTGAATGTTAGAGATTGCGAGAATATTTGTACATTGAATGCGAAAAAAAAAATTGTGAGAGTGAGAACTTGTTCTCAACATTGATATGAAATAAAAAAAATTTTGTGCGAGAGGACTTTTCCTCAAAAACTTGTAAATTTGTAAATATATGTTGTAATTTATGTAAAATAAAAATTTTTTGTGAAAATCTGTCATTCTTTTTCTTTAATCTGCTTTTCATGCGGAGTTGGGGAAAGGTCGTAAAAATCAATCAGACTTTTGAATTTTCCATCTTTATTGTTTACAAATCATTTTTACTTATCCAACTATTGTGTGTTTTGTCGAAACCTAGCCATTTTACGAACAACTGACTACCACGTTTCTTCAATACTTTTTCAATAAGATATATGTCGGGATATTTTGCTCGAAGCAGCTCTTGCTCATAGAAACTACCTGCGATGGGTTCATCTTGATGATCTTTTATATTATAAGTAACTGGATTAGTTTTTCTAACTCGATATATTGTAAATATTTCCGTTGTCCAGTTTGGTGTATAACCTTTTTCGAATACATTCTTAAATTTACTTATGCGTACTTTATCACCGATTTTAAATTTTGCTTGGTTTCCAACTTCTGATCTATTGTATACATTACGCAACAGGCGTTTTTCATTCGCAGTGTTCACATCTTTCGGTTTCATTTTTATCGTACGATGTAATGTATCATTATATTTTATAATTAATGTATCGAGAATATCGATCCATTTCCAGTTTCCGCGAAAACTAAATTGAATCCACATTTTATTCTTAAGTGTACGATTGAAGCGCTCACAAATTGATGCTTTCAAATTACTAAATGTAGAATACAAGTGTATATTATACTTTTTCATCAAAGCCTTAAAGTCAGTATTATAAAATTCTTTTCCTTGATCGACGTGAAGATTTTTCGGTATGCGCCCTTTGCTGAGAATCGTCTCCATTGCAGCACTCACATCTTTTCCACTTTTACTCTTCAACGGTGCGGCCCAGGCGAATTTGGAGAATATATCGATGACGGTGAGGAGAAATTTATGGTTGGAGTTGTGTTGTGCATATGCAGACATATCTACAAGATCAGCTTGCCAAGTCTCATCCAGGCCGCGTATATCCACATGTCGACGTGGATAATTCCACCGAGCTGGCTTATGCAGTTCTTCAACCACCGGAAGCTTCTTTTCACTCATTTTTTCTTCTCCCCCCCCCACGGTCCTCATCAATTGCAGAAGATAAGAGTCTGGAGGATTTTTCACTGACTTATCATTAGATGATCTCGTAAAAACTTCATATCATCATGAAGTTCTGAGATTTCTCTCTTTATATTATCAATTTCTTCACGGAGATGGGCGAGCTCGGTTCTCACACGCTTTTCTGCAGCCGCCACATTCGATTCACACTTTTGATTCGTTGTATGAGTCACACTATGAGTTATAGAATGAATGTGTTTGCTGAATGCACCGAGTGTTACAACATCTCGAGCATTTACTGGCTCGCCAACGTTGCTCAGTCGTTTTCGTTCCAAGTCGTAATGACCGTCCGATGTAATTTTGAATCCAGCACCTGGTTTACCCGGAGGACCTGCACCACGTCTACTCAACTTTCGTCCAAACACATCGACGCTCATGTTGGGAATGTGGATGAAAGCAAGCCATCACATGTTAATAAATGATTTCAGCTTCACGCAACTCCTCGATAATCGATATAATTTCATTCGAATGTGATGAATTTCCAGCAGCTTGCGATGCGAGCAATAAGCGAAGACGATCTACCAGCTCATTTGGATCATCCCAATGAACATAGTCGACAGAGGTATGCTTTCGTGCTACCTTATACTGAGGCAGAGTACCACCTTTCTTATCGTTGCTACCGAGCATTTGGGATATATAATTTTTAAATTTACTATTTTTATCCTGACGTACCGCACCCGTGCGTTTATAAAATTTTTTATGAGCATTCGTTGTGATGATAATTTTCTGATATTTCTCCAAGTCATTTGGTGTTAGATATTTGAGTTCGGGCTCTTTTTTAAACAACAGTTCCACCAAGCCAATACTTTTGGGATACTTTTCATCTCCAACCACTATATGATCGAGTTCGAAATGAATTGGTGAATCACCAATCATTAATCTGTTTTGAGCGAGATTTCGTACTCCATACACGCCATCTAATCTTGTTTTGTTATTACTACGCAGTAAGCCCAGATATTCACGTATCAAATTATCAACATCTCCAGATGATTCCAAGTTATCATCGTCCTCATCATCATCATTATTATCTTCATGAATATCATTATCACTATTTTTAGTTAAGGGTACACCGACATTCTCATCAGTAATTGCATCATGCCAAATATCATCTTTGAAAGAAATATCTTGCTTCATGCTATTTTCTCCAAAATTTGGAGACTCTTCCTCCTTCTCCTCCTCCTCCTCCTCTTCCTCCTTTTTAACATTTACACGTTCATTCTTAATTTTAGGTTTTTTCGTATATGAAACTAGTTCTTCTAATGGTTCAACAATCGGTTTAAACACATCTTGCATTTTCTGCTGAGCACTATCACGTCCACTTTTCAACATTCGATGTTTTCGTCTGATTGCATCACTCGCCTTGGCAAGTTCACTCAATACAGCCGTCTCCTTTAAAAGTTCTTTGCGCTTCATGTTGACACGAGTAAGTCAGACTTTAGACTGTCTTGTAAAATCCAGGGGAACAATTATTTATCATCATCATCATCATCGACAGTGAGGAAAGAATCAAATCCCCTTCTATATCTTCCAGCATTCAACTCACTGTCCTTGTCAATCGTGATGAATCCATACTTGTCCGATTTCCAACACTTGACACACATTTTTTTGAAACTTGCATAAGTCATATCCGTATTGACATGATCATTATATACATGCTTGAGGTTCATATCATCTTGTTTGAATAGCACTATAAAATTTGCATTGTCTCTCACGAGATGTTTCGGAATACGAGTATACGTATGACAGAGATAAAAACTATCCACAATCTCGTGTCTTCCCATGGAAAAAAATGCTCTCACGTTCTCCTGTTTCTCACACGCTATATCGTCAAAAATGAATATGGAGTTTGGGCGAGCTTCACTAGGTGCCACAACTTGTTCATGCTCGTTAAATTGAAAAAATTCCACTCCTTCCACAGGTTTAAGCATTTGCTCGAGCAATCGGTATTTAGGCTGCTTCAAAGATTTCGAGTATAGATATATATTCTCAAATCTCAAACCATTTGGATGTATTAGGAGCGTGAGTAAGGCATTCGTTTTTCCACAATTCGAGGGGCCACAAAATACGGCTCGAATGCTGTTAGGTAGTAAGTTTCCATGACGCTTCTTCACACTACCCGCTCCAACAATGAATTCATCGAAATTTTTAATAGGGAGTTGACCGCTCGAAACTTGTTTCTTCGACTTCATCTCGCGTGCGACTGATTGAAAAAATCATATAAATGCAACTTTATAATGTTGGAATAGTCAGTCGAGTTGTAACCACTGCAGAGTGATGATTGTACATGATAAACCTGGTAAAGGTTTGGTAAACAGTATAATCAACAATCTCCCCGTGGAACTACATCTACCGGAATATCAATATTGTGGACCCGGTACGAAATTGATCAAACGTCTTGCTCGTGGTGATCCTGGTATAAACGCGCTGGACGCTGCGTGTAAAGAACACGATATCGCATATTCGAAAAATCGTGAAAACTTGGAAGCACGACATCTGGCGGATAAAATTTTGGCTGAACAAGCCTGGCAACGTGTAACCTCGAAAGACGCAAGTCTTGGTGAAAGAGCAAGTGCTTGGGCCGTGACAAACATTATGAAGGCGAAAAAGAAATTTGGTCTAGGTATGAAAGGAGTGACGAAAAAGACCAAAAAAAGTGTTTGCCTGAAAAAGATCATCAGTGCTGCAAAGAAAGCCATGGTTCGTAGTGGTAACCCCCGTGAAATCGTCATGTCAGCATTGAAAGGTGCGCGTGCCAGTGTTAAAGGTGTTAAAGTACGCACGCCTCGGGTTCTACCTGTACCTCGCAAAATCGGCGGTTTATTGCCCTTCCTCGTACCCATCTTTGCCGGCCTTAGCGCCGTTGGTGCATTGTCTGGTGGAAGTGCTGCAATAGTCAAAGCTGTAAATGCTGCTCAAGCGGCTAAAAAGGAATTGGAGGAAAGTAAACGTCACAACCGAACACTCGAGGCCATCGCTTTGGGTAAAGGTTTACATCTGAAACCATACAAACAGGGTTTGGGTCTTTACCTCGGGACAAAAAACGTATAATCACGCTACCACATCAACCACTCACCGACATCGATCTGCTAAAGTATGCGAGAGCCATGAAAATTCGTAACTTTCGTGGGGTTTTCATGCGTGACACTTTGCCTGAAAATGGACCACACAAGCAAGAATCAGCAATCGTGAATTTGGATGAAAATGTGGGCCCTGGGACACACTGGGTTGCATATAAAAAGAATGGTCAACGAGTCACATACTTTGACAGCTTCGGTAATCTCCCACCTCCACCCGAACTCATGAGATACTTCAATGTTGGTAGCGTGAAATACAATTATAAAAAGTATCAGGAATACGATACAATAATATGCGGGCATTTATGCTTGAAATTTTTGTGTGGACAACTAAATCGACGAGACAATTATGCACTATATAAATGAGGACTATGGAGCTGCGTGTTTAGTTCTAAATCTGTGAGCATCATGGATGATAGTTTGACGATCACCACTACTGGATCATCCTCCATACTCGAGGCACAATTTTTTCCACCCATCGAACTATCGCCCGACAAAAATTATACTCTTGGACTCGTCGAGCTGCTCACATTCAATTCGATTCCAAATATCGACATTGGTTGCAATGAATTTCACGTTGGAAATCATGTGGTGACCATTCCAACGGGCAGCTATGAAATTGAAGATATTGAAAAATATTTGAAAACTGAGTTGGCATCTGAAAACATACAAATTCAGCTTAAGCCGAATAATTATACACTGCGCAGTGAAATTGAGTGTAATCAATCGATTGATTTTACATCCAAAAATTCGATTGGACCTTTGCTGGGTTTTACGTCGCGTCGATTGGAGCCCAATAAAAGACATGTGTCCGATATACCCGTATCCATTCTCAAAGTGAACGCCATTCGAGTCGAGTGTAACATAACCACTGGTGCATACATCAACGGGCGAAAAGTTCACACAATTCACGAATTTTTCCCATCTGTACCGGCCGGCTATAAAATCATCGAAGTACCGTCGAGCGTCATTTATCTACCAATCACAACTCGTCGCATTGACAATATACAGCTTCGTATTGTCGATCAAGACGGAGATTTGATCAATTTCCGCGGTGAAGTCATCACCATAAGACTTCATATAAAATCTCAATGGGCATAATTTACAATCATCGTATTGGCAATATTAATAAGCCAACATGGGATCGCGAAAGCAGTCGTCGATCAACGCTCAAAGAGCTAACACCTCAAAACCTTCTGCTATTGAAGAGTTTGGGTCTCAAAATTCGTGGAGTTCGCGTGTGAGAAATTATCTGCTTTGCTCGTTGTGCATCTGCTGCCTGCAATGGAGGAAGAAATCGGAAACATCCAGACACCCGTCATGTTTGACGAATCCATCATACATTATGAGGTTCATGCTCATCAACCATACGCGTCGTCAACATACAACAACAGTGATGAAATACGTATTTCAATCCAGCATCAAGATTTATCAATTCTACCGAGTAAAAGTTCAATTCACATTTGCGGCAAACTGACAAAGGCGGATGGTGCAGCGTTAGCTGCAACGAGCCTCGTCAACAATGCCATTTGTCATTTATTCGAGGAGGTGCGTTATGAACTTAACGCAGTTGAAATCGATCGTAATAAAAATGTTGGAATCACATCTCTCATCAAAGGATATACATCTCATTCGTCGGCGAGAAGTGCAATGCTTGAGAACACCGGTTGGCTCGATGTTGAGGAGACTAAACAAATTGTAGACGTAGCAGGCAACTTTGACGTATGCATACCACTGAGCATGCTGCTGGGATTTGCTGAAGATTATCGAAAAATGGTGGTGAATGCAAAGCACGAATTGATTTTGACTAGATCACGTTCCGATGATAATGCCATAGTTCAACCAGCCGCTGAAGATTATAAAATTACACTACGGAAAATTGAATGGCTCGTTCCATACGTCACCGTGGCGGATAAACGGAAAATTCAACTGTTGAAATTCATCGCTAAAGATACCCCAATTCCAATGAGTTTTCGTACGTGGGAATTGTATGAATATCCAATGTTACCGGCGACATCGAAACACGTGTGGTCAGTCAAGACATCAACGCAGCTGGAAAAACCTCGATATGTGATCCTGGCATTCCAAACAGGACGAAAGAATAATAAGAGGCAAAATGCGAGTAATTTTGATCATTGCAACGTTACTGATGTAAAATTATACTTGAATTCACAATGTTATCCTCATGGTAATATGAATTTGAATATAGAACAAAATCAGTATGCAGTACTCTACGATATGTATACAAACTTTCAACCGATGTACTACAATAAGGAGGCCGAACCATGGCTTACAAAAGCGGATTTTCTCAAATTTGCACCTCTCATTGTGATTGACTGCTCGAAGCAGAACGATTCTCTCAAGTCTGGACCTGTTGATGTGCGCTTCGAATTTGAAACAAGCACAAATATTCCAGCACAAACATGCGCATACTGCCTTATTCTACACGATCGCATCGTTGAATACAATCCTGTGAGTGGTGGGGTGAGAAAATTGGTATAAAACCCTACCATCAACTTCTTCGGCCAACAGTCATCATGGATTTTGTCATCGATCTACAAGGCTTCAAAGGACCCGTCAATGAGTTTATACTCAAAGAAATTTCAATCATTCGTGCGGACGTGAAGAATGCTGAACCTCTCACACTTTTCTTCGCACCACCGTATGCATGGGATTCTCTGCCGACAAAGTATAAAACGACAAACAAATGGCTGGAACGTAATTTTCATGGATTGTCATGGGATTTTGGTGTAATACCATACGATGCTGCAAGAGGAATAATTCAAACTATCTTACGCGGCGCTCATACCATCTTCGTAAAAGGCGGCGAAAAGTCTTTATGGCTGACGAACCGTCAATATGATCGTCCATCGATGATACATTCCAATGTTCAACGCAACGACGTAATAATGCAATCTCACTATCGGATTTGTAATATTCCGGTAAACGATCCCACAAAATATCTGTATATTCACCAAAGTATTCCTTGAAGATGGTTGGAGATATAATTTGGAGCTCCTCCGATGTCATTTCACAGGGATTTTTTATCCGTAAAGTCCCATAGATGTTTACAAGTCGTTCCATAATCGAGCACTTTTCACAATTTCTACGTCTGGGTCTAGCTGAATCAACATGAGTTCGCACCCAGGGTTGATTGAAATGATCGAAACACAATTGATATGATTGCACATCAGCATCACACTGCAAATACTTGGGTAAACGATCCCATAACGTAGGAATAGAATTACTATAGTACTTTAAAAGCAAAGCCTTCGGCAATGACTCAAGTTCATTTTCCGTTAATGTCGATGGATCTTTTGCTGGATGGATAGCATACATACTAGCACACCTTTCCATCGCGACGTTTACTTTCAGAATAAGCGTTCGATGTGAAAATTTTTTTTTTTCTCGGAAAACATTCAAACAACTCTCAAGTCAAAAGTTCGGGGAAGGGCAGGTGCATTTTGAAAAAGAAATCTCGTCGGATCTTGCGCCGTCTCAGGAATGTAGAGATATGTAAGACTGGACATTTATCATTAGACGTCGTGTGACGTGCAATTCTCGGAATAACAATATATTTTTTCAAAGATACAAGTCTCAAGTGAAAAGTCGGGGGAGGGGCATTTTGAAAAAGAAATCTCATGGAAACTGGCACCATCTCAGGAATGCAAAAATATGTAGGACACATAAATTTGTCATTAGAGTAGTGCTTTGGTCCGATAATTGAGATCATTTTCGAAAAGAGCAGGTCACTTTTTCAAAAGAAAATTCCGTCCAATGCAATCTGATGATCACACCGGAAACATAAATCAGTCATTCGAGAAGTGCGGCAATCTTTTGTCATCAAAGTGCCGCCGCACCCCCGCTGTTCGAGAACCTTCCCCATCCACATACCATGCAGCCCCGCAACGGTCCCCGCGCTCCCCCGTCCCCGCTCCCCCCTGAGATCCCTGAGTTAGAACTGGTATAGCCTTACTACTAATATAATATTTTTTCATGATTTGTGAAATTTTTTTCGAGTGGTTGTCTTGAAATTACTTAAAGTTGGTTAAATAATTTTTTTTTATGAATTTTTGTTTTACATTTATCGTGATATGATCAGGTGACAAGGGATCGACAATGTATTTGTCCCAACTGTTTTTCCCCTAGGGAAAATTTTGAGATTTAAAAATTTTCGAGCCATCACCCATAGTGATGATGGTGATGCTTCCATCGTTGGAAAACAACGAAATCGAAAATTTTTCAAAATTGTCACGCTATCTTTTTTATTTCATAGTAACTGCAGCTTGAGGTGTTCTAACCTTGTGTGGAATAAAAAAAATAGCGTAAACCATAGGGCGAGTGATAAAAATTACTCAATCATTCAACCCCCTTAAATAATTTTTTCCGAAGTTCAAAGTCTGCCAAACTTTGTCCAACTCATTTCTATGACCATTCGAACTGATCTATGAAATAAAAAAGATAGCGTGACAATTCTGATAAATTTTCGATTTCGTCATTTTCCACCGATGGAAACTTCGCCATCATCCATAGTGGGCAGATTGTATTTTCTATGTTTTACAAGTTATTGACTTGTAAAAGTTAGAAAATTCTCCCTTCGCTGGAGAATTTTATCAAGAGACTCGCTAGAGTCTCGAGACAAGTACATTGACAGCCGTGTCGTCTGCTGGCCCGAGGCTCGCCGAGTATACTTTCTCTGAATAAAACGATTCGCGGTGGTGGGGGTAAAACTGGCATGTAATTTTCTAAAATTGCAGAGCTCAGGAGATTTTTGATAAATCAAAAATTGGTTTGGAGACTAATTTTCAAAATCCCTTTCGAATGAGCACGAAACCAACACGATCAGTAGCGTGAATGCTGAGAAAAAACTTTGCACAGGCTCAAGATTATGCAAAAGTTACTAACACATTTATGGATTTGCCGTATCTGTACAGAACACCATCAAAGGCCTCTTGATGCCAGCTATAACCCATTTCTATGGAAGCTCGAGTCCCGGGATCCCGGCTACAGAAATAATGAGTTGTGATTGGTCAGGATACTCGCTGTACCGTTCCAGCGGAATAAAGTTTATGAATATATACCTATATATACAATCCCATCAGTCAGCTGTCAGCTTTTGATGTTATAATAATCGGATTTCCGACATTACGAAGTACGGGGTGAAAAAAAAATATTTTTCATCTAATCAAGTGTTCAATATGTATTTATTTTATTCAAAATAGTGGTATGTGGTGTCATACATGCAGTGTATATTATGAAAACCAGATATATAGTGACTTTGGCGTGATATATTGTTCAACCATCTGTCAGTTTTTGATGGCATGATCAAATTAATAGCAACAGCGATCAAAATGATAAAATTTCGGAGAAACAGTGCGAGCTGTATGAATTCGATTCAAAATTCTTATATGACTATAAAAAAAACACAGTGTCTACCCGTCCGGGTACCGTACGTTTAAAATAAGGTTATTCGTACGGAATGTATTTTCCAGAATATGTTGGCGCATGCGCTATAAGTCCGAAGTGCGTTCGTGCTGCGACGTTTGCTCGCTCGCGTCTGGTGGCTTTCGGCGGCCATTGTTTTTTCATTGTTGCATCAGCCTTTGTCGTTTCAACGTGCGTCAAGAAAAAAGTGTTTCTAACGATTGTTAGTTTTACAGTTTTTTACTATTAGAGTTTATTCCATTCAACAATTTTATATTGGTTTTGTGTGGTATCGTTGTTTTTTGCGGTTTGATTTTGCAAAGAATTTTCGAGGTTACTGTGTACTGTGAACGACGCGGCACGTGTATGACACGTGCGTTTACTGTTCCTGAATAATCATTTCATTTCTTTGAAGCGAACTTTTTTTGAGCCTGTATAACGCTAAACTAAAACTCCATCGGGGTGAAATTTCGTAGAAATGGGTAAGTATTTGAAATACTTTTCTTGTTGAAATTTTTTGTTTGAAATTTGGGTTCATTTTTCATATGGGTGAAAAATTCATTACGGGTTAAGAAAATGTTTTTTGTTTCGTTTTAATTTTCCGCTGTAAAAAAGAATAGTTAGAAAACAATTTCTGTGAAGAACTAACAAAAATAACTAAAAATGAAAAGTGCAATGGTACGGGTTAGAAATTCTGAAAAAAGTTTTTCGCAAGAAAAAAGTGCTTCTTGAATCATTGGAATGAAGGAAAAATATTGTTTGATTCATAATTTATTTTCTTTTCAAATAGTACCTAATTTAAAGGACAGATATAAATTATGGGTCCGGCTTGTTGCGTTCAATTAAAATTATATAATTGTTTTCTAAATTAGCAATGATTGAAAAATAAAAAAACTCACAAGTTGGTATACAATATCTTAAATTGTTTTTCAATGAATTTTGAAATTTTTTTTGGATGCCAAATACTAAATTGAGAATTATCAATATGTGCCGCTGTTGATTTTATTTTGCTTTGACGTTACACCATTCCTTTGATTTCCTTATATTTTTTGTTCACAGCGAAATGGTATTTAAATGAGCATTGTTGTTGGAATGCAATGTGATTTTTTTCAATTAGCAAAACATTCTATAAATGTAAATTTGTTTCATCATTGCTGTTTTTCCCAGTTACCTTTACAGAGCATTTTATTTTTTTGTAGCGAAATGATGTTGACGTTAACTTTGTTGGGATGTAGTATTTTTTCCCGTTCTCTTCGATATTTTCAAACCTTTCCGAGCAGTATTTGACTATTAAATATTAATCATTGTGTTTGAGACCTCTAAAAATCAAATGGGCCAATATTCAAGGAAGCAAATTTAAGAATAACGAATAGAATTTTTTTTTAGCTATATTGTATTATGTATGCGTATATGTGGATTTGCTTTGTACAGAAAATATTCATTTGTTTTATTATAGATCGTGAAGATGAATCAGATGCGAATGATCTAAATCCATCAGATGACAGTGATTTTGAGCCCATTTCTGAATCCAGTAGATTTGTGAACAATACTGCAAAAACCCAAGACAAATTTTGCGTTGGCAAAAAGTTTAATTCGTTTGAAGATTTGGAACAAAGTATCGAGCAGTATCAAAAGGAGATCAACACCTTTTTTTACGTCCGCGATTCGATAACCATTCCGCAAGCCCGGAAGAAACGCATTAAAAGATGTATCAACGAAAAGTTGAAATATTATTTCATTAAATACTGCTGCATTCACGGCGGTAAGAATTTCGTTTCGCAAGCGACAGGTGTCCGTTCATCTTCGTAAGTGTTATCTGTGTACTAAATGGCAATAGATGATCGTTTTATAATTCTTCTTTATAATTTTTCATATTGTATGTCTTTTTAGAACATTCCAGAAGAAGTGTACGTCGTATATCCGGGTTGGATTGAGTGCCTGTGGCAACAACTTGATTGTTACTGCAATGAATAATGTACACACCCACAAATGTTCGAAGGTAAAAAATTGTTTATTTATGTATGCTATGTATGAAAAATATAGTAAATATTTTGAAAAAAACTCGTCCTGCGATCTAATAATTTTTTGATGTTATCAGAGATTTCTCGAGTAATTTAATTTACAAAATTGTGCTACATTTCTCATGAATATTTAATGTTTTCCGTTTTTAAGGAGTTGTTCGTGCATTTGCCGCGAGCCCGATCATTGTCGAAAGAAGAGAGAAAACAAGTTGCCAAATTGTTGGACGTGGATGCCAACAAGAAAAAAGTCTCCGAACTTATCCAGGTTCAAACGGGGAAGAAAGTTCTTCTCAAAGATTTGCACAACGTGAACTCGGCATCTCGAGAAGACGATAACAACCTGCAGGAAACGATTGCCATGTTACAAGAAAAGTATCGTGAGTGTTTCTGGATTCTTATTTATATAGAGTAGCACTTTCTTATTGTTTCATTTTGATTGAAAATTCGCTTTTTTCATGTATTAAATTCCGATTTTTCAATTAAATGAATCTTATAGTGGATAATAACTTTTTCAGATGCTCAATGTTACGTTTACGAAGAAGCGAACACATTCAAAGGTTTATTTTTTGTGACTCCGAATATGAAAAGATCGATGGAAGCATTTCCAGAATTTGTCGGAATTGATGGAACTTTCAAATTGCTCAACATTCGAGCACCCATTTATTTAATGGTAGTTGAGGATTCGGAAGGTTCAACAGAAATTGTTGGCGTTTGCATTTTGATGTCTGAAGATGCCGATAGTATCAGATGGATGATTCAATCCTTCAAAAAAGCTCATCCCTCATGGTCGAAAATCAAGTGTGTCATGGCTGACAAAGATCTTCTCGAACGAAAAATTATCAAAGAGGAGATACCGTTCGCAAATGTGCTGATTTGTGTGTTCCACGCCTTAAGAACGTTTCATCGCGAGATAACGTGTGACAAACTCGGAATAACGTCTGGACAGAGGGACACGGCTAAAGAGATTATCCAAAAAATGGTCTACGCTCGTAGCGAAGAACAATATCAACAGCTTTATCAGGAGTTGAACAAGTTGCCGAATTCTATTGTGGACTATTTCAACTCGAACTGGCATGAAATTCGACATGAATGGTCGATGTCCAACAATTTCATGCAGAGCAATTTCCTTAATATCACGAACAACAGACTTGAATCCCTCAACGCCAAAGTGAAGAGCGTTGTAAAGCGGTACACCACGCTTGAAGATTTCGTCAGAAGCTTTTTCATACTGGTCATGTGTTTGAACGATGAGCGTGATCATAAGGCAGCTTACACGTACCAAAAAATTGCTGTTCAGGCATTCGATGCAGAAAGTCCTGAATATTTCTTTTCACATTTGCTAACGAAATATGCATTCCGATTTGTTGAAAAAGAACTCCACCCGGAAAACCGTACGGATTTTACTATGGTTGAAGGAAATGACGGTTTCTTAACTCGAATTGATGGAACAACGATCCATACCAATTCAGAGTTGTGCGACTGTTTATTCTTCGTCTCAATGAAGCTTCCATGCCGGTTATTGATTACTTTTTCCTATATTTGAAGTTTTTTCATTTGATTTATTTTCGTTAAAGATGTATCATGTTCAATTTTTTTTACAATGAAACCGACTTTCAATTAATTCCATAGATTTGTGAAGATATCAATTCGTGAGACAATAGAAAAATTTCTCACGTCAACAAACAGATTCTATTTTAATAGTCAACTATTTTGTAATTCATTTTCATCAAATTTGATCAATTAATTTTTGTTGTTCAACATATTAATTTTTCTTTGGTCATCGATTTTTCTTCAATTGATACAACTTTACTCAAGTATTGATCGAAAACAATGATTTTTTATTCTGTATTTTTTATTCATTCTTCCTCTGGTCAGCTTCCTTTTGTCTTCCGCTAATTATATTCTCTCTTCCATTAGGCACATTTTCGAAGCAAGAAAGAATTTGGGCTTGTCACTTTGTGTCGTTGAGCTTTGTGACGAGCGATGGACGCGTAAATATTTTTTCGAAAAGCAGCGTGTTTTTAACCCGAGCGATGGAAATATTGACGTTCCGTCTCCTACAGTCACTCAAAATATACTAAGACGTCGCGTTCTTTCACAAAGTGATCGGTATCGAAAAGCTTTTCTTCTCGCGAAGGAATCTGCAAGTCTTATTTCCGAATCAACAGGTGACGAGTATATCCGTCGGATGCAACAAATGACTGACATGAATGCGGCCTGGAGTCAAAATACGAATTATGAGATTCCATCTAGTGATTCGGTGGAATACGTGGTTACAAGTACACCCCTTGTTTCCGAAAGTCAGCATTATTCGGAGCCTGATTCTGAATCTGCGATGTCGCATTCAATTAATGTTGAGTCAGAGAAACACGAGATTACCAAAAACAATTACTTCGAGGAGCTGGATTTATTTTCGCCGGTCAACAATTTCATTTCAAATCTGGACGATTCTGATAATTTATCAAGCAGTTCATTGCACTATTCTTCGGATGATGATGCTGCTCTAGATATCGTCCTCTCATCACCAGCTGATAATGTCAACGAACTCATTGGGGATTTCAACAATAATGCCGTGGCGAATTTGAGTGCGGTTGTTTGTGCTCCAAATGAGCGAGAAGCGATGAATAATGAAAACTTATGCTCCAATCAACGAACAACTGAAGGATCAAGAAATTTGGTACAGCAAAAGTCGGCTGGGGGAATAATTCCCATCACTTCAAACTCGAAAAAAACAGTATCGGAATTTAGCTCGATCATTATGCCTCCGGTAATTAAACGACGCGGTCGCCCAAAAGGTTCTGAGAAGACTGTTATCGGTCTTACGAGGAAAAGGAAGTCACAGAAAGGTAACTCGAACTTACCGTTCAAAAAAAAAAGAGAATCTGAAAAAATGAAAACCATTTTGTATTGGCTGGCTGACGCGAGTTTGGCGAAATCTGCTTTGTATGAAGGTAGGATGATCGAAAAAGAAGAAGTTGAAACACGACCGGAAAAATTGTCTCATGCTTTGATTGATGACGAAGTCAATGTTGCAATTGTTGAAAAATATTTCACAAACGAGGCTTGGCAACTGATTAAAAAAGCGATAGACTCGAAAAAAAAACAAAATGTATATCATTGTGGCAAATGTTCTGTTAATTTAGATGACACTGTTGATTCCGTCGATAGCAGCGTCGATGGTAGTATAATTGATAAAAAAACATCGATTGGGTGTGATTACTGTTTGATCTGGTATCATTTGTCGTGCGTTTCCTTAAAAAAAAAACCAAAGACGAAATTTTGGAAATGTCCAAAATGTTAACTTTTACTCCTAATTAATTAACGTTAAAGATTGATTCATGATCTCAATTTAAAATTGATATGTTATACGATCATTTTATGACAAAATTCTATCGATTTAGTAATTGTTTCGGAATTCTTCCTGATACAGTACTAAAACCATGATTTCTCAAAATGTATTATTTTGATGATACTTTGACTTATGACTTCATTTAAATGAATCTGTGATACAAGAATAAGATTTCTTCGTCAAATGAAAATGGTTTTTTATTTAAATGTTATTATTTTTTTGAAATGTATCTGAGATTCGATGTGAACTCTACTGCGTCACTCCAAATGTATCTTCAATTTTTCATGCTATGATTATAATATATCGTTGTTGAAAATTAATTATGCGTGTGCTGATTTTGATTATCTTTATATCAATGATTATCCTCAGATCAATGTTTATTCATCATTTTAGGGTGTAGTTCTGAAAAGTTCATATCTCCAATTGATCTTAAATGTGGTATATTTATTTATGATGAAGTGCTGATAACGAATGTGATAGAAAAACTGTCCGCATATTTTATTTCCAAGGTCAAATCTAGAAAGAAATGATTTTTTGAGTTTTGTAGGTCATGATAAAATAGACATATTTTGGTCAGTAGATTATCTGTGTAGAGCCAGTATTTTATGAGAAAAAATGTCAAAAATTGTAAACAATACGTTTGAGAGTGGTCATCCGGGCACGAGGATAATAATATATCTTTTGAGTGATTTTGGGTTAATACTGTAGAAGGCCATAAATTTTATATAACTATCCCGGGTGCGCTGAAGGTTAGGAATACTTTGAATACGATCCTCACTCGCTGTCACCTATATAATATTTTTCGATGCTACATACCCATGTGGTATTGAAACGCGGGCAACGGGGGTCGCAGGGGGCGAAGCCCCCCGCGGGGGTCTGAGGGGCGGAGCCCCCCGAGAATGATTAATAAAATTTTTAATTTATCTATATACGCAGCAAATCTCATTCATCCTGGGAAAATGGAAAACCGCGAAAAGTGAAGAAGAGCGTAACAATTTAGAAAGCATATCTGGACGAATTACGTATTGTTATTGACCCGGATATAGCCCGGTAACCATTTGAAATGCATGTCCGGACGAATTACGTATCGTTATTCATTCGGATAGAGTCCGGTAACCATTTGAAAAGCGTGTCAGGACGAATTATGTGTTGTTATTCATCCGGATCATCCCTATTTGTTAATGTATCATTTTTCAATGTTAAATAACCGCATAGTATTGGAATGCAGGCAGTGTGGGTCGCAAGGGGTGAAGTTCCTTGAGAGTGATGATTACAATTTTAATATTATCGTGCCAAGAACTTTATAAATTGTTTACGAAGTGGCTACTCGTCCGGAGTACGGACGAATACGCGACGGTTATTCGTCCGGAAAGCGTATAGGTTAGTATATTCTGTATCTGGTTATACCTACGTTACAGATACTTTCTTATATCCCTTATATATCCGGATTAATTAACCGTGCGTATTCATCCGGATACATGACGATGCCAGTGTGCAGTACATATCCGGACGAATAATTGTACGGTATTTGTCCGGATATGTACAAACAATTTCATTGGAAGCAGTACGTTTTGGCGCAATGATTCATTGTCGTGGGAACGATTGAGCTCGAAGATGTTTTATTGAAATCTGCCTGGAGCCATGCCCACCTCCATACTACGATTGATGCTAAATATCCGTAAGCGATTTGAACGTGGGCGACGGGGGTCGCAGGGGGCGTAGCCCCCCTTAGAACGACTATTAAAATTTTAAATGAATCATCACGTCATCAAATTTTAGATTATTTCGCTATAATTTTTTAACACAATTATTTCGCTCCACGATTAAAAGACACAAAGTTTACTTCAAAGAAAACACGTTTCGAACTCGCCCAACGATTCCGCACAGAAAGACACAATACCATTATGTATCATTCAATATCCGGACGATTTACATATGATTATTCGTCCGGATATGTACGAAAACGAGCATAATCGAGATATCCGGATGAATAACGTACGATTATTCGTCCGGATATAATGTAGCATTATGTATTCCATATCCGGACGAATCACTTGTAATTATTCGTCCGGATATGTACGAAAACGAGCATAATCGAGATATCCGGATGAATACCGTATGATTATTCGTCCGGATATATTGTACCATTATGTATTCCATATCCGGACGAATCACTTGTAATTATTCGTCCGGATATGTACGAAAACGAGCATAATCGAGATATCCGGATGAATACCGTACGATTATTCGTCCGGATATATTGTACCATTATGTATTCCATATCCGGACGAATCACTTGTAATTATTCGTCCAGATATGTACGAAAACGAGCATAATCGAGATATCCGGATGAATACCGTACGATTATTCGTCCGGATATATTGTACCATTATGTATTCCATATCCGGACGAATCACTTGTAATTATTCGTCCGGATATGTACGAAAACGAGCATAATCGAGATATCCGGATGAATACCGTACGATTATTCGTCCGGATATAATGTACCATTATGTATTCCATATCCGGACGAATCATTTGTAATTATTCGTCCGGATATATACGAAAACGACCATAATCGAGATATCCGGATGAATACCGTACGATTATTCGTCCGGATATATTGTACCATTATGTATTCCATATCCGGACGAATCACTTGTAATTATTCGTCTGGATATGTACGAAAACGAGCATAATCGAGATATCCGGGATATAGTTCCGAAAGGGACACTTCGATTTGAACACCCAACTTTTGCACACATAGAAAGGAGGTTAAAACAAGGTCACACCCAAAATTTCAACCGCGGCAAATGATTTTTTCAATTTTTATCATCATTGTTGTGTGTCGGCAACCAACTCGCAAAGACATGCACCAAGCAAATTTTCATATCAAGAGACTCGGTAGAGTCTCGGGACAAGTACATTGACAGCCCTGTCGTCTGCTGGCCCGAGACTCGCCGAGACTATACTTTCTCTGAATAAAACGATTCGCCGTGGTGGGGGTAAAATTGGCATGTGATTTTATTGAATTACGAAGCTCAGGAGCCATTTAGCAACTTGAAAATTGAAGTTTAAGGCAATTGAGTAATTCTCTTTCGATTCCGCCCTAAATCAGCATGATCGGTGTTGTAATTGCTGAGAAAAAACTTTGCACGGGCTCAAGATTATGCAAAAGTTACCAACACATTCAAGAATTTATGCGTCTGTATTTATAAACACCATCAAAGGCACTTTGATGCTCTCGAGTTTCTGATTCGTTGGATCTGACGACATCCATTTTTAGACGTTGTGATTGGTTGTTGAAATTAGTTGTTGATGATTGGAAATCTGACGTCAACTTCAGAACGTAGCACACGGCGCAGCACAGCTGGTAACAGCAGTCATAAATTCGACCGATATACATATATATATGTACAAACCATGTGTCAGTTTTTGATCGTATGAACAGAGTTTCGACATTGCGAAGTGCGTGCGGGATCAATAAAAAAATAATTTTCGTCATCTAAAGAAGTGCATATTACTATTTATTTTGTTATTTGTGATATATTAAACCGGTATCAAAGCGGCCGCGTAAATGTAGTCGGTGATGTGTGTGTGAAAAAGAATATAAAAAATGCGCGATGCATGTATGTCAACGAAACTTTTCAAGATTTCATTATTTCGTTCGATTGGAAATAAGTGTTAACTGAAATAATGCTTCAATTAAACCAGAGTACGAGAAATATTGTCCAGTGCGAATAAATTGTCAGTGGCGTGGTTATATATCATGTGTACATAGGTTATATATACGAATAAATAGAACAAAAATACACGCAACTGTTAGAATGATATTAGAAACTTTAATTGAATAAATATTTTCTAATTTATTTCTTGTGTCGTCATTATTTTTAAACATCCCCATATTTTGCTTGATATTCAGTTTGGCTCTGCCCTCTCCGATCCTTGTTTTCACCCGCTCAGTTTGCAGCGGATCGATTCATATTATTAATTCGTTCCCTAATATGTGTTCTATGATTTTCTACTCCTTCATGATGATTGTGGTAACATGATTCGAGAGGTTTCTAACCATGATCTTGAATTGCACATTTTGTAAATCAGATTTTCAAAAAAAAATCTGGTCTTGGTATAGTGTGTAGTTATTCTTTTCCTATTAGGTCTGTCGAGTGATAAATTTGGAAACTTTTCGAGAAAGCCTTTGGATGCTTTTTTTGCTAATGATATGAAAAGTTGTATCTTAGGAATGCGGTATGCAAACACAAATTTTGATAACAAAACTTATAGAATGACATGTATGTTGAGTATTTCCACTTTGCAAACTACAAATATGGGATTATTATAAAAAAAATTCATTCCGATAAGTCTACTGTTGCTCAGTTTTGGATGCGATCAAATATGATGCCTACCAACATCCCCAGAAACTTACAGAATTGCTGAATGCAATGTGCGCTATGTCATTTTAATGTAACATCATGACTTTTGACAACTTTTCATTATAATGCTGTAGATTCGGATCATTAAAATACTGCAAAAATCTGTAAACTATACAATTTAAATACTGTGCCATTCATTTTACATTTTGACTCTAACTGTAACATCTATATGAAGAAAAAAATTGATTATAAAAGTCTTCAGTTGCTCATTTATGGATAGATTTGAAATTGCTGTCTTCGAAGCTCATTGCGCAGATACATTGAACCGCAGCAGATACCGGCGAACTCTGAAATTTCTGTGGATAAATATATATGCGACGGATCACCCCTTATCTTTGATTATGGTAATATGTAATGGAACTTGGTTCGGCAAGTTTTTAAGTGTTCCTTTTCAAATAGTATTGAAGTTTGTATGACTGATATACAGCAAATACTTCCAAACTTTGATATTTCTGTGTTGCAGCATGTGTGCCAATCATTCAAATCATTTCCTCCAACCGTATCATGTAATCTAGAAAATTCATCACAAAAGTCTTCCGCATTTCTAGATACTTCAATTTTCCTTTTTCTACTCCATTGTGAGTTTTCGAATTTTTAAATTAATTTCTGAATTGTCCTGAAATGGTTTTTCTCCAAAACCAATGCAGGCACCTTAAACGTCTTTGAATTCTGTTGCTTTGTTGAATTAAGTTCGCTTAGTTTTTTTTGCTGTTTTGAGTTCTGGCATAATAAATGGTAGAAGTTTACGGGTACTTTTTTTCAGCAACTATCAAACTGTGGATAATTGAACCTCAGCGGCCGCTTGCAAACTTTGGAAATATATTTGATTGAGGGCACGTTTTGGATGAAATAAAATCTCTAGATTCAGAATGCAAAAGCGACATTTAAAGTGGGCAAATCTGTTGGATTTTTCGTGTCTTGAATTTGATCTATCTTTCATTTGAAGTTTGAAGAAAAGGGATAAATAAAATCTGTTCTATTAAGGAAATCTTTACATCAGTTCTTTCTTGGTATGAAGACTTGGAAAAAATCGCCAAAGGCCAAGGACAGACAGGTGACGAAATATTTTCAGTACAATTTTGACGAAAAATAGATCTTTTGTCGCGGAAACCAACGTTATAAGCCGAAAATCATATTACAGCCCACGAGACGCATTTCTTCACTCTCTTGGGTTCCTATTACACAAAACATATTAGAAGATAAGGGGGAAAATCACCAACGTGGAAGAAGAAACCAGTGCCGAAATATTTCCAGTACAATTTTGACGAAAAATAGGTCCTTTTTCGTGGAAACCAACGTTATAAGCCGAAAATCATATCTCGGCCCCCAACCCGCTTTCTACCATTCTCTTGGGTTCCCAATAAGCATAACAAATTAGAGTAGAAGAAAAAAAATAGCCCAACTCCATGGACAGACCTGTGACGGAATGTTTTCTGTACAATGTTGACGAGAAATTTGTTGTTTTTCGTGGAAACCAACGTTATAGGCCGAAAATCATATCTCGGCCCGCAACACACTTTTCCCCATGCTCTTGGGTTCCAAATAGACGAAACATATTAGAGTACAAGGAAAAAAATCGCCAAAGTCCAAAGACAGACCTGTGACGAAATATTTCCAGTACAATTTTAACGAAAAATAGATCTTATTTCGTGGAAACCAACGTTATAAGCCGAAAATCATATTATGGCCCACAACACGCATTTCTCCATGCTCTTGGATTCCCAATAGACAAAACATATTAGAAGACAAGGAGAAAAATCACCAAAGTCCAAGACCAAACCAGTGCCGAAATATTTTCAGTACAATTTTGAAGAAAAATTGGTCTTTTACGTGGAAACAAACATTATAAACCGAAATTCATTTTGCGGGCCTCATCCCGGATTCCTCCATGCTGTTTAGTTCCTAATAGGCATAACATATTAGAGTATAAGGAAAAAAATCGCCAAAGTTCAAGAGCAGACTTGTGACCAAATATTTTCACTACAATTTTTACGAAAAATTGGTCTTTTATGGTGGAAACCAACTTTATAAGCCGAACATCATACCTAGGGAAAATAAGATTGGGAAAAGTACATTGATGGTCCCTTATTTGCTGATAATTTCATGCAAAAGATTATCCCATAAAAAATGTTCGTATGAGAATGGAATCTATAAAAATGTACTAAGCAAATAATTCGTAGAAATTTATACTAAAATCCTATAACCGTCATAACATAAATGAGGAACATTTGAGAAAAAAGGCGTGATATCAAACCATAAACTTCCCCTAGGGAAAAAAAGGTTGGGACAAGTACATTGATGGTCTCTTGTTTCTGGATGACAGAAAAAAGATTTAGAACCAGGAAAAAAATTCTATAAAAATAATAAACGAAAAATTGAAAAGTTCAAAAAAATTCAACAAAAATAAAAAACAATCGAAAAAATTCTGTAAAGAAAAATAAAAAATTTTCAAAAAAAAATCATAAATATTGAACAAATTGAAAAATGTACTATCCAAGTTACATGCAGTATAAAAATGTATGATATCAATTGGAGGCCAAGTTTTTATTGATAATTTGGAATATTTATCGAAAAAATTGGAAACTGTAATGAAATTCATGATAATTATTTTCACGAAAAAACTTAATGAAAAAAAAGACATAACGGAAGTTACGTGCAGTACTAGAATGTATTATATCAATTCGAGGTCAAGTATTTATCAGTTATTCGAAATATAATCTCCGGCGACAAATGAGCGTTGAGAATCCTTGTCGGGCTCACAACGTTTTATCAAAATTACTAAAAAATTAATGGAAATAAAATCATTAAAAATTCACATGAAAGTCATTCGTTACTTCATCAAGGTATACACTTTAAAGAATCGATTCCCCTCCAACTTTCAGGATCCCCTGGTATTATTCACAACATTCAACTTCGATTGGATCGGTACAAATTATGTTCAAATACGTCTTAAACGTACTTGTCCGGCCCATCACTTTTTATTCAAATTGCTCATTCGACAACAAATCAGGGCTCTTCTATAATGACAAATATAATAAAATGGATAAAAATAAAAATAATATCTCCAAGTAATTTGAACTTGATTGTTCGCAAGTTCGTATAGCAATATCCACTTCTCAATTTCTTCAGTGAACACATACCATTCGGTAAGAACCAATGAAAATGAGAAATAATCAGGCGCATTACTAGAAATTTTCGAACCTACTCAGCCATGCAATGTTTTTTTTTCTATAGTCACGTACACATTTTGATAAATATCACTAGTCGAGTACGACACGTGGATTCCTGGAATTTGTAGAAAAATGATTTTGTTGTGAATTATGACTCCATATAATATAAATAGATTAATCAACTTCATCTTTCATTTTCGTTTCATTTTGACAAGAGCGATTCGAAGGAAAATTATTTTCTCGGGAATTACTGTTCCTTAATATTAACACATGCATTAACTTCGTTTTTGATTTGTTTTCGAATGAGCAATTTGAATAAAAAGTGATGGGCCGGACAAGTACGTTTAAGACGTATTTGAACATAATTTGTACCGATCCAATCGAAGTTGAATGTTGTGAATAATACCAGGGGATCCTGAAAGTTGGAGGGGAATCGATTCTTTAAAGTGTATACCTTGATGAAGTAACGAATGACTTTCATGTGAATTTTTAATGATTTTATTTCCATTAATTTTTTAGTAATTTTGATAAAACGTTGTGAGCCCGACAAGGATTCTCAACGCTCATTTGTCGCCGGAGATTATATTTCGAATAACTGATAAATACTTGACCTCGAATTGATATAATACATTCTAGTACTGCACGTAACTTCCGTTATGTCTTTTTTTTCATTAAGTTTTTTCGTGAAAATAATTATCATGAATTTCATTACAGTTTCCAATTTTTTCGATAAATATTCCAAATTATCAATAAAAACTTGGCCTCCAATTGATATCATACATTTTTATACTGCATGTAACTTGGATAGTACATTTTTCAATTTGTTCAATATTTATGATTTTTTTTTGAAAATTTTTTATTTTTCTTTACAGAATTTTTTCGATTGTTTTTTATTTTTGTTGAATTTTTTTGAACTTTTCAATTTTTCGTTTATTATTTTTATAGAATTTTTTTCCTGGTTCTAAATCTTTTTTCTGTCATCCAGAAACAAGAGACCATCAATGTACTTGTCCCAACCTTTTTTTCCCTAGGGGTCTTTATATATACGACAAACAAGTAGTTTGGTGACTTTTTGAAGTATTAATCGAGTATTTTGATGACTTCTGTGCACTTTGGTGACTGTCACCGAAATACCCTCATTAGATCTTTCCGGCGCTTGGCGCCGGTTAATAATTAATTTGAAAGTTACATGATTGGCAAACGTTGCGCTCCTTGGCTGGGCTACTCTGGGGATTTTTTCCTTAAAATTCCGTCTCTCCGGCGCGAAGCGCCGGGGAGACCCACCCATTTACTTCTTAAAAATTTTCTGTTTTCTTTGTTCAAATTAAAAAAATTAAAGAAAAAAATTCTTGAAAAGTGGTGGGAATTTTTAGGTAAAAATCTCCAGAGTAGCCCAGCCAAGGAGCGCAACGTTTGCCATCCATGTAGCCTTTAAAATAACCGTTGGCAAACGTTGCGCTCCTTGGCTGGGCTACTCCGGGGATTTTTTCCTTAAAATTCCGTCTCTCCGGCGCGAAGCGCCGGGGAGACCCACCCATTTACTTCTTAAAAATTTTCTGTTTTCTTTGTTCAAATTAAAAAAATTAAAGAAAAAAATTCTTGAAAAGTAAATGGGTGGGTCTCCCCGGCGCTTCGCGCCAGGGAGACGGAATTTTTAGGTAAAAATTCCCAGAGTAGCCCAGCCAAGGAGCGCAACGTTTGCCATCCATATAGCCTTTAAAACAACCGTTGGCAAACGTTGCGCTCCTTGGCTGGGCTACTCCGGGGATTTTTTCCTTAAAATTCCGTCTCTCCGGCGCGAAGCGCCGGGGAGACCCACCCATTTACTTAAAAATTTTCTGTTTTCTTTGTTCAAATTAAAAAAATTAAAGAAAAAATTCTTGAAAAGTAAATGGGTGGGTCTCCCCGGCGCTTCGCGCCAGGGAGACGGAATTTTTAGGTAAAAATCCCCAGAGTAGCCCAGCCAAGGAGCGCAACGTTTGCCATCCATGTAGTCTTTAAAACAACCGTTGACAAACGTTGCACTCCTTGGCTGGGCTACTCCGGGGATTTTTTCCCTAAAATTCCGTCTCTCCGGCGCGAAGCGCCGGAGAGACCCACCCGTTAACTTTTCAAGAATTTTTTTCTTTAATTTTTTTAATTTGAACAAAGAAAACAGAAAATTTTTAAGAAGTAAATGGGTGGGTCTCCCCGGCGCTTCGCGCCGGAGAGACGGAATTTTAAGGAAAAAATCCCCGGAGTAGCCCAGCCAAGGAGCGCAACGTTTGTCAACGGTTGTTTTAAAGACTACATGGATGGGAAACGTTGCGCTCCTTGGCTGGGCTACTCTGGGGATTTTTACCTAAAAATTCCGTCTCCCTGGCGAGAAGCGCCGGGGAGACCCACCCATTTACTTTTCAAGAATTTTTTTCTTTAATTTTTTAAATTTGAACAAAGAAAACAGAAAATTTTTAAGAAGTAAATGGGTGGGTGGGAATTTTTAGGTAAAAATCCCCGGAGTGGCCCAGCCAAGGAGCGCAACCTTTGCCAATCATGTAACTTTCAAATTAATTACTAACCGGCGCGAAGCGCCGGAAAGATCTAATAAGAGTATTTCGGTGACAGTCACCAAAGTGCACAGAAGTCATCAAAATACTCGATTAATACTTCAAAAAGTCACCAAACTACTCGTTTGTCGTATATATAAAGATATGAAAATTCGCTTGGTGTATGTCTTTCCGAGTTGGCTGCCGACACACAAAAATAATGATAAAAATTGAAAAAATCATTTGCCGCCGTTGAAATTTTAAGTGTGACCTTGTTTTAACCTCCTTTTCATGTGTGCAAAAGCTGGGTGTTCAAATCGAAGTGTCCCTTTCGGAACTACAGCCGATATCCGGATGAATACCGTACGATTATTCGTCCGGATATATTGCACCATTATGTATTCCATATCCGGACGAATCACTTGTAATTATTCGTCCGGATATGTACGAACACGAGCATAATCGAGATATCCGGATGAATACCGTACGATTATTCGTCCGGATATATTGTACCATTATGTATTCCATATCCGGACGAATCACTTGTAATTATTCGTCCGGATATGTACGAAAACGAGCATAATCGAGATATCCGGATGAATACCGTACGATTATTCGTCCGGATATAATGCACCATTATGTATTCCATATCCGGACGAATCACTTGTAATTATTCGTCCGGATATGTACGAAAACGAGCATAATCGAGATATCCGGATGAATACCGTACGATTATTCGTCCGGATATATTGTACCATTATGTATTCCATATCCGGACGAATCACTTGTAATTATTCGTCCGGATATGTACGAAAACGAGCATAATCGAGATATCCGGATGAATACCGTACGATTATTCGTTCGGATATATTGTACCATTATGTATTTCATATCCGGACGAATCATTTGTAATTATTCGTCCGGATATATACGAAAACGACCATAATCGAGATATCCGGAAGAATACCGTACGATTATTCGTCCGGATATATTGCACCATTATGTATTCCATATCCGGACGAATCACTTGTAATTATTCGTCCGGATATGTACGAAAACGAGCATAATCGAGATATCCGGATGAATACCGTACGATTATTCGTCCGGATATATTGTACCATTATGTATTCCATATCCGGACGAACCACTTGTAATTATTCGTCCGGATATGTATATTTTATACCGATATATTCAAAGAAAGTATAAACAGAAAATATATGGCCTCATTTTCGATAAACATCCGGACGAATAGCGGTCGCTTATTCGTCCGGCCTCTGGACGAGTAGACAGCCAATTGTTTAACCGGACTAATTATGTGACATTATTCGTCCGGTCATTTAAGCCTCCGCGTTGTAATATTTGGAAGGAGTTCCACTATATCAGCATACTGATGAAAAGTCAGTTGGAGAAAATATAACCTCTGTTTCGATAAATTTCCGGACGAATAGCAGTTGTGTATTCGTCCGGTATCCGGACGGCTAGTCACAGCCTAAAAAAAAATGTTATGTAAGTTTTGTGAAAACCATGGGGTTAGTTTACCCTCATCGCAATCGGTTCGCGAGTATTTGTTATATAGGACATATATTAGTATTGGGAAATTTCTCCTTGTACAAATTCTTTGATTTTACGTTTATTCTTGACATAATTTTGTTGCAATCCTGGTTCTGGTTCATTACAAATTTTCAACAGGAGTTATGTGAGAAAAAAAAACTTTCGCTCATTATAACCTCTCAAATGTTCTTTCCAAACATAAATTTTAGGTTGTGTTATTACATTATAGAAAAAATATGCGTGGTTGTATGTAAATGAATGCAAATAAATTTTGAAAAACTTTGGTCAAGTAAAAGTGTCTAATTCAATGTATTGTTGTCATATTTTCTTTCATTTCGTTTGGCTGTGTTCACCGGGCCCTTTTTCCCACCTCCTTAGCTTGCAGTATATCCATACCAATTTCTATTCATTCTCTAGACAATTCGAGTGACTTCCGTATTTCTATTTCCTCATATTGATTTCAATAAATTGGAAAATTCATAACAAAAAGTTTTCATGATTCCTTGTTTATACACCCGAGTTTTAGAAAAATCTTTGGGCCATGTAAGTACATAGATATATTCACTTGACTTATTGCATAATGAATTTGGAAATTTATTTCAATAAGTCATTGGGCGTCTGATTTTCATGATATCAAAATTCATATCTTCGAAATGCAATGAACACCTCTAAAGTGCGACAAAGTCATGAAGCGACATGTATGTTGAGTATTTCCAGACCATGTTTGCGATTGGCATCATGGGTTGAAAAATTCATGTGTGTAAGTCTACGTCTGATAATTTTTGGATGTGATCAAATATTTTGTTTGCGTATAACCATGGAGACATACAAAAATACAGCATTTCGCTTGCTTCAACATGCAGCGTATCTGTCACTTTTTTTCTTGAATGTGACATAATAAGTTTCAAGAATATGGTTCATGGAATTTTGAAGTGGTTTGCCCCATAGCACCAAAGTTTGTATTACTGGCATGCAGCGAATACCTATGAACTTTGATATTTCTGTGAAGCGTAGGTGTGCCAATCTTTTCACTTTTTGGTTCCGACTGCAATATATAAACGAAGATACATGAAACAATTTTGAGTTCAGTTCACTTTGAAGTGCGCTGTCTTTTTTTCTTTTAGTTTTGGCATAATGAATTTTATGAATCGGTGGTAATTTTTTCTTTCTGTATCAAAATGTAGATGAATAAATCACAGCGGATACTTGCAGACTTTGAAAATTCTGTGTATTGACATGCACGCTAGGTATTAGCACTTCCTATTTTTGATTATGAAATATGGATACTTACAATTAATAAAAATTGTAGAAGAATTATAGAATTACGATATGGATTACTAGTAATAAATAACTCAAAATAATGATAAATGATACAATATGGATTACTATTATGGATGATGATATGGATTACTAGTAATAAATAACTCAAAATAATGATAAATGATACAAGAAGTCAGCGATGGCCTATTTATGAATTACATAAGAAGTTATGTTTTCAAAATGCAATGGACATATTAATAAATAAGCAATTCTGTTGGTCTTGACGCACTTCATAGTTTATCTTTTGTCCGGTTGAACCTTGGTGGCTACATGCAGAGTTTACAAATTTTGTGCATCGACGTGGGTGTGTCAACTTTTATCTCTGGGTATGATAATACAAATGAAAAAGATTGCTTCAAAAAGTCCTTGGAAGCACGTTTTTTAATGAAATGAAAATTGCTAGCATTAGAATTCAATAAACATATGTGAAAATTGCGAATTCTGGTGGACTTGGTGAACATTGTATATATTTTTTTCTTTCTCCTTCTGTCAAATTTTAAGGTAAATCAATCAAAAAATTCGGTTCATTGAAAAATCTTCATATTTTCTTTATTCACAATGATTCACATCATCAAAACTATTGAAAACAAAATTTATAAATAACGGGGGAAAATTCCACAATGATACAAAATATTGAAAAACCTTACGGAATATGATTTCAATCCCACAAAATTATGGACACGTTCGAAATGGTTGCAAAATTGAGGGTATCACTTCAAACATTCGAAGAATATCAAACTGTTATAAATTGTACAAAACTTAAAGAAAAACATTGGAGAACTTATTTTTAAATATAACAATAGAAACATTGGTTAACTTTAGAAAATCTTATTTAAGAATATTTTTTGTCGTTTAGAACTGCCATAGAAAAAAGATTTGATATCAAGCCGTAAAAATCCTCTCTCGGAGAAAAAAAATTTGGACAATTACATTGATGATCGCCAGTTTTCTTATTACACCACAAAAAATGTAAACAAAACTTCTTAAGTCACACAACGGAAATGATTTCGAACCGTAAGAAAATATCAAATATATTACAATCCTACAGCATTCGTGTATAATACTCTTCACTAGTATACTGATTGTGCGGTATCAGTCTTTTTTCGACAAATCAGATGTTACAAGCCAAAATCATATCTCGGCCTCCAACCTGCTTTCCACTATTCTCTTGGGTTCCTAATTGACAAAACATATTAGAGTACAAGGAAAAAAATCGCCAAAGTCCAAGGATAAACCTGTGACGAAATAATTCCAGTACAATTTTGACGAAAAATAGGTCTTTTTTCGTGGAAACCAATGTTATAAGCATTAAATCGTAAATAATTCATAGAAATTAAAATTAAAATTATATAGTCGTCAAAACATAAATAAGGAACTTTCGAGAAAAAAGACGTGATATCAAACCATAAACTTCCCCTAGGGAAAAAAAGGTTGGGACAAGTACATTGATGGTGTCGTGTTTGCTGATAATTCCATCCATAAAAAAAACTTAGAAACCGATGCCTCTTTCTTCTTATTTGATTCGAACAGCTAAATCAATTGAAAAAAAATTCATCTTATTTACGTGCAGAATTAAAATTTATTATATCAATTCGAGGGCAAGTATTTTCTAATGAATTGAAAAAAGTTACCACTTGAATTACGTGCAGCACTAAAATTTGTGATATCAATCGGTGGACAAGTATTTTATTAGTAACTCCAAAGTTCAACATTATGGAATTGTTCTAAGAAGCTTTTAAATCCAAAAATATCACATGCAAGCTAATCATTTCTTGCTCTATGGTGGCAGAGACTTATAAGAAAATCGATTCTTTTCAGACTTTCAGGAGCTTCTGATATTATTCACAATATTCGACGTCGATTGGATCGTTACAAATTATGTTTAAATATGAGTTAAAAGTACTTGTCCGGCCCATCACTTTCCATTAAAATTGTTTATTTAAATAATAATCAGGGCTTTTCTAGAACTGATGGAGCACAAATATTCATGCAGAGGGAATTTAGAGAGTTATCTTCAAGTAATTTTCCCTCAAGTGCACTAATTTAATAAGAATGGAAACGAATTATCCTGTTCTATACAAGGGATGTTTTTGTGCATCGATAAATAAAAAACATTTTGCACATTAAATATGTTCAAGTTTCCAAAAATAAGTCCCCAGTTTGTATTGGAATGACGGCAATTTTTACTTCTCACTTCTTTCAGCGAACGAATTTCATTCGGTATAACTAACCTATACTATTATTAAGAACATTAAACTAATAATAAATCGCATTTCAATACATTTTTAACCGGATTCTGCCGTAAGTAGTAAGGCTATACCAGTTCTAACCCACGGGGCTCTCAGGGGGGAGCGGGGACGGGGGAGCGCGGGGACCGTTGCGGGGCTGCACGGCATGTGGAGGGGAAGGTTCTCGCACAGCGGGGGTGCGGCGGCACTTTGAAGAGACAAAAGATTTTTTTACACCCTCCAATGACTGATTTATGTTTCCGGTATATCAGATTGAACGGAATTTTCTTTTTAAAGTGCTCTTGCCGAAGATGATCTTAATTATCGGACTCCGTGACGAAAGATGTTTACATGTCACACTAATGACAAATTTATGTGTCCGGTGTTACGTATTTTGTATTGTGGCGCAAGTTCCGACAAGATTTCTTTTTCAAAATGCCCCTCCCCCAATTTTTGCTTAGAGGATTATCAAGAGACTCGGTAGAGTCTCGGGACAAGTACATTGACAGCCCTGTTGTCTGCTGGCCTGAGGCTCTCGCCGAGACTATCTTTTCTCTGAATAAAACGATTCAAGGTGGTGGGGGTAAAACTGGCATGTCATTTTCTTGAATTGCTGAGCTCAAGAGGTGTTTTGTTGAGCGAAAATTAGTTTAGAGACCAACTTTCAAAATCTCTTTCGAATGAGCCCGAAACCAACACGATCCGTAGCGTAATTGCTGAGAAAAAACTCTGCACAGGCTCAAGATTATGCAAAGTTACTAACACATTTAGAAATTTAACATGTCTGTATATAATACCATCAAAGGCCTCATGTCCCTCGGTCTAACTTCGCGGCGGTGTCGCGGACTGACGTCACATGCCGAGAGCTCGAAAGTCACCAGCCGAAGTTTCACGTCATGTTGACGTTTGGGGTTATGATGTTATGAAGTGCGTGCGGGATAACTAAAAATAATTTTCGTCATCTCTCGGAGTGCATATTAGTATTTATTTTGTTAAAATTTGTGATATACTAAACCGGTATCAAAGCGGCCGCGTAAATGTAGTCTGTGATCTGAGTGTGAAAAAGAATATAAAAAATGCACGGTACATATGTCAACGAAACTTTTCAAGATTTCATTATTTCGATCGATTGGAAATAAGTGTCAACTGAGATAATCTTTCAATTAAAATAGAGTGCGCGGAATATTGTCCAGTGTAAATATATCGTCAGTTGCATGATTATATATCATGTGTAATAATGTAGTTTATATATACGAGTTCCCTTTTATAGCTCTGTGGTAACGAACCGGCCGGGGTTTTTGACGTTACGAAGTGCGAGACAAATGTAACAAACGTTTGCATAGTTAGTGAATAATATAAATAAGGTGAATAAATACATAAATCAGTTTATCAAAAATAGGTCTGGTAGTTGTGAGGAAAGACGTTCGTCAACCTATAACATCAAATTTTCTTTTTGCGATCTGAAATATTATGGTTGATAATTAATAAAACAAGAACACACGAAACTGTTAGTATAATGTTAGAAACTCCAATTGAATAAATGTTTTCTAATTTATTTCGTATATCATCATTATTTTTGAATATTCCCATATTTTGCTTCCTATTGAGTTTGGCTCTGCCCTCTCCGATCCTTGTTTTCACCCCATCAGTTTGCAGCGGATCGATACATATTATTAATTCGTTGCCTAATATGTGTCCTATGATATTCTGCTATTTCTTCATGCTGATTGTGGTAACGTGATTCAAGAGGTTTCCAGCTATGATCATCAATCGCACATTTTGTACATCAGATTCTCAAAACAGTTTCTGGTGTTGATATAAGTGCAGTTATTCATTTTCCACCTGGTCTGTCGAGTAACAAATTTTGAAACTTATTCCAAAAAGTCTTTGGATGCTTTGTTTGCTGATCATATGAAAAGTCGAGTCTTTGGAATGCGGTAGGCAAACACAAATTTTCACAACAATACTTATGAAATGACGTGTATGTTGAGTATTCCTATTCTGCAAATTGCAAATGTGGAATTATTAGTGAAAAGATTCATTACGATAAGTCTACAGTTGCTCAGTTTTGGATGCGATTAAGTATAATGCCTGCTAACATCATGGAAACCTACAGAATTTCTGAATGTTATGTGCGTCATTTTAATGTAACATCATGACTTTCAACAACTTTTCACTATAATACTATAGATTTGGATCATTGAAATACAGCAAAAATCTGCAAACTATAAAATTTATATACTTTGCCATTCATTTTACTTTTTGACTCTCACTGTAATATACATATGAAGTGAAAAATTCATTGCAAAAGTCTTCAATTGCTCATTTATGGATGGATTTGAAATTGCTGTCTTCCAAACTCATTGCGCAGATACATTGAATCGCAGCAGGTACCTGCGAACTTTGAAATTTCTGTGGATAAGTATATGTGCTAAGTATCACACCCTATCTTTGATTATGGTAATATGTAATGGAACTTTGTTCAGCAAGTTTTAAAGTATTCCTTTTCAAATACTATTGAAGTTTGTATTACTGCGGTATGAAGCGAATACCTTCAAACTTTCATATTTTTGTGTCGCAGCATGTGTGCCAATCATTTAAATTTTTTACTCCAACCGTAACATGTAATCTCAAAAATTCATCACAAACGTCTTTAGCTTTTCTAAATTCCTAAATTTTCCGTTTTATATTTTATTCTGAGTTTTTAAACTTTCAAATTCATTCCTGAATTCTCGTGAAATTGTTTTTCTCCAAAACCAATGCAGATACCTTAAACGTCTTTGAATTCCGTTGCTCTGTTGAATTAAGTACGCTCAGTTTTTTTTGCTTCTTTGAGTTCTGACATAATAAATGTTTCCGTGTGCCTTTTTTCAGCAACTATCAAACTGTAGATAATTGGATCTCAGCAGCCACTTGCAAACTTTGGAAATATATTTCATCGGGGACATGTTTTGAATGACACGAAAATGTCCAGATTCAGAATGCAAAAGCAACATTTAAAAAGGGCCAATTCTGTTGGATTTGTTGTGTCTTGAATTTGATCTATCTTTCCTCTTTTCCTTTCTTTTTTCTAACGTTATCAGCCGAAAATCATATCTCGGCCCGCAACACGCATTGCTCCATGCTCTTGAGTTCCCAATGGACAAAACACATTAGAAGACAAGGGGAAAAATCACCAAAGTCCGAGAACAAACCTCTATCGAAATATTTTCAGTACAATTTCGACGAAAAATAGGTCTTTTTTCGTGAAAACCAACGTTATACACCGAAAATTATAAACAATTCATAGAAATTTAAACTAAAATCTTATAGTCATTTGAACATAAATAAGGATCTTTTGAGAAAAAAGACGTGATATCAAACCATAAACTTCCCATAGGGAAAAAAAAGGTTGGGACAAGTACATTCATGGTCCCTCGTTTGCTGATAATTCCACCCATAAAAAAAAAATTCAAACAAAATTTTTTTTTAATTATAAAAAAAAATTATTTCATAAAAAAAATACAGAACAATTCGAAAAAAATTTCACAAATCTTGAAAAAACGTTATATTAAAACAAAAAACTAATCTGTATCTATTTTTTAAAGTGTCAAAAGAATTAAATAACAAGTAAAAAAAAAAAAACCGAAAAATCGCGCTTGAAATCATTTTGGAAACCGATGCCTCATTCTTCTTATTTGATTCGAACAGCTAAATCAATTGAAAAAAATTTACGTGCAGAATTAAAATTTATTATATCAATGCGAGGCCAAGTATTTTCTAACGAATTGAAAAAAGTTACCACTTGAATTACGTGCAGCACTAAAATTTATGATATCAATCGGTGGACAAGTATTTTATTAGTAACTCCAAATTTTGACATTATTGAATTGTTCTAAGAAGCTTTCAAATCCAAAAGAATCACATGCAAGCTAGCCATTTCTTACTCTATGGTGGCAGAGTCTTATAAGAAAATCGATTCTTCTCAGACTTTCAGGATCCTCTGGTATTATTCACGAAATTTGACGTCGATTGGATCGATACAAATTATGTTTAAATATGTGTTAAAAGTACTTGTCCGGCCCATCACTATTCATTCAATAAAGAATCAATCATAAAAAAACGAAATGGTACGGCAGAATCTCGTTAAAAGTTTGTTGAAATGCGATTCATTATTAATTTAATGTTCTTAATAATAGTATAGGTTAGTTCTTATTCCTAATGGAACTCGTTCGCTGGAAGAATAAGTGGGAAGTAAAAATTGCCGTCATCGAATATAAACTGCAGAGTTATTTTGGAAGCTTGAACATATACATTATGTACAATTTTTTTCATTTATCGATGCACAATAATATCCCTTCTATATTGCGGAATAATTTGTTTCCGTTTTTTATTAAATTAGTGCAATTAAGTAAAAATTACTCGAACATAATTCTCTCAATTCCCTCTGCATGAATACTTGTGATCCACCAGTTTTAGACAAGCCCTGACTTTTATTTGGATAAACAATTTAAACGGAAAGTTCATTAAATATGTTCAAGTTTCCAAAAATAAGTCCCCAGTTTGTATTGGAATGACGGCAATTTTTACTTCTCACTTCTTCCAGCGAACGAATTTCATTCGGTATAACTAACCTATACTATTATTAAGAACATTAAACTAATAATAAATAGCATTTCAATACATTTTTAACCGGATTCTGCCGTACAATTTCGTTTTTTTATGATTGATTTTTATTTCAATAAATAGTGTTGGGCCGGACAAGTACTTTTAACTCATATTTAAGCATAATTTGTAACGATCCAATCGACGTCGAATATTGTGAATAATATCAGAAGCTCCTGAAAGTCTGAAAAGAATCGATTTTCTTATAAGTCTCTGCCACCATAGAGCAAGAAATGATTAGCTTGGATGTGATATTTTTGGATTTAAAAGCTTCTTAGAACAATTCCATAATGTTGAACTTTGGAGTTACTAATAAAATACTTGTCCACCGATTGATATCACAAATTTTAGTGCTGCACGTAATTCAAGTGGTAACTTTTTTCAATTCCTTAGAAAATACTTGCCCTCGAATTGATATGATAAATTTTAATGCTGAACGTAAATTAGATGGAATTTTTTTCAATTGATTTAGCTGTTCGAATCAAATAAGAAGAAAGAGGCATCGGTTTCTAAGTTTTTTTTATGGATGGAATTATCAGCAAACACGACACCATCAATGTACTTGTCCCAACATTTTTTTCCCTAGGGGTCCATTTTACCAATGAAACGTGACATCCTGCACGTAAGGCATTATACTTGTTGATGTTCACTGTTAGATTGGTTATGGATGTCAAGGTCCAGCCGCTGTCACTCTCTTGGAACTCCTCGAGCGATTTTAGAGTCGGCTCCACGACTCGCTTCTGATACCACTCACTCAGGTCCGATGTTGTGAAAAGTTCAACATTTCCCGTGTTGACACTTTTATTCGCCCGCTTATCGCCCACGGTAAACTCTCCGTTAAACGAAGTGTTCACTTTGATGCTATTGTGTTTACGAATATGAGCCTGCACTTGTTCTTCAACAAGCTCATACGCATCCAATAGAAACTTTCGTGGGTCGATATGATCACGATTAATCACAGCGCCAGTTGACAAGCGATTCTCAAATGCGCTGTCAATTTCGCGCCATGTTAATCCGTGATCATTTAATCCTCCGCCCCAATGTATGAAGCGTTGGCGTGTTGCCTGCTTCAAACATTCGAGACGCAAGATTTGCGAAGTGACCGAGTGGTGATATCCCAAGCGTGGTCGTTTCGATCGGACTTGCTCCTCCATCGATTCGATGAGGGTATCACACTGGTGTTCCCACACCAGGAATTGCTCCAACGTCCGCAGGAGAGTTGCTTGCATACGCAGCAATTGCTCGGTAGCAATGTCGACGGTGAGAGACATGATGCGCTGAACGGAATTTGACTCGTAACTGGTACATCGTCTCGACAGAATCTGGACCTTCCTCAAAATTGTTTCCTTTTATATACGCGTTTTTTTTCGGTTCTGAGGCGGGGATGAGTAGGAGGGAGGAAAAATCTTGACTTTTCTGGAAACTCGAATTCTTATGTGATTCCCAGGATCTAATCGAGGAAGTGCGGTTAACTTCAAAAAATCCCTTCTTACGCTTTTTGAGAAATGCCTCTGCAGGTTAAAAAATGTGTAACAGCGGACACATAAATCTGTCATTGTGCATCTCTGTAAAGATTCCTAGTCCAATGTGAAAATTTTTTTTCTCGGAAAAACATTTTTCTTGACAACTTTCAAGCTAAAAAATGGGTGGGAAGGCTGGCGCATTTCCCAGAGATATCTCATTGCCATCTCAGGAATGTAGCACAGGACACATAAATCTCGCATTAGGGGTCTCCTTCGTCACGGATACCAATAATTGAGAACACTTTTTGTCTCAACTGACTTTTCTATGCAGGAAACATAAATCTGTTATTGGGCATTAGCGAATTCTTTTTTCCTCGAATATACTTTTGTCTATGCAATGCTGCAAGCAGGACCACTGCAACCCCCCTCCACTTCCTCACTACCCTGAGGACCTTCACACAGCCCCCGCAACGCACTCCCCCTGAAATCTCTGAGTTAAAACTAGTTTTTGAAAAAAGAAATCTCGTCGAAACTTGTACCACCTCAGGAATACAAAAGATGCAACACAGGACACATAAATTTGTCGAGGGAGAGGCATTTTGAAAAAAGAAATTGCCATCTCAGGAATGTAACACAGGGCACATAAATCTGTCATTGCGAGCAAATACTTCCAGTCTGATGCAAACTTTCATTTTTTCTCAGAAAAACAATATATTTCTCTAAGCAAAAATTGGGGGAGGGGCATTTTGAAAAAGAAATCATGTCGGAACTTGCGCCACAATACAAAATACGTAACACCGGACACATAAATTTGTCATTAGTGTGACATGTAAACATCTTTCGTCACGGAGTCCGATAATTAAGATCATCTTCGGCAAGCGCACTTTAAAAAGAAAATTCCGTTCAATCTGATATACCGGAAACATAAATCAGTCATTGGAGGGTGTAAAAAAATCTTTTGTCTCTTCAAAGTGCCACCGCACCCCCGCTGTGCGAGAACCTTCCCCTCCACATGCCGCGCAGCCCCGCAACGGTCCCCACGCTCCCCCGTCCCCGCTCCCCCCTGAGAGCCCCATGGGTTAGAACTGGTATAGCCTTACTACTGCCGTACAATTTCGTTTTTTTATGATTGATTTTTATTTCAATAAATAGTGTTGGGCCGGACAAGTACTTTTAACTCATATTTAAACATAATTTGTAACGATCCAATCGACGTCGAATATTGTGAATAATATCAGAAGCTCCTGAAAGTCTGAAAAGAATCGATTTTCTTATAAGTCTCTGCCACCATAGAGCAAGAAATGATTAGCTTGCATGTGATATTTTTGGATTTAAAAGCTTCTTAGAACAATTCCATAATGTTGAACTTTGGAGTTACTATTAAAATACTTGTCCACCGATTGATATCACAAATTTTAGTGCTTCACGTAATTCAAGTGGTAACTTTTTTCAATTCATTAGAAAATACTTGCCCTCGAATTGATATAATAAATTTTAATGCTGCACGTAAATAAGATGAATTTTTTTTCAATTGATTTAGCTGTTCGAATCAAATAAGAAGAAAGAGGCATCGGTTTCTAAGTTTTTTTTATGGATGGAATTATCAGCAAACACGACACCATCAATGTACTTGTCCCAACCTTTTTTTCCCTATATAACTTAATATATACCTATAACCCTATATAACTAATTTCCCTATATACTAAAATCCTATAAGATGATATGGCCTAAAAAAAAATAAGTTATTTGAACGACCACATCTAAAATTTATTTGTTAATCTCAAATTTTTTAAAAATTCATAAAGTGTGAGACCAGTGAAAGTCAATAAAAACAAAAATATATATTAGGGTGCTTCAAAAAAGAAATGTGATTTTTTCTTTTCTCGCTCTTACCCTTTCACATTGTACTATTCGATGAAAAAAAATCCTATCAAAAATGAGCCCTCTAATCCATTTGTTAGAGTTCGCTAATCTCACTCGAATTTTCTGTTTAATTGACATGGGGAAATTTTAGTTTTCGGCAAATATGAAAATACTTGTAAGCGGCTCAATATTTTTGAGATTTACGCATAGTTTCTTGAAGCTGATTCTTTCAGCTTTCGTATATACAATATTAGGGTGTGTCGTTTTAGGGAAATATTTTTTTTTTCAATTGTTACATCAAAAATTTTTAGTTTATGCTCAAAAACAAAGCCTCGCGCAAAGAGACTGTTGTTGAACAATATTTAGAGGCCCCTCATCGACCTTGAAGTTTTCCTATTTGATTAACATTGAAAATTCGTTAATTTTCATTGTTTTAGATCCTTTTCAGCCTGGATCCATTCCACGGCTTTTTCCCTATAAGATTTCGAAAAGAATTGATTTCTTTATACAAAAAAAAGTTTCTTGATCGAACTCTGAAAAAACAACTATTTTCGAGTAATTAATGATCAAACTCAATTTTGTATGAAAAAATTTCATATAACAATTATGGAAGAAGTTCTGTTCACGACGATTCTTTCTTGTGAAAAATTCGTTCGTTTCGAAAATATTATGCCAAGATTTCATGATACAGGGTAATATAGATTTAATGATGTCGCGTCCGCCCTTCGATATACGGACGGATCATATATTTAATATTATTTTTTTATCGCCGATTCGGGGTGAACTCGTGCGACCACGGGCTTTCTGATGTGATGAGCTTGGTTAGGTTGATCTCAAAATAAAGAATCACTCGCGAAACAAAGCGATGGTTTTTTGTTGTTTTTATTAAAAAATGCTCGAGACAGAGGTGAGCGGGGAAGTAAAGATATAGGTAGAATTAGCGCCGATAATACTCTGAAGGAGAGGCTTTGGGCGAGACACTTTGTTTACATTTGGCCAGCGTGACCAAAATGCGAAGAAATAAGAGCGCTTGGAGTTTAACATAGAGCACGAAAAATTACGCGCATTAATATAGTTTTTCTATTAAAATTCGAACAAATGATATATCTCATAGTCTACTCTACGTTCAGAAAATTAATTGAATTGAATCATACATCGTCAAAGAGATCGGTGCATAAAGAAGGAAAAACGATAGGTATGTAAAAATCACTCGTTTTGGTAAAAGTTGTGGGATGGATCCAGGCTGGAAAGAATCTAAAACAATGAAAATCAACGAATTTTCAATGTTAATCAAATGGAAAAACTTCAAGGTCGATGAACCTTGAACCTCTAAATATTGTTCAACAACAGTCTCCTTGCGCGAGGCTTTGTTTTTGAGCATGAACAAAAAATTGTTGATGTGACAATTGAAAAAAAAAAAATATTGCCCTAAAACGACACACCCTAATATATATATTAGGGTTATTCAAAAAATTTTTTTTGTTTTTGATTGCAAATGGGATGAAAAGTTTCTTTTTGGTGTAAAAAGACACCAGTTAAAATTTGAGCACTTAATTGCTCACGTATGTTCGAGTAAAAGTACTTTCTGAATCATAGGTTTTAAGTCTTTCATGCATTCGCTTCAATTAATTTATGAACGCCTTGCATATAATTGGAAATGAAACCATCGTTACAATTATAAAAAAATAGAACGAAGGATTTTCCCACGATGTAACTAAGCTTAAAATTCATCAAAAAAATAAACGTTTTCTATAAAAAATTACGAAGAAAATTGAGGGGGACTAACACCGTGAAAAAAGAAAATTGTGACTCAAAACAGATAAATTTTCTTGGATCGATTCCTTTATGATCTTTAACCTATTATAAAATCAAAAGTTATCCTAAAACAAAGATTTTGACCCCCCGATGCATTAGTTTTAATTGATTTTTCACAAAGTTATATAGTCAAATGAAAAAATTGCAATATTCTTTAAAAATTTGTAGCTGACAGAAACGTTCAGATAAAAATTTGAAATAAATCAGGTGAGTTCCTGTGACGGAGTTCTTTTTGAGAAAAAAAAATGGATCAAATAAAAAATGGGAATTTGAAAAGTGCCCGAGTTGGCATGGAATGTCCCATATATAACAATTTTTGAAATATTATCGGAGCATATTTTCGTACCTTCCTTGCACCATGGTTTTCTAACTTCAATGGATTGCAACATTCTTTATTCTCTACATTGAAAAAGGTTTTATTGAATTCTGCATAAAAACTGCAAAATTTTTTAACTTAACTTTCACTGATGATCGATTTTGAATACCTGTTGACAATTTAAAGGTATTTCTTGCAAACGGGTCCTTGTAATAATTTGTGGAGTTGAACATTATTTTCAGACTTTCAATGGTGCAAGATAACCTTCAACCAACTTCATTTGCAAAACTATGTTTTTTTGTTCTCGATACCGATTTCTACGATTATTTTACATTTATTGTTTATTTTTCATTTATAGATGTTGGCCTATCTCGCGCTGGTGATGATCGCAGCTCTCGCTCATCCCGTTTTCTCCATGGTGGGATACGATTGCGGATCGAGCGCAATGAATATTACAACTGTATCGTTGTTGACCATCGGAGAATGCAACATACCAAGTCCAGAAGTGGAAGTCCATGAAAAATATATTGAATTATTGCAACTCAACGAATTCGCGGAAACAGAAGTGTTGCAATGCAAAATCGAAATTTTTCGCGTTATATTTTATTGTGGTATGTCTTCTCATATTGCAACCGTGGATAACGCGCAATTGGAATATATCGAAATGGTAAGCCGTGATGCATGCAAGGACATACACAAATTCGGAAAAGCAATGATAGGGCAAACGATTATAACCGGAATACAACCCAATCGAACAACGAGGACTAGTATAACTTTTGCCGGCTCCGTGAAAAACAACGGGACATGCTATGGGGCATCGTATGCTGACCCTTATGGATCTTGGAATAACGTGGTTGTACAGGGTACCGTAAAAATTTCCTTGCGAAACTATATGGCTCAAGTTAGTTTGGAATCGAACCAAATCTATTTACGCTCCGGAACTGTATGCGCGCTGCTCGAAACAAATTGCCAGGATGCTGACGGTGGAAACACTTTTTGGGATTCGCGACCGCTCGACAATTGTAAATTTGATCGCTATGGAATTCTCTTCGATGGCATTGCGAAAAAGATAAGAGATGTTGATTCGGACGTATCGCGTAGTCTTTACTCCGTAACTACAACGGATGTAACTTTTGCATTGACGAGTAGAGAAACTCATAACATCTGCGGTTATGAAGTTGTTAGTACCGAACATCCTAAGCTGTTTATATTTGAAACGACACCGGGAACCTCGTTTGCTGTTCATGGAAAAGTTTCGGTAGCTAACTTGGACATATTTGCGTACGTCAATTCGAAATTTTTATACGTAGAAAGACATATCAGGCAACAAATGAAGTCACTATACCATGATGTTTTGAAACGACAATGCGACAGAGAAAGGCAGATTTTACAAAATAGTTTAGCTATCGCGAGTCAAGCTCCAGACGAGTTTGTATTTAGACTGATGAAAGGACCAGGCTACATGGCGCTTGTGGCTGGCGAAGTTGTGCATATTGTTAAGTGCATTCCCGTAGAAGTAACTTTATTGCGCCTTGAAGAATGCTATAATCAATTACCAGTTGAACGTGGAAACGAAACTTTTTTTCTTACGCCACGTACACATATTGTAACGAAACGCTCTTGCCGACCTGGCCTGAACGCCGCCACGCGTCGGTTCGAGCAACCTAAATAATAAGGAGCAGGTATGAAGGAAAACGCGGAAACCAAGAATTCTTGTTGAAAATTAAAATAATCAAATTTATTCAAATAACTGATTGAATTTTGACAAAATAAAAAGCTTCGCGATTGCTTTTGATGATTAAAACAGTTTGTTTTTTTTTTTTTTATATTGTCTTGCGTTGTTTTACCGGATCTGGCGAGAAATAGACCCGAAAGACCCGAAAACGTTGCAAATTCTCTGTCTGAGATAATTTTTAATTTCTCAATTTTCGAATTTTAATTGTACAAAAATAATAATTAGAAATAAAACAATTTTAAATTTAATGGTTGCGTTCGTTCTAGTCTCTCGACACGCCTCGAGCTTAAAAACTTCTCAATTCAATGCTTCGAGCTATAATTCGTTTGACGCGGTTTTTCCGATGTCCTGTCACGCTTGTATTCTAAAAAAAAAATATAAATGAATCCAAGAGGATCTCTTCGCTTTTACAATTTTTCAATTTTGTTTTGACTCGATATAATTTTTAACTCGATCTATTGCCTCTTGGATTTTTGTTAATTCTCTAATTTGCGTTAGGTCTCCATACCCGGCCAACTCGGACAAGATTTTTATCAATTTTGAATTTAAAATTTTAATTAACCCAAAAAAATAATTTTACAGCTCTGCTTTTAACGATCATAAAATGACAAAATAGAATCTACTATGGAATATGACAGGATAGCGTAGACCACAGGCTCTGGGATTGAAACGTCACCGAATCGCTCCGAGATCCTGTGCATCCACTAGGTTAGGTAATTCACCGTCCACGGGCTCTGGGATTGAAACGTCGCCGAATCGCTCCGAGATCCCGTGCAACGGAAATTTGGAAAAACTAAGAGTGGACCCTGGACTCTGGGATTGAAACGTCACCGAATCGCTCCGAGATTCCAGGCATCCAGGAAAATTTGGAAATTTTAGAGGTTAGGTGCGGACCCTGGACTCTGGGATTGAAACGTCACCGAATCGCTCCGAGATTCCAGGCATCCAGGAAAATTTAGGAAAGGAATTTGTGAATTTAAAAGCAGAGTGCTTGGTCAGTGTTGTCAGAGAGGTCCGAGTTGATCCTTGAGGCAGGGAGAACTGAATGCCGAATGAGTCGCGCAGCGCTTCTTATACCCGTGTCCCCACCATAAAATTCTCGAGCGCCGAGAATCTCCGTTTTCGCTCGGTTCTGCGCATCAACTTGTTACGCCCTCTCCGATTGGCCCGTTGCCATGATCCGCGATCGCCTGTTGGTCGAGCAGGCTAGCATACGATGCGCAGACTACCGCTTTTTATGATTTACAGCTTATTACGATGTTAAACAGTAAAAACTTCAATCTGATCAAATATTACTCAACTTCTTCTTTAATTTGGCATTGTTATTTGTTTTAATATGATTCGTAAAATTATATCGCTAAAAGTCACGTACGCGTCCTATAGCCCATCAACGCTCTGCCCGCGCATGCGTCGTAGTCGCTTTTTACATTTTTCATTGTGATCAGTTTTTATGTTATTAATTTGACTTGTGATCATTTTTCTTCAATTCGTGTTATTTTTCTGAAAATTTTGATCGTAACTACGTGCTCGGGCGACTTAAAATAATAAAAATCAAAAAGAATTAATTTCCGAAAATATAGCGCGGCGAAGTTCAGAGCGGCGCCGGTAGCCCCGCTCGGGCTCATGCCTACCGGCCTAAGATGGCCGCCACCTGTCAACAACGACGAGCGTGGTCGCCGCGATGTTTTGTCCGCGATCTAAAGATCGCGGAGTTTCGTTCGTTTCGACGGGCTCGGGCCGTCGCGCGTGTGTTTCGCTACAATATCTTGTCGCATAAAGGAACTCAGACAACGTGCAACCGATTACTGCCACCCTATTATCTGTTCGGAGATGCATGGTATAAATTTACACCGATTCCGGAAGCAGCTTTGCCACCTGAAATTATGAGGCCAACCACGAAACAAACATGGAAATATACAAATCCGGCATCACTCGCGACCAGTGGAATATACACGAAAGAAGATACCGATAATTTACGCCAACGCATAATGTTTCCCCTCGAGAAACCGGTAGTGGTCGATAACATTGTCCGAGATATCAACGGCGAATCAACCATAAACCAAGGCGAACGGTTTGTCAATCTTTTGGACGAAAATTCGATAAAACATATTGCGGAATCAGCATGGAAGCACACGTGGGGGCGGTTTATCCAATTCGGCACCGCAGGTGCCGGATTCATTGGAACTCTACTCATTTTTCGAGCGATTAAGCTTGTCGTGGATACCATCGTACATCGATACGCTTTGCATACAGTGTACGGGTGGTCAATTTATATGCTTGGAGCTGTATGGAGTTCGATAACGATTTTGTTAATTCATCTCGGTCGGCAACCCAAGGAAGACGTGTCAGATGACGTCGAACGTGGAATAGACCTGGAGAAATACCAAAGTTCTCCAACACCGAGAATAAACAAGTGCCCACTACATCAATCGAACAATTCTACTATAAGTAGCGACTCGAATCTCATTTTCTGTTTAAACATAAGCAATGAGGAATGGTAAAAAAATGATTTGGAGCTATGTAGAGGCGGAATTGTGATTCAATACGATACATTATCAACCGATCTTTCAAATTGATTGTATTTATTTTTTTTTTCAAATTCTACCGTAAAAACAATTTTATCTGTAAACTCGCAAAATATTCTCATCGGTAATGAACTTGAAAGCGAAAAGATATTTTTCCTCTCAAACCCTTTATCCTTAATCCTATAGTTTTCCCTAATAACCCTAATATCATGTAATTTACCTGTATCTTATACTCACGTATCCGAAAGTCACGTACAACGGCTGAATTTTTTTTGTCTCAATTTTTACGTTTATATTTTTTTTGTCGTTTGTTTTTTTTTTTTCAATTTTTGTGACCTCAATTTCTTCGGTCGTGATTCGTTTTTGTCATGTTTTGGCTTTGTATTTTTTGTGGTTTCAATTTCTTGTATCCAATTTTTCTTCTTTGGAAATTTTTTTTGTTCATTTTTCTACTCACTCGGCTACGGCAAAAAGGTAATTATATGAAACTGTAGTAATAAAAATCGAAAAAACCAGTATTCATGAAAAATTTCGATTCGACAATTTTCAAATATTTCACACAACGAAAGAGTCAACGTTTTATATTTCAACAAATATCATACTGGGCGATTCGGTTTGGTAGGACTTTTTTTCAGGAAATTAGTTTTTCACAAGTTTGCCATTTACTGTTTTTGCAAAAATTCATTCACTAGTGAAATAACGTCGAAAAATGAACATTTCCAGCAAAAATCAGATTTAGCGACCCGTACAATCTTACAGGTACAGATTACAGCTGCGTGACGATGGAAACTTTTGTAGTGAATTTAATCATGAGCAAATGACGTCTTGGTGCAATATGATGTCATAAAATGTTGCTGAGATATAGACTTTTGAAAAAGAAATCAAAGTTAACGTATATTTTCAATATAAAATCTTTCCATGCGCTGAGAAAGTATTTGAAGTCAATATAAACGACTAAAATTTCAAGGGAATTTTTTTCAACATTTTCAACAAAATTTTGCTTGGGGAACGACAAAACAAAAGTAGATGTGAAGAAAGCACCCACATATTGTAACGGTACTCTTTTCTGTTAGACCACCCCGTTACGCGTAGATTCGAGCTTCTTATAGAGTAAAGGAGCAGGCATGAAAGAAAAACAAAAGTGAGGGGAAAGATCTGTGAAGAAACAAAAAGTTTATTCAAAATGTGGTTTGTGAGTCATGTACAATGAGAATTTTGGTTCGCGCAGAGGGACTTGTCCTTGTTGCTTTTGGTATTTTTCTTTTATAAAAATATGATCGCACGCTGATGACTCGACCTCGCCTTTAAACATTGATTTCGCCTTTAGAACGGCAATTTTCGCAATTACGGATAAATTCCGCAAGTAAAGAATTAGATCTCGTAAATTAAAGGATTAACTTTTCCAAATTAAGGAATCAATCTCGCAAATTAAAGAATTAACTTTTCCAAATTAAGGAATCAATCTCGCAAATTAAAGAATTAACTTTTCCAAATTAAGGAATCAATCTCGCAAATTAAAGAGCTGACTTTCGCAAATTACAGAGTCAATTTCGCAAATTAATTATTGATTTCGCAAACTGAATAATTGATTTCGCAAATTAAATAATCGATTTCGCAAATTAAATAATTGATTTCGCAAATTAAATGATCGATTTCGCAAACTAAATAATTGATTTCGCACACTAAATAATTGATTTCGCAAATTAAATGATCGATTTCGCAAACTAAATAATTGATTTTGCAAATTAAATAATTGATTTCGCAAATTAAATAATTGATGTCGCAAATTAAATAATCGATTTCGCAAATTAAATAATTGATTTCGCAAATTAAATGATCGATTTCGCAAACTAAATAATTGATTTCGCACACTAAATAATTGATTTCGCAAATTAAATGATTGATTTCTTACAAAAGTCAAGTCGATCTTAAGTTTTTTTGCCTTAAACGTTGGCACCTGTCAACCGGAATTCAGTCCACCCAGGAATCTTAAGGCAGAACGAACCCGAACTGCCCCCGCCCTCCTGGCATGGAAGGAAGGATTCCCCCAAGAATCTTGTGACCGAACGGAGCCGAACGGTCACCGCCCTCTTGGCAGGAGAAGGATGGGTAATCTGGCAGAAATCTTGGTCCAGAACGAAATCGAACTGTCCCCGCCCTTCTGGTCAGATCGGTGCCCCAGAGTGGAAATCTTGAACCCAAACGGAGCCGAATGGGGCCTGCCCTTCCAAACTGAGTCGGTGGTGATCTACGTTTTGCAAAGCGGATTCTGGGTTGCGAAGTCAGAATCGGCTGGTAAATTGCGTGTGCGGATCTGAGTTGCTCAGTCTCAGATCGGCGTGCGGAAGCGAGTCAAGCGTGATGAGGGCAAGACTGGCTACCGAGACTCGCTCTCGATGCCTTTTTATACTGGGCCGATACAACAACGCGAAATAATCATAATAATTTGGCGGGCTCGCTCGCTTATTAAGATCTCGAACCTTCGTTTGCTCTAAAATTCCTGGTTGGCTAATTTTATCCTCGGTGTACTTTATTATTGGTCGCTTAATTTCGACCAATAGTGAAATTTCGTTTTAATGCACCGCGCCTGTGCAATAATTCATACTCGCCAATGGAGACTAAGTAATTTTCTTATTGGAGATTGAAAAATTCGCCTATTGGCGGAGTTTTTTGATTGGCTCTTACGAGCCTTAGTCGCAGTGACGCGCGAAAACTATTTAAATTTGAATTGATTGCTTTGAGATTGTTTGATAAGTTTTTCTTATTTTATGAAATGAATTTGCTCTGACATTGCCACTGGTTAGTTCGCACCAAAATTTCTTATTCAATTCAGTCTTTTGTTGTTGACGAGAAATGATTTATTCAATGAAATTAATGAAAATTGGTTCTTCTGGTGATCTATGTGGTGCGGGTCGATAAGCGCGCCCGTACGCTGGCGCCTCTCGTTGAGTGATACGCGTATCGCTCATTGCCGTCGGTAAGGCCGTACGCTCTATGATCTAGTTCGTCTCAACGCCCCCCAGAACAAAAAAGGAAATTTGAGACTCGAAAATTTTGTTTTTGTTCTCAACAAAAAAAAAATATAATGGTTAATTGTAAAGAACGCAATGCTAAATCGGGGCAATGGGAGGACAGGGCGATGATCGACGGTGGTGATGATGGCGGTGGCCTTGGAAGGTGTTGATGAGCTCCTTGCCGATGTTGAGGGGCTCGTGGGTGAAGTAGTTAGGTCATAAGCTCAACCTCTTTTTCCTGTTCCAACTCCAGATCCAGAAACTCTAGATGTTCGAGTTGGCTAATTTCTGTGGCCACTGGATCGAATGATGCTGGAAGCTCCCCATCCAGAAGATAGTGGATCTCCGCAGGTGATGAACATTGGATATCATCGAGAAGGCAGTAGTCGTATTCACCGTATTGAGCAAATTGATTTTTTACAAGGGTCTCTCCTAGGTTGATTTGATATGGAGTGATGAAAAGTTCCACCTCGTGTCCCTCTCGGGTCGGATGGTCTCTGATAATGGTGATTCTTGACGTTTTGTTGACCAATTTTTGTTTGTAATGAGTACTGCAGGTCATCTCCCACCGATCTCCGTGGAAGGGCTGGATATTGCCGATGTAAGCCTTTGTACAGAATGGTGGTATTGCGTCATATTTAAGAGGTAGTTTGAATAGATCATGGAGCGGATGGACAAGAGTCGCGCCCCAATCAATAAGTTTTAGAGTTGCCTCGCCATCTTCTATGTGTAGTAGTTCACCTCGACACATACTATCCCCTTCCATGACAGCATAATAGTTGTTCGATGTTGGCCCCGTATACGGGCATCCGCCGACGATGTCGAAAAGCATCTCCTCCTCAAATTTGCCCAGCTCCTCCAGCTTGATTGGTTTAGTATATGTGAAATTCGTGGGGTTGAGAAACTCCAGGATTCGTATATCGAAGGTGCCTTCCCAGCTGATTGGCCATGGTGATGGCATCTGGACGCCAGGAACGACTTGGTGAATCATTTTTGTTGGCTGGATAGAGCTGATGAGTTTGTTCGAGTTCGAGGTGTTGCTACCAACTTGTCTGGTCGCTGACTGCTGAGCAGTTGCTCGGCTCACCCGGTTTTATACTGCTTCGGCGCCTCCCTCTTTTCGTGCGGCCGCCTCCCTCTTTTTCTGTCTGCGATGCTCTGATTCGTCGATTCGGGGAGTGGGGGTTTACAATTTTTATCCCTACCATTCCGCTAAAGTGCTGCCCTCTCTTTTAGTGACGTTTGAGATTCTTAATTTTGATGTCACTTGAAATAATAACAGTAATGAGAACAAAACTCTTGATAAATTTGAAAAGTTGTGGCAATTTCAGGCGAATTTCGAGTTTTCTATTTATTTGACACCTTGGATAATATTAGCCTGTGTTTAAAGGGAAAGAAAAATACCAAAATTCGTTCCGTTTCAAAAGAAAATAAATCTTGTCTTTATTCAGTCTTTCGTCTCGACAAATTGTTTTGTCGGACTCGGTTCCACTCTGTCGGCATTAGATGCTCGATAGATAACAAAAAAAATAATAATACTCGTAACATTTTTTATAGCAAAGAGAACTTATCGTGATATCTTTGTTATTTCACAAAAAAAAATTTCTTATCCTCAACTGACTTATAAAAAAAAATATAATCTTTGCTCTATCACAGTCCTTCAAAAACAAAAATAGCTTGTCTGTGTAGCGTTTGTAACTCAAAAAAAAATCTATTCATTTGATATTCTGCTCAAAAAAAAATCATTTGAGGTCAAAAAATGTAGGCTTTCTATTTTCCCGCGTAGAAAAGTGTCGCTTATTTGGTCCTTCTCTAATAAAAAAAAAAAAAAAAAAAACTCCAGTTTCTCCAATGATTTCACTTCTCCTTTGAACAAAAATATATCTGCGCTTTGTTTGATTATCAAAAAAAATATTTCGCTTGGTGGATAATGTTCGGCATTGATCGTCGCGAATTTTAAGAGACTTCACCCAATCTCAAACAAAAAATCTATCTGGTTAATATTTGTGAAAATGAAAAGAAAAAAAAGAAAAATTGCACTAAATTCCTTGTAACAAAAACGTGTGATATGTTTCCAAAAATAAATCACTTTGTTCTTAGTGTTCTAACTCACGTAAGGAAGCACGCTGAAAAAAAAACTTTTCTTTGTTCTTCATAACGCCGGAGCACACCCTACTCTCTAAGTCACGTAAGGAAACCCGCTGGGTTCCTTAAAAAAAATATCACTTGGTTTATAATAACGCCGGAGCACACCCTATTCTTCACTCTAAGTCACGTAAGGAAACACGATGGATTCCTTAAAAAAAATATTTTGTTTATAATAACGCCGGAGCACACTCTATTCTTCACTCCCTTCCCTTTCTTTCCAATAGAACTCTTCCGGCTTCCATTCCCTCCATTCGTTGATGTTAGCCATTTCTTCTCTATATTTTTGTCTTTCTCTCTTCTCCGCTTCCCTTCTCCTTTTTCTTAGTTCTATTTCACGCTCTTCTATTGTTTTGTTCTTCCTTATTATTTTCCACTCCTCAGTCGGGAGAGGAACCTTGAAGTTTTCTTCTTCGGGGTCGTCGCGGATCGGAGATAGAAGCGTCGGGACGCGAAATTCGTCAAAGATTTTTTTGAATGTAGCCTCTTTAATCAAGTTTTTGATCTTATCGGGGTTGGACCTCCTCCCCTCTTCAACCTCTATCGGCGTGAGCCGCCACAAAAAAGCTTGTGTCGCTTTATTTTTAGGCGCATTGGTCTGGCTCGCTGTAGCCTGCTTTATCGACCGTCCCTTCCCGATCCTCTTATATCCCGCCGGAAATCTCTCTACCTCCTTCGATCCCTCTTCCTTTTCTCTCACCTCCCACTCTCCGCAACCACCTGTCTGCATCGAAAAGTTTTTCCTTTCGACCGGGTCGATTGTTTGCGTCGATACGTCCATGTCTCTCTATGAATGATTTTAATTTTACGTCTAGACCCTTTCCGTTTACTTAATTCATTGTTTTAATACGATTTAAGTGGAGAGTTTACCTTATTTCCTTAACTTTTCTTCAATTTTTGCTCGTGAACGTCTGCTATACATGTGGCTCTGGTTTAAAGGGACAAATTGCTCGAAAATTTTTTCTGAGGTGTGAAGTCGGTCACTGCAAGAGTAGTCCGTAGAGAATATAGGGTAACATGACCGTTTTTTCCCGAGAATCTTTCCAACCCGTGAAATTTTTTGATTTTTCTCATGTCAACGTTCCAATGTAGCGGCACTATTCGTCATTTTCATTTTCCATTTGAATTTCGTACTTTTTTAAATTCGCGGTATGGTACATGCCCCTTTCCACGCCATTTTCAGGGTTTTCAATTATAAATGTCGCTGTGGCGACTTGCTTTTTGATTTTATACGGGCCCTCGTATATTGAGAAAAATTTTGCCATTTTTTTGTTAACAGGGTCGCTCACGTTACAGGCTTTTGCTAGGACTAAATCGCCAACTTGAAATTGAATTAACTTATGGCTTCGGTCAAATTTTTCGGCTCTTCGCCGCCCTTTTCTTTCGATTCTGTTTCGCGCCAACATGAGTCTTCTTTCGACCGGATCGTCATGTTCATTCGTTAGGTTATCATTTTTTTTTATCTTCAACCAATTATTCCAGATTCTTTTCGGCTTTTCATTCTTTTGAATTTCTATTGGTGTCATTTCGGTTGTCTCATGGTAGGTTTCGTTCATGCAATCCTGAATGACTGCTACCCATTTAATCCAGTCCGTATGTTTTTCGACTAAAAATGTTCGGAAAAACCTGCCTATTTCTCGATTAACCCTCTCAACAATATTGCCCTGGGGATGTCTAATGGATGAAAAGATAGGTTGGATTCCCTCGCTCGCTAATTTTTGTAACCAAAGACGAGAAGTGAATTGAGTCCCGTGATCAAACTGCAACTTTCTTGGTTTACCATGTTCAGGGATATAATGGTTGAAAATTTTGTTTATTGTGGCTGGAGCAGTTGCGGCTTTTAAAGGATATAGTACTACGAATTTTGAGAAAGCATCTATTGTGACGAGGATGTGTTTCATTCCCCCTTGAGAGGGTGGCAAGGGACCAAAATAATCGATCGACACGATATCTCCTGGCCCCTCGGGAATGATATTTTGCTGTGCGGCATACGAGTGCTGATTCGCGACTTTATTCCGTTGACACGAATCACAATAAGCGAGGATTTTTCTTACTAAGTGATACATTTTTGGATAAGCGAAATCTTCCTGAATTATTTTCCAAACTTTCTTGGCACCAATATGGCCATACATTTGATGTGTTTCTGAGACTAATTGACGGAATATTCTTTTTGGTAGCATGATTTTACTTGATTTCAACAAAATGTTATTGTTTATTTCAAATTTACTATTTTCAGGGTTCTCTTGGTTCTCAACTTTAACTTTTATTTGACGGAGATTTTCATCCCTCGTTTGCCAGTCTCCCATATTCTTAATCATTTGTTCTAACTCTCGGGAAGGTTTTGTAGCAAGCATGGTGTTAATAATTAGTTCTTTTCCCCGTCTGCCCCCCGTATCCGGTGGATTTACACGACTTAAAACATCCGCGACAATATTTCGTGCTCCAGGACAATATTCAAACTTTATATCATAATCCTGGATAGCCAAAATCCATCGTGTTAGTCGTTCACTCAACAATTGACTATTTTTCAAGAAGGTTATAGCTTGGTGGTCTGTAATGACTCGAATTTTCGCCCCAAAAAGATACGTTCTCAATTTCTTTAATGACCATACGATCGCGAGCAATTCTTTTTCTGTAGTGGTGTACGCTAGCTCAGGTCCTTTCAGCGTCCTACTAACAAACATGACCACTGACAATTCGTTATTATGATCATATTGGGCGAGAGTGCCTCCCAACGCATAATGACTCGCGTCGGTTTGTAACATGTATTCTTTATTTGGGTCCGGATGTTTAAGCAAGATGTCATTCATGAATAATTCTTTGATTTTTTGAAAAGCGATTCTTTCTTCATCTCCCCAATTCCATTTTGTTTCTTTTCTTAATAATTTTAAAAGAGGGATCGTCTCTGCTGCATGATTTTTCGTGAATTTTGTATAATAATTTATTAGCCCGAGGAAACCCCTTAATTGCTTTAAATTTCGCGGAGCTGGAAAATCATGAATAGCCTGTATTTTTTCTGGCTGGGGTTTTATACCCTCGGTGGTTAAAATGTGTCCCAGAAATTCAACTTCTTTGCGGAAGAATCTCGCCTTCTTTAATTTGATGGTCATTCCGTGACTTTCTAATCTTTCTAGCAATTCATCTAGATGTTTCATATGTTCCTCAAAGCTGGAGGAAAAGCATAGCAAATCATCAACAAAATTTATCACGTGGTCTCCGAGACCCTGTAGTACAATATCTAAACCCCGTAATAAGGCCGCCGTGCTTGTCTTCAATCCGAATGGCGTGACTTTAAATTCATATACTCGACCACGGTATCTGAAAGCTGTGTATTTCATCGAATCAGGGTGCAATGGTATTTGCCAAAAACTATTTGTCAAGTCCAGTGTCGTCATGATTTTAGCAGAGTGACATTTTTGAAACACCTCATCGATGTTTGGAACCGATTCATGGCTACTCTCCATTACTTGATTCAATTTTCTTGCGTCTAGGCAGATTCTAACAGAGTCGTCTTTTTTGATCACTGGTATTATGGGGTTAACCCATGGACTACTCGACCTTTGAATTATCTCATATTTGATCAATTTCTCAATCTCTTTATCAACTTTATCCCGATGCACTAATGGAACATCATATGCATGCGCCACTACAGGTGTATCTGTTGTGATTTTTAATTCGTGTTGATACACAGAGATTCTACCCGTGTTTTTCCGGAACACATGTTTTCGATGCCACAAAATTTGTCTGTGGATCTGTTTCTCATTTTCGGGGATTTCGGACTGATCTACGATTTCATTTATTTCTTCCCAAGTAATTGCATCATTATTCTCTCCCGGGTAATTCAAATTCTGGATTAGTTGTACACCTTTTTCTCTCATATCTGGCTCAATAGTTTTATTTTCAAAGTGGTTACCCCCTTTTAGTTCTTTCCCTCCTTTGACAGTTTTGATTTTCTCCCCCTTTTCTTCTTCATAGTTTTTTTTCATTACTGATTTATCTTCCTTTTTTATTTCATCGTCCTTTTTTACTTTACTTATTTTTACTTCTTCTTCGTTATTCTCTTTTATTCTTTTATCTTCCCCCTTTTCAATATACTTCTCTTTGATTTCTTCACCCATCGCACTATCTTTATTTTTTTCTTCTTTAATTTCTCCCACCATTTTTAATTTCTTTTCAATCAAAACTGTCTCCATTCTTTCTTCAATTTTCTTTTCTCCCATACTCTCGTCTTTAATCATTTTTCTTTTCTTTAATGACCCCACCGTGGGTATTTTTTGAGTGATTTCATTATATTTTACTTGGAGACTCATTTCTCCCAGATCAATCAAACTCTTTAAAGGTTGGAGCGAGTCTACTCCCAATAATACATCTCTTATTAAGCCAGGTATGATCAAATAGTTTATGTAGGTTTTAATTTCTCCAATTTGCGTTGCAGCCATTATTTGATGTTTAATCCTTGTCACTTTTCCCTTAATTGCTCCCTTCACCGTGACTCCCGTCACAGGCAAAAGAGGACAATTTTTCAAAATGTCTCTGTTTTCAAGATAAAACTCCTCCGAAATCGTAGTTACTTTGGAACCCGAATCAATGAGAGCCGTCACCTGAATTCCTTCGATTTTAGCATAAATCTCAGGACATTCGATTATTGGGACTTCTTCTTCATTGATTTCCTCTCCTAACAGAAATTCCCGGGTATCGCTAAAGATTGTGTTAATCGCAATTTCATTCATGGGCTGTGACTCTATCTCTCCATTTATGCCATTATTTGCTTTCTTTCTCGTTGTACCTCGCGTCTTTTTACTATTTTTTTCTTTATTGTTGGGCACGGGTACAACGCCTACTCGTTTCCCGTCTTCGAGGTCGAGGGCTGAGGATCTGATGTGACTTCAATGGTCTGAATGGGAGGTTGTCTCGAGCTATTGCCTGGCACAGGCCTGGGGCCGTTATTATTTTGGGGTGGTCCCCGATTTTGATTCGGAGGACTCCAGTTTGGGTTTGAATTGGCGTTTGGGCGATTTTGCCCGTACTGCCCCCCATTCTGCTGGCTAAAGCCACCGTTATTCGGCCTTTGATCGGGATTTTGGTGGTAAGAACGGTTATTCCAACTATTATAGGCTCCGTTGCTGCCTTGGTTCCACCCATTATTGTTTTGGCGATTATTTTGCCAATTGAAATTGCCCTTATTTGAGTTATTCTGATACCCCCCACTATTGTTCCAGCTATTCTGCGGGGGCATGCGGAAAGGCCGCTGTTCGCTATTCTGATTTTTCTGATTCTGAGGCGTTTCCTCCTTTACTGTGGCATTTACCGGTCCACTTTGATCTAACTTTTCTAAGAATTCGATTAATTTATCGAGGGTCTCGAATCCGCGACTTATGATCGTGGCCCTAATTTCCTCGGTGAAATGTTGTGACAATGAAGCCACGATGTCTCGATCACTCGGAGGGGGAACTAAATCTCGAGCCGATCCGAAAGTTCGGATCGCATACTCGACTCTCGTTAATTTTTTATCTTTCTCCGGGTACTTTCCGAATTCAAGTTCTTTCCGAACACGACGCTGGACTTCATGGCTCCAAAATCTACTTATGAATTTTCTTTCAAGCTCTTCGAAATCATCGACCTGATCTTCTACCAAAACCCACCATTCTTTAGCTGATTTTTCTAGACTTTGACCGAGCAAATATTTCATCTCTCCGAGAGTTGGGTCTGTCACTTCGCAATATTGCCTAAATTCTTTAATAAATTTAATTGGTCGTTTGCTACTCGAACCGTCAAAGGTTGGGGGCTTTATTTTAATTTTATTTGAATGTAAGGAGATTTCCCTCGGGGACGTCCGCCTTTCTAGATGGTCATTTTCATTTTCTGAGTCTTCATTCTCAATTTCTTCACTGGGCCTTGGAATGATCCTAGTGCTCTCAGTGTTAGGAATGTGAAATTTACCGGTGTTCTCTAATGTTTCAACCCGTTTCTTTATCGCGTTTACGTCCAATTGAATTTGGGCAATGCTAACTTCCTGTACCGCGGTTTTTGACTCATTTTCCTGAACTATGCGTGTCAGACCTGTGAGATGACGTTTGATAGGGTCGTAAATCTTGTGTACTTCTGCTGCAATTTGGGCATGCATGACGGTCAATTTGTCGTTAAACTCGGTTTTTAATTCCCTAGTCGCTTGATTGTTTTTTGCAATTTCATTTGCCATGCTTTGAACTTGGCTCTTCATCTCTTGCATTGTTTCTACTAGGCTCACTAACAATTGATTGTTAACTTCTCCAAATTCTATTTTACCCCGGTCTGATTTAGGTGTACCGAACTCTTCTAATCTATTCTCTTCTTTTTGATTGCCCGCTAACTCATCCCCAAAATTCGCTCTACTCTCATTGAAAATATTTCCCGCACCTGGAGGAGGAATCGTGAAATCATTGGTTTGTAATTCATGATCGGGATTTTGAAATCCGGAATCTGCAGTAGCGTCATCCGTTTGAGTTTTATTTTCTGCCATTGTTAGCCCTCGAATAATTTTCATAAAAACGAACTCTTAAGCGTCAATACCCTTGCTTTCCTTTTGCAATGCCTGCCCCGCGTTGGGCGCCAAAGTTGTAACGGTACTCTTTTCTGTTAGACCACCCCGTTACGCGTAGATTCGAGCTTCTTATAGAGTAAAGGAGCAGGCATGAAAGAAAAACAAAAGTGAGGGGAAAGATCTGTGAAGAAACAAAAAGTTTATTCAAAATGTGGTTTGTGAGTCATGTACAATGAGAATTTTGGTTCGCGCAGAGGGACTTGTCCTTGTTGCTTTTGGTATTTTTCTTTTATAAAAATATGATCGCACGCTGATGACTCGACCTCGCCTTTAAACATTGATTTCGCCTTTAGAACGGCAATTTTCGCAATTACGGATAAATTCCGCAAGTAAAGAATTAGATCTCGTAAATTAAAGGATTAACTTTTCCAAATTAAGGAATCAATCTCGCAAATTAAAGAATTAACTTTTCCAAATTAAGGAATCAATCTCGCAAATTAAAGAATTAACTTTTCCAAATTAAGGAATCAATCTCGCAAATTAAAGAGCTGACTTTCGCAAATTACAGAGTCAATTTCGCAAATTAATTATTGATTTCGCAAACTGAATAATTGATTTCGCAAATTAAATAATCGATTTCGCAAATTAAATAATTGATTTCGCAAATTAAATGATCGATTTCGCAAACTAAATAATTGATTTCGCACACTAAATAATTGATTTCGCAAATTAAATGATCGATTTCGCAAACTAAATAATTGATTTTGCAAATTAAATAATTGATTTCGCAAATTAAATAATTGATGTCGCAAATTAAATAATCGATTTCGCAAATTAAATAATTGATTTCGCAAATTAAATGATCGATTTCGCAAACTAAATAATTGATTTCGCACACTAAATAATTGATTTCGCAAATTAAATGATTGATTTCTTACAAAAGTCAAGTCGATCTTAAGTTTTTTTGCCTTAAACGTTGGCACCTGTCAACCGGAATTCAGTCCACCCAGGAATCTTAAGGCAGAACGAACCCGAACTGCCCCCGCCCTCCTGGCATGGAAGGAAGGATTCCCCCAAGAATCTTGTGACCGAACGGAGCCGAACGGTCACCGCCCTCTTGGCAGGAGAAGGATGGGTAATCTGGCAGAAATCTTGGTCCAGAACGAAATCGAACTGTCCCCGCCCTTCTGGTCAGATCGGTGCCCCAGAGTGGAAATCTTGAACCCAAACGGAGCCGAATGGGGCCTGCCCTTCCAAACTGAGTCGGTGGTGATCTACGTTTTGCAAAGCGGATTCTGGGTTGCGAAGTCAGAATCGGCTGGTAAATTGCGTGTGCGGATCTGAGTTGCTCAGTCTCAGATCGGCGTGCGGAAGCGAGTCAAGCGTGATGAGGGCAAGACTGGCTACCGAGACTCGCTCTCGATGCCTTTTTATACTGGGCCGATACAACAACGCGAAATAATCATAATAATTTGGCGGGCTCGCTCGCTTATTAAGATCTCGAACCTTCGTTTGCTCTAAAATTCCTGGTTGGCTAATTTTATCCTCGGTGTACTTTATTATTGGTCGCTTAATTTCGACCAATAGTGAAATTTCGTTTTAATGCACCGCGCCTGTGCAATAATTCATACTCGCCAATGGAGACTAAGTAATTTTCTTATTGGAGATTGAAAAATTCGCCTATTGGCGGAGTTTTTTGATTGGCTCTTACGAGCCTTAGTCGCAGTGACGCGCGAAAACTATTTAAATTTGAATTGATTGCTTTGAGATTGTTTGATAAGTTTTTCTTATTTTATGAAATGAATTTGCTCTGACATTGCCACTGGTTAGTTCGCACCAAAATTTCTTATTCAATTCAGTCTTTTGTTGTTGACGAGAAATGATTTATTCAATGAAATTAATGAAAATTGGTTCTTCTGGTGATCTATGTGGTGCGGGTCGATAAGCGCGCCCGTACGCTGGCGCCTCTCGTTGAGTGATACGCGTATCGCTCATTGCCGTCGGTAAGGCCGTACGCTCTATGATCTAGTTCGTCTCAATATGTTAACGATATTTCTTAATTCAAATTACGTCACTGAAAAGGTTGAAAAAAGGCTGTTCTCTTTAAAGGAATCGTTATGAAAATCAGTAAGGGTGTGCGATAGTTCGAGTTTACAAATTCTTCCAGACAACTTGAATCGTATTATTCGAATAGTTCGAATATTTCTAATCTCTTCATAAGTTGAGTGTACTACCGTCAATTTGCAATATGCATTTTCCTTCTAAATTTTGGAAAATATTAAGAAATATTTTTAAAAAATTTTACTCGGCTTTCCAGTCATTTCAAAGCTCGTACAGTCTTCTTTTCATACATAATTATGTTAAAATTTACATAAAACATAATAGAAATAAACTTGCCAAGGATTCCTTGTAATTATTTTTGTAAAATAAGAATTTATAAGATTTGACAAATACACCCGTGCAAAAAAAAAGTGATTTGTTCTTGAACCGGTCCATCTATCTCTATGGATATCGCATATTTTAATGCCCTGAATCTAAATTGAGCGAAATCATGTCTATGATAGATTCACTATGCAGTTTTTCGTGCCATTTTTTTCCATTTGCCAATTCATTGCATGTAGAATTTATTGTAGGCATTTGTATATAATTTTGTAAGGCTCATGCGTACTAATCTCACTTACAAGAACATTTTTCCTGTTTTTTTGAGGATGAATACAAATGTATGCACGAATGAGATTATTAGACAACGGATCTGGATCCTGTACATCGAATAATGTGAATTACATGCATAATCGACCAAATTCTAAAAAAGTTTCCTCATACCAATAAAAGTGATTTTTTGCAAATTTCACTCGTTATTTCCAATTTGATAAAATTCAAGAATCTACAAGCTGATGACAGTCCAGATTCAGATCCAGTACATCGAAATACACGAAAAACGTATTTGACTTAGGTCAATATAACTATTTCCGTATTTAAAATAGCATTTTCCGCTATTTTCAACGATTCTTAGCGGTTTCTCGCCATTTACTTAAAATTTCGCGAATCTATAGACTCTACAGAATAAAGCCAATTGTCGGGATTTCCGAAAAATCGCTATTTTGAGTATGAAAAAAGTTATACTCATCCACGTGAAGTACGTTCCTTGGGTATTTTGGGTGGTGAATGTGAACTAGCGTCTTGGGCCCGTATTTCTTAAAATTTTATCGAACTTGAAAAAAAGGGTTAGGAATGGGAAAAATGAGCAAAAAAATCGCAGTTAGAAATATGAGAAAACTTTTTTAGATGTGGGACAAGTATGCATGTAATTCACGTATTTCGATGCATGGGAACCAGATCCGTCGTCTAATAATCTCACTCGTTTGCATTAAATCTCAAAAAAACAGGAAAAATATTGTTACAAGTGAGATTAGCACGGATGATCCTTGCAAAATTATACACAAATGTCTACAATAATATCAATACAAGATATTTTGAAGTGGAGATGTTCTCGAATGGAAATATTTCGGAAGGAAGATGTTCCCGAATTGCAACATTTTGGAGCACAATTATGTTGCAGCAAGCTTTTTGAAGATTAAGGTTTTACGAGAACAGAGTTAATTAGCCACCGAGTTATTTACGAATAAAGATATGCAGAATGACAAATTTCTCAGACTACAGATTCTCTCATAGAGTCATTTGAGAACCGAGTAATGAATAAGAATAGAGTCTGGCTAGAACTAATAATAGAACATATTCACTCAGAGAGTTTACAAAACGCAGTGATAATTAAGAATATAGTTATGTCCAAGTAGATAAATTATCTATAGAGTTATTTACAAAGAGAGATACAGAATAGAGAAGTACACTGAGAATTAAATAGCAGATGTTCTTGTCCGAGTACTTGATATTATTAATCGAACAAAATAATTGCTCATAAGAACAGAATCTGTATTCGGTACGATAACGCTGAGCACTGAAACAAACGTATATTAGATTGAATCAAATAAATATCTATTTCAAATGAATAAATATGAAGTTCACACTATATTTGTATATACTTCGATCAATTATCAAATCGCATAAATAGAATAAGTGAGATAATTTAAAAAAAAAATTGATTGTATAACAATCAAAATGTGATTGGATTGAAAAATATGATGTAATTCATTGATATATCTATGTGGTTACATCAACCAAACGGGTTTTATTATATCAACTATTACGTGTTCAAGTTTAACTATAAATTTGATCAATTTCAACACGCATTTTCATTTATGGCATTCGGTGAGTTTGCATTACTAATTTTTTTTTTCAGTGTATAAGTTCTAAAAAAAAATTGATTGTAACAATCGATTTGTGATTGGGTTGAAAAAATATTAAGTAATCTATATAAATCGAATTATGTAGTTACATTAACCAAATCGGTTTCATTAGATCAACTATTGCGTGTTCAAAGTGCACGACAAAATTATCCATTTTCGTGGTTTAATGATATTAATGTTTATCTAGAGACGCGGCAGCGTCTTTATGTAGTATAACAGTAACAACTATACAATTTAACATTTTCAATTGATAACACATTCAATTTTTGTGATGAATAATGCTATCAAAAAATTGATGACTTTGTTTATCAAATGAATTCAAAAATGAATTAATTCAATGAAAACATTTATTAGATCCGAAAAACAATATATTTCAAGCCCGATTAGAGCTATTTACTTGGCTGAATCATGCATGTGTTGTTATTCCAACAACATATTTTTTTATCACGTGTTCGAATTTAAAATCACCTACTTTTTGAAACAACTCAATATTTTATTAATTCATCTACATATGTTATTCAATAGACAAAATGTCTGGTTGAATCAATGAAAATTTTCAATATCATCGTGCTATCGACAGTAATTACATTTGCTTTGAAGCAATATTTAATTCATTTCGATCGAAAAACCTTTGTTTGAATGAATCAATTTTTTTTTTTCAATAACATCAATGTTATTGAATCAAAATTATTTTTTTCTCAGTGTATAAGCCGTTAAATCTCAATTGGGACACATCTCAGCTCCAAAATATCTCTCTCCCTCCATTTCCATACTCTGACACATTTCTATTCGTACGGAAACAATTGAAAAGCAAAGAGCTCGATACTATGATAAAGTGTCCACGGTCGATAAAATGAAATATCTATAAATTTTGATGATCGGAACGGGGAAAATTTACGTTAAAGTATATCGTAGTGATACGTTAATACCTACTGGGCGATAATTAGTACAAGAGGGATAGCTTCTTGTACTATTTGCGGCTCGGTAGGTATTAATGTATCACTACGATAAACCATAAACTTCCCCTAGGAAAAAAAGGTTGGGACAAGTACATTGATGGTCTCTCGTTTACTGATAATTCCATCCATAAAAAAACTTTAAAAAAAATACAGAACAATCCGAAAAAAATTTCACAAATCTTGAAAAAACATTATGTTTAAAAAAAACTATACTGTATCTATTTTTTTAAGTATCAAAAGTATCAAATAACAAGTAAAAAATAAAAAACCGAAAAATCGCGCTTGAAATCATTTTGGAAACCGATGCCTTATTCTTCTTATTTGATTCGAACAGCTAAATCAATTTAAAAACATTCAATCTAATTTACGTGCAGCATTTAAATTTATTATATCAATTCGATGCCAAGTATTTTCTAATAAATTGAAAAAAGTTACCATTTGAGTTACGTGCAGCACTAAAATTTATGATATCAATCGAAGGACAAGTAATTTATGAGTAACTCCAAATTTTGACATTATTAAATTGGTCTAAGAAGCTTTTAAATCCAGAAAAATCACATGCAAGCTAGTCATTTCTTACTCTACGGTGGCAGAGGCTTATAAGAAAATCGATTCTTTTCGGACTTTCAGGAGCTGCTGAAATTATTCACAATATTCGACGTCGATTGGATCGATACAAATTATGTTTAAATATGAGTTAAAAGTACTTATCCGGCCCATCACTATTCATTCAAATAAAAATCAATCATAAACAAACGAAATTGGACGGCAGCATCCGATTAAAAATTTATTGAAATGCGATTTATTATTAGTTTAATGTTCTTAATAATAGTATAGGTTCGTTATGCCGAACGAAATTCGTTCGCTGGAAAAAGTGAGAAGTAAAAATTGCCGTCATTGCAATACAAACTGGGAAGTTATTTTGGAAGTTTGAACATATTTAATGTGCAAAATGTTTTTTATTTATCGATGCACAATAACATTCCTTGTATATTACAGGACAATTCGTTTCCATTCTTATTAAATTAGTGCAATTAAGGGAAAATTACTTGAAGATAACTCTCTAAATTCCATCTGCATGAATATTTGTGCTTCATCAGTTCTAAAAAAGCCCTGATTTTTATTTGAATAAACAATTTTAATAGAAAGTGATGGGCCGGACAAGTACTTTTAACTCATATTTAAACATAATTTGTATCGATCCAATCGACGTCGAATATTGTGAATAATATCAGCAGCTCCTGAAAGTCTGAAAAGAATCGATTTTCTTATAAGCCTCTGCCACCTTAGAGTAAGAAATGACTAGCTTGCATGTGATTTTTCTGGATTTAAAAGCTTCTTAGACCATTTTAATAGTGTCAAAATTTGGAGTTACTCATAAATTACTTGTCCTTCGATTGATATCATAAATTTTAGTGCTGCACGTAACTCAAATGGTAACTTTTTTCAATTTATTAGAAAATACTTGGCATCGAATTGATATAATAAATTTAAATGCTGCACGTAAATTAGATTGAATGTTTTTAAATTGATTTAGCTGTTCGAATCAAATAAGAAGAATAAGGCATCGGTTTCCAAAATGATTTCAAGCGCGATTTTTCGGTTTTTTATTTTTTACTTGTTATTTGATACTTTTGATACTTAAAAAAATAGATACAGCATAGTTTTTTTTAAACATAATGTTTTTTCAAGATTTGTGAAATTTTTTTCGGATTGTTCTGTATTTTTTTTAAAGTTTTTTTATGGATGGAATTATCAATAAACGAGGGACCATCAATGTACTTGTCCCAACCTTTTTTTCCTAGGGGAAGTTTATGGTTTGATATCACGTCTTTTTTCTCAAAAGTTCCTTATTTATGTTCAGTTGACTATAGGATTTTAGTTTGAATTTCTATTTATTTATTTATTTATTTTTTTTTATTTTGTTACCAGTGTACGGCATTCTGCCTTTTTACAATCCTTCCCTATTCCCTTATTCCATTTTTTCCCCTCCTATTGCGGCTTCAGCCGACTTACTCCCCACTGTATCGCATTTGCCGAGGGCGAAGGGAAACTGCAGAAAACCTTGCCGATACAGCCGGTACTTGGTTGATCCCCTCTGGTGGCAGTGCGAGCACGCTCAAGCGCCTCCATCAGAGGTGCTCAATCATGCACCCCCTACTGTGATACGTTGCGCCAGCCAGTACACGGCTAAAGGGCCATCCGCACGATGAGTGAGAACCGTCCACGGAGGCCCCCAAAGCCGTACACCGCGACCGCACACGTATCACATAGAGGTGTTAAGCCATGGATTTAACATAGAAAAAAGATTCAGAACCAGGAAAAAAATTCTATACAAATAATAAACGAAAAATTGAAAACTTCAAAAAAATTCAACAAAAATAAAAAACAATCGAAAAAATTCTGTAAAGAAAAATAAAAAATTTTCAAAAAAATTCATAAATATTGGACAAATTGAAAAATAAACTATCCAAGTTACATGCAGTATAAAAATGTATGATATCAATTGTTGGCCAAGTTTTTATTGATAATTTGAAATATTTATCGAACAAATCGGAAACTTTAATTGAAATTCATGATAATTATTTTCAAGAAAAAAGTTAATGAAAAAAAGTCATAACGGAAGTTACGTGCAGTACTAAAATGAATTATATCAATTCGAGGTCAAGTATTTATCAGTTATTCGAAATATAATCTCCGGCGACAAATGAGCGTTGAGAATCTTTGTCGGGCTCACAACGTTTTATCAAAATTACTAAAAAATTAATGGAAATAAAATCATTAAAAATTCACATGAAAGTCATTCGTTACTTCAACAAGGTACACACTTTAAAGAATCGATTCCCCTCCGACTTTCAGGATCCCCTGGTATTATTCACAACATTCAACTTCGATTGGATCGGTACAAATTATGTTCAAATACGTCTTAAACGTACTTGTCCGGCCCATCACTTTTTATTCAAATTGCTCATTCGAATACAAATCAAAAACGAAGTTAATGCATGTGTTAATATTAAGGAACAGTAATTCCCGAGAAAATAATTTTCCTTCGAATCGCTCTTGTCAAAATGTAACGAAAATGAAAGATGAAGTTGATTAATCTATTTATATTATATGGAGTCATAATTCACAACAAAATCATTTTTCTTCAAATTCCAGGAATCCACGTGTCGTACTCGACTAGTGATATTTATCAAAATGTGTACGTGACTATAGAAAAAAAAAACATTGCATGGCTGAGTAGGTTCAAAAATTTCTAGTAATGCGCCTGATTATTTCTCATTTTCATTGGTTCTTACCGAATGGTATGTGTTCACTGAAGAAAATGAGAAGTGGATATTGCTATACGAACTTGCGAACAATCAAGTTCAAATTACTTGGAGATATTATTTTTATTTCTATCCATTTTATTATATTTGTCATTAAAGAACAGCCCTGATTTTTTTTCGAATGAGCAATTTGAATAAAAAGTGATGGGCCGGACAAGTACGTTTAAGACGTATTTGAACATAATTTGTACCGATCCAATCGAAGTTGAATGTTGTGAATAATACCAGGGGATCCTGAAAGTCGGAGGGGAATCGATTCTTTAAAGTGTGTACCTTGTTGAAGTAACGAATGACTTTCATGTGAATTTTTAATGATTTTATTTCCATTAATTTTTTAGTAATTTTGATAAAACGTTGTGAGCCCGACAAAGATTCTCAACGCTCATTTGTCGCCGGAGATTATATTTCGAATAACTGATAAATACTTGACCTCGAATTGATATAATTCATTTTAGTACTGCACGTAACTTCCGTTATGACTTTTTTTCATTAACTTTTTTCTTGAAAATAATTATCATGAATTTCAATTAAAGTTTCCGATTTGTTCGATAAATATTTCAAATTATCAATAAAAACTTGGCCAACAATTGATATCATACATTTTTATACTGCATGTAACTTGGATAGTTTATTTTTCAATTTGTCCAATATTTATGAATTTTTTTGAAAATTTTTTATTTTTCTTTACAGAATTTTTTCGATTGTTTTTTATTTTTGTTGAATTTTTTTGAAGTTTTCAATTTTTCGTTTATTATTTGTATAGAATTTTTTTCCTGGTTCTGAATCTTTTTTCTATGTCATCCAGAAACAAGAGACCATCAATGTACTTGTCCCAACCTTTTTTTCCCTAGGGGAAGTTTATGGTTTGATATCACGCCTTTTTTCTCAAAAGTTCCTCATTTATGTTATGACGGTTATAGGATTTTAGTATAAATTTCTATGAATTAATTGCTTAGTACATTTTTATAGATTCCATTCTCATACGAACATTTTTTATGGGATAATCTTTTTCATGAAATTATCAGCAAATAAGGGACCATCAATGTACTTTTCCTAATCTTATTTTCCCTGTGTATGATGTTCGGCTTATAAAGTTGGTTTCCACCATAAAAAACCAATTTTTCGTAAAAATTGTAGTGAAAATATTTCGTCACAAGTCTGCCCTTGAACTTTGGCGATTTTTTTCCTTATACTCTAATATGTTATGCCTATTAGGAACTCAACAGCATGGAGGAATCCGGGATGAGGCCCGAGAAATGAATTTCGGTTTATAATGTTGGTTTCCACGTAAAAGACCAATTTTTCTTCAAAATTGTACTGAAAATATTTCGGCACTGGTTTGGTCTTGGAGTTTGGTGATTCTTCTCCTTGTCTTCTAACATGTTTTGTCTATTGGGAATCCAAGAGCATGAAGAAATGCGTGTTGTGGGCCATAATATGATTTTCGGCTTATAACGTTGGTTTCCACGAAATAAGATCTATTTTTCGTTAAAATTGTACTGGAAATATTTCGTCACAGGTCTGTCATTGGACTTTGGCGATTTTTTTCCTTGTACTCTAATATTTTTCATCTATTTGGAACCCAAGAGCATGGAGAAAAGTGTGTTGCGGGCCGAGATATGATTTTCGGCCTATAACGTTGGTTTCCACGAAAAACAACAAATTTCTCGTCAACATTGTACAGAAAATATTCCGTCACAGGTCTGTCCATGGAGTTGGGCTATTTTTTTTCTTCTACTCTAATATGCTATGCTTATTGGGAACCCAAGAGAATGGTAGAAAGCGGGTTGGGGGCCGAGATATGATTTTCAGCTTATAACGTTGGTTTCCACGAAAAAGGACCTATTTTTCGTCAAAATTGTACTGGAAATATTTCGGCACTGGTTTGTTTTTCCACGTTGGTGATTTTCCCCCTTATCTTCTAATATGTTTTGTATAATAGGAACCCAAGAGAGTGAAGAAATGCGTCTCGTGGGCTGTAATATGATTTTCGGCTTATAACGTTGGTTTCCACGAAATAAGATCTATTTTTCGTTAAAATTGTACTGGAAATATTTCGTCACAGGTCTGTCATTGGACTTTGGCGATTTTTTTCCTTGTACTCTAATATGTTTCATCTATTTGGAACCCAAGAGCATGGAGAAAAGTGTGTTGCGGGCCGAGATATGATTTTCGGCCTATAACGTTGGTTTCCACGAAAAACAACAAATTTCTCGTCAACATTGTACAGAAAATATTCCGTCACAGGTCTGTCCATGGAGTTGGGCTATTTTTTTTCTTCTACTCTAATATGCTATGCTTATTGGGAACCCAAGAGAATGTTAGAAAGCGGGTTGGGGGCCGAGATATGATTTTCAGCTTATAACGTTGGTTTCCACGAAAAAGGACCTATTTTTCGTCAAAATTGTACTGGAAATATTTCGGCACTGGTTTGTTTTTCCACGTTGGTGATTTTCCCCCTTATCTTCTAATATGTTTTGTATAATAGGAACCCAAGAGAGTGAAGAAATGCGTCTCGTGGGCTGTAATATGATTTTCGGCTTATAACGTTGGTTTCCACGAAATAAGATCTATTTTTCGTTAAAATTGTACTGGAAATATTTCGTCACAGGTCTGTCATTGGACTTTGGCGATTTTTTTCCTTGTACTCTAATATGTTTCATCTATTTGGAACCCAAGAGCATGGAGAAAAGTGTGTTGCGGGCCGAGATATGATTTTCGGCCTATAACGTTGGTTTCCACGAAAAACAACAAATTTCTCGTCAACATTGTACAGAAAATATTCCGTCACAGGTCTGTCCATGGAGTTGGGCTATTTTTTTTCTTCTACTCTAATATGCTATGCTTATTGGGAACCCAAGAGAATGGTAGAAAGCGGGTTGGGGGCCGAGATATGATTTTCAGCTTATAACGCTGGTTTCCACGAAAAAGGACCTATTTTGCGTCAAAATTTTACTGGAAATATATCGTCACAGGTCTGTTCTTGGACTTTGGCGCTTTTTTTCCTTGTACCCTAATATGTTTTGTCAATTAGGAACGAAAGAGCACGGCGATAAGCGGGTTGGAGACAGAGATATGATTTTCGGCTTATAACGTTGGTTTCCACGAAAAAAGACCTAATTTCCGTCCAAATTCTACTGAAAATATTTCGTCACAGGTCTGTCCTTGGACTTTGGCGATTTTTCCCCTTGTCTTCTAATATGTTTTGTCCATTGGGAACTCAAGAGCATGTAGCAATGCGTGTTGCGGGCTGAGATATGATTTCCGGCTTATAACGTTAGAAAAAAGAAAGGAAAAGAGGAAAGACAGATCAAATTCAAGACACAACAAATCCAACAGAATTGGCCATTTTTAAACGTCGCTTTTGCATTCTAAATCTAGACGTTTTCGTGTCATCCAAAACATGCCCCTGATGAAATACATTTCCAAAGTTTGCAAGTGGCCGCTGAGATCCAATTATCTACAGTTTGATAGTTGCAGATAAAAGGCACCCGGAAACATTTATTATGTCAGAACTCAAAGAAACAAAAAAAACTGAGCGTACTTAATTCAACAGAGCAACGGAAATCAAAGACGTTTAAGGTACCTGCATTGGTTGTGGAGGAAAACAATTTCATTTCAGGATAATTTAGAAATAAATTTAGAAATTCAGAAATTTAGCATGGAATTTAGAAAAAGGAAAATTAAGTTAAATAGTAAAGATGAAAACTTTTGTGATGAATTTTTGAAATTACATGTTACGGTTGGAGTAAAAAATTAAAATGATTGGCACACATGCTGCGACACAAAAATATCAAAATTTGAAGGTATTCGCTCCATACCGCAGTAATACAAACTTCAATACTATTTGAAAAGAAACACTTTAAAATTTGCTGAATCAAGTTCCATTACATATTACCATAATTAAAGATAGGAGGTGATACTTAGCACATATATTTATCCACAGAAATTTTAAAGTTCGCAGCTATCTGCTGCAATTCAATGTATCTGCGCAATGAGTTTGGAAAACAGCAATTTCAAATCATTTTCATTCAATTTCAAATCAAATTTCAAAGCATAAATGAGCAACTGAAGACTTTTCTAATGAATTTTTCACTTCATATTTATGTTGCAGTGAGAGTCAAAAAGTAAAATGAATGGCAAAGTATATAAATTTTATAGTTTGCAGATTTTTGCTGTATTTCAATGATCCAAATCTATATAGTATTATAGTGAAAAGTTGTTCAAAGTCATGATGTTACATTAAAATGACATAGCGCACATAACATTCAGAAATTCTGTAGGTTTCCATGAAGTTGGCAGGCATTATACTCAATCGCATCCAAAACTGAGCAACTGTAGACATATCGTAATGAATGTTTTCACCAATAATTCCACATTTGCAGTTTGCGGAATAGGAATACTCAACATACACGTTATTTCATAAGTATTGTTGTCAAAATTTGTGTTTGCCTACCGCATTGCGAAGATTCAACTTTTCATACTATCAGCAAAAAAAACATCCAAAGACTTTTTGGAACAAGTTTCAAAATTTATTACTCGACAGACCAGGTGGAAAAAGTATAACTACACTTATATCAACACCAGAAACTGTTTTGAGAATCTGATATACAAATTGTGCGATTGATGATCATAGTCGGAAAACACTTGAATTACGTTACCACAATCAGCATGAAGAAATATTAGAAAATCATAGGACACATATTAGGAAACCAATTAATAATATGTATCCATCCGCTGCAAACCGATGGAGTCAAAACAAGGATCGGATAGAGCAGAGCCAAACTCAATCGGAAGCAAAATATGGGAATATTCAAAAATAATGATGACACAAGAAATAAATTAGAAAACATTTATTCGATTGGAGTTTCTCACATTATATATACTAACAGTTCTGTGTGTTCTTGTTTTATTAAACCATAATATTTCAGATCGCAAAAAGAAAATTTGACGTTATAAGTTGACGAACATTTTTTCTTACAACTTCCAGATTTATTTTTGATAAACTGATTTGCCTTATTTATATTATTCACTAACTATGCGAATGTTTGTTACATATGTCCCGCACTTCGTAACGTCAAACCCCGGCCGGTTCGTTACCACACAGCTATCAAAGGGAACTCGTATATCGATGAGCGTGTTTATAACTTATAGACGCTATATAATAACAGCATTACGCTTATGTTTAATTAGCGTCCAAGTTCAACATGCTCATCGAATTGAATTGCAGAAAAAACAAACTGTGTTGCATTATTATTAATTATATTGTGTTATTAGGGTCGATGCAGAACTGTAACTCAGTTTTGCTATAAAACTTTTATGTATAGTAGTCTATAGTCATCATTTTCCCTTGACGTTTATCGTCATGGAAAACAAATTGACTGCCCCTAAAGTTTTGTAGCCAACCTGATTTACAGTTCTGTATTGACTCTTATAATTATGCAACACAGTTTAATTACAAAATTTTTGGGGTTTTTTTCAGCACTTCAAGATTTTGATGGCCACCAGGCACAACAGCCTGAAGACAGAGAAAATTTTCCACCTTTGGGGCAGCGGGCTCCCCCATCCCCAGAGCCCGATGCCCCAAGGGGTCAGCTTCCGTTGCCAGAACTGAGGGAGGAACGCCAGCAGGAGGTAGCTGGGCAGCACCTGCCGGGTAATCAGCCCCAGCAGGAGCTGCCGAGACGCCAAGAGGATCGGCACCCTCAGCGAGCGAGAAGGGATGAGCCCAGGTGCTTTCAGAGAGGTAATGCAGGTTTTCTTTCTCTTCTCTTTTTCTCTCTTTGACCTTTTCTCTCTGAGCTTTTTTTTCTCTTTCTCCTGCTTTTTTTCTTTCCCCAATTCCTATTTCCTCGCTTCTTCATTTTTATGTCCATCTCTGCTTTCTTACTTTCTTTTTCCTGTCCGTTTTTGAAATCTTTCTGTTCGCTTTCTCTCTGTGCTTTTTTCGTTTTTGTTCCTATTTTTTATTTGTTCCATTCACTCTTTCTCCTGCTCCTCAATTCCCAAAATCTTCCTTATTGCTGAAATAATCCTTGCTTTTTGCTATTCTTGTCTTTTTTTCTTTTCGCTTTCCAATTCTTAAAATCTTTCTATTCGCTGTCTTTTTCGTTACTCATGTTCCATGCTTTTTTTCCGCCTTTTTCATTTCTCTTTCCATTTTTTATCATGGTGCCCCTCCTTTTCTCTCTTTGCATCTTTCTATCAATGCTTTTTTCGTTTTTTTCCTTTGCATGCCATTTATTTCCTGTTCTTGTTATTTCATTTTCATGTGTTTCTCCAATTTCTAAAATCTTCATTTTTAATTCTATCCTTGCTTTTTCACTTTTATGTGCTCCATCTCCGCTTCTTCGCTTTCCATAAACTGCTATCGCATTTCATTTTTCCTTGCTTTTCTTTCTTTCCGGTCTTCTAATTCTATCTTTGCTTCTCTATTTTGTGCTGCATCTCCGCTTCCTTACTTTCATTATATCGCTCTATTGCTTTTTCATTTTCCCTGCCTTTGTTTCAAAATCTTTTTATTCGCTCTTTTTTCTCTCTTCCACTGTTACCCTTGCTTTTCTACTTTCATGTTTATAGTTTATGCCTCCCTTTTTTTTATGTGCCTCTTCTCTCTGCCTCTTTCTGTAATTTTTTCGTTTGCTTTTCCTTTTCCTAAAATATTTCTTTTTGCTGTATATGTTCCATCTCTGTTTTCTTACTTTTAATATTCTTCAACTTTATCACTTTTTCACTTCCCCTGCCTTTTTTTTCCTTTCTCTAATCAATTTTGCCCCTCCTTTTCTCTCTTTACATTTTTCTATCTATGCTTTTTTCGTTTTTTTTCCTTGCATGCCATTCATTTCCTATCCTTGTTATTTCATGTGTTTCTCCAATTCCTAAAATCTTTATTTTTAATTCTATCCTTGTTTATGTGCTCCATCTCCGCTTCTTCACTTTCCATAAATCTCTATCGCTATCCTTGCTTTTTCTCTTTCCGGTCTCTCAATTCTATCCTTGCTTCTCCATTTTGTGTGCTTCATCTCGGCTTCCTTACTTTCAATAATAATTAAATCTCTATCACTTTTTTTCCTGCCATTTTCTTAAAATCTTTTTATTCGCTCTTTATTCTCTCTTTCACTGCTATCGTTGCTTTTCTATTTTCACGTTTATAATTTTGTTACGTCCTAGCATTACGCTAAACGCCCCTCACTTTTTTTTTTCAACTCAAACGCTATCACAAGTATATTTCTAATCTTTATCATCATTTGTCGATACATAGTTCGTATCTAAGAATATATATAAACACAGAGCGTATCCAGACCATCCATAACAAATACATCCTGCGAGACACTCGGCGCTCGCACATATTTTTTTCCTCAACTGTCCATTCTTTAAACACTCACAACGCGTGCCCTAGACTCTCTCCGACGTTCCGGCGCCATAAATAATCCTATAAGACGAGCACGGAAAACCAGAAATTGTTACGTCCCAGGAGGGAGGATTAGTTGGGGGCGCACAGTCGCCGATTTAGAGAAGCAGAGTGTACGTTGAGTACCTCTGCCAGTGAGTCTTCTTTGGGACTCGTGCGAGGCCCGAGAACATATACTATATTTTTCAGGTATACGTGACCTTTTATTGTGGTTGTGCCCGCGAATTGGAAGGATTTTCCAATTGTTGAGCGGTGTCGAAGGCTTGATGAAATAAGTACACTCGATGATATTTTGTTTATTACAAAATATTCTGATGTGTTTATTGAGACACTTATGCACTTATTTACTTTACAAATTAAGAAATTAAACTGTTAAACAAAGAGTTAGCTATTATTCGGAGCTCTCTAAGATGAATTAGGATTTAGAGAAAGGAGAGTTCTCCGATGTTAATGTCTTTATAGTTCGATGCTAACTAACTAACAACTAAGATTCTTAGCCTAGTTAGAGTTCGAGAGGAGGATGTGTTTTTTGGGGGTAGGATGCTGTAGAGGGGGTTTGTTCTCTGTGGTTTTTTAGTTTGGATTGGGTAAAAAGTATCGTCTGATTTGATGATTGGATTTGAATATGGGGGAGACTTTTCCGGAGATATGATTGGAGGAAAAGTCGCTCGAGATTTCTTAGAACTAGGGAAAGTGTGTTGAGCGGAGTTCTGAGATGTGCACGTGTTGCACTTGAGATAAGAGCATCTGTTTTCGGGACTCGTGGGAAACGCGAGTTTCGGAACGCATCTCTGGAATTTTGTGTGGATTTAGGAAATGCTGCATTGATAATAAATTCAAGGATAGGAAATCTGTCTTGGAGTGTTTATTTCTGGTTTTCCGTGCTCGTCTTGTAGGATTATTTATGGCGCCGGAACGTCGGGGAGAGTCTAGGGCACGTGTTGTGAGTGTTTAAAGAATGAACAGTTGAGGAAAAAAATATGTGCGAGCGCCGAGTGTCTCGCAGGATGTATTTCTTATGGATGGTCTGGATACGCTCTGTGTTTAAACATATTCTTAGATAAGAACTATGTATCGACAAATGATGATAAAGGTTAGAAATATACTCGTGATAGCGTTTGAGTTGAAGAGAAAAAGTGAGGGGCGTTTAGCGTAATGCTAGGACGTAACACCTCCCTCCTTTAGATTGAGCGTCTCGCTCAATTAGATTAATCAAAATTTAATCGTGAGAGTTTATGAAGGATTGGTAATCATCGTTTGTCGATTTACACTGGAGTTAGATTTATTGAGCTAAATTCTTAAATCTTAAGATTACAATGTTGTTGTGACATTTATTTTATTGTCGTTTTACGTTCTTACTAATAGGCGTTTGAAGAATATTTGTTTGTTATTATTTATTTCCTATATGTAGTGATTAAGATATTCGTTGAGTTTCGACCAGTTGTTCTGGCTAATTTTCATTTGATGTGTTGTAAAATAACGAATTAAGGTATGTATTGTGTTACAATATATGTTACAATATCTTAATCAATAATTTTGAGGTATTGTTTATTATTACATAGATTTTGTGTCTTCAAGATTAATGTTAATTATTTTTATTGTCCTTATATGTAATGTATTGTAACGATACACGTTACACGCACACGGCAAGCGCCCGTGTGCGTAAGAACAGTCGAGTCCGACGCCCCACCACGGCGAGGGAAACCCCGCGCCGCGTGCCCCGCCGCACCACGGAGTGGACACTTTATAAGGCGACACCTCCGTGGCCAATTACCTATCATTTGATCCAAAAACTCCAACCCTATAATACACTCTCGGCGTGTCTCCTGGCATAGCGTCCAGCTATCACGCTTCCTTAGGAAAGCCCATCCTACCTCGAATATCGTGTCTCCTGGCACAGCGTCCAGCTATCACGATATTCTCCTCGATCTCGGAAACGAGTGTCTCTCGGCATAGCGTCCGACTATCACTCGGGAACGAAATCACCCTAAGATCTCCGTGACAAGTGTCTCTCGGCATAGCGTCCGACTATCACTTGCCATAGACATCTAAACTCCTTGGCACAGCCCAGGCCACTCTTAGATATAAGTTCTCGGCAAAGCCCATGCCACGTAGTTTATAAGTCTCGGTACAGCCCATACCTCATTAGTAGACTAAGTCCTCGGTATAGCCCATACCATTCTAAACGCAGCACCCACTTCATCATTTCAAAACACACCAAATCAAGTATTATCCCAACGCCATTCGTGAGCCACCCGATAGATCAGAAAAACCGAATTATGTGTTAAAAGTCTCTCGACATTGCGTTCGATTATCCTTTGACACATAAATCGTTCGAAGAATTCCTTTATTGTCGTGTCTCTCAGCACAGCGCCTGACTATCACACAATCAAGGGAATTCCCAAGTCCCCACCTCCAGTCTACCAAAACATCGAATCCCCATCCTAACCGATGATGAAAAAGTGCGACAGTACGCGCCGTATGTAAACACGGCAGCCGACGCGCTCCTGAGGTTGTATTCCTATCTCTCTCTCTCCTTCTTATCTGCCTGTCCGAAGATCCACACAGCTGAGCCGGTCAATAACCCCAGATCAGACGGCCAGCACAACAAATAAGAATTAAAAGTCGGCATCCCCGAACCCGCGAAGCGGCTGGTAGACATTTGTTTCGTTTCATTGGCGCCCGAACAGGGACCGGCTGATAAAAGGATAATTAAAAGGATTTGCATCTCAACCGTTAATAGAAAATTGCTATCTATCCAACCTATTGAAAATTTCATTTGTAAGACTGCCGGAAGATTAAAATCTTGCTATAAATAAGTTCTAAGAACACTCACAAAAACATGGATCACGGGAAAGAAAAGCAGCTACCTCCAGCGATAGTGCTAAATAGTATAGCGTTTCCTGCAGGTTCTAAAGAAACTACCGAAGTGGATCTTGGTAAGAACCACACAATTGCATCAAACAAAAGGACAATAGAAGATCTCTCAGTCATTGGAATCCAAGAGCAACGCCTAAGAGATCATGTCACGATCAATTCCCGGTTTGAGAACCTATCAGCCTCTGTGAACCGACGATTTGAACAAATACAGAGCCGAATGGAAGAGTCATTCCAAGCTATACACCAACAAATCATGCAATTGTCAGTAATTAGAAGCAATGAAGCCGAACTACGAGCCAAGGACGAAAACGAGCCGCTACACCTTCACCTCTCAAAATCTATGTCTCCGAAGGACCCATTCTCTCCGGAGGACACATCCCATGCTCGTTTAACTAGATGGGCGTTAGCGTCACAAGATTACAACATCACGATAGAACATTGCGAAGGAAAGAAGAACACAATAGCTGACACGCTAAGTGGACCAACAACCACTGAGGAGGCAAGCAAAAAGAACCACATAACAATGGCAAAACTAGCAAGAGAAATGAACCCAGAAACAGAAAACCCATTGAAGAAATTGAAAAAACTACAAGAAGAAGATGAAGAAATTAACACAATAAAGAAACATATAGAAAACGAAAAGGATGAAAAGAATTACAGCATAAAGAACGGGATAATATACAAAAACACGGAAAACACATCCAAAGCCATAATCCCACAAAAAAAAATGAACCACTTAATCAATGAATGCCACGAACTATTTGGACACACAGGAGCAAAGAAATGCTACAAAATCCCATACGAAGACCTCTATTGCAAACATATGTACCGAATAACACGGAAGATAATCTCGAAATGTAGACAATGTCAAAAGAATAAAATAGACACAAAAGGATCCTTCCCGGCAATGCAAAACATCATTCCAGAAGAACCAGGACAACTACTTTCAATAGATTACTACGGACCCGTGCCAGTAAGAGAGCTATGGGGATTCTGGATCAAGTGGAGGGGCCGAGGGGGGAAGCGGCGCGGGGTCCCCCCGCACCGCTTCCCCCCTCGCCTCCTACTATAGCTCTCTTACTATAGCGTGTTCCCCCCGCAACCGAGGGTCCCCGTGCGTTCAGTTGACCTGTCTGTAGGTTCGGCGGGAGGGGGAAGGGAGGTGTGAAAAAGAGAGGGATAGTTAGAAAGATGGTAAGTGTAAGAGAGGGATGGATAGATCAGTATGAATGAATAGAAAATGCATTTTATGTATCGTTTTTTTCATAGAATAATCATTTCCAAAGTAGATTTCAAAATGGATAGATGTGCAAGTATGTATGCAGTCCATCCGTCAAAAGAGCCGTGGTTACTGACAAAAAATGAACTTGAATGGATTCCCAAGGCTTTGCTTGTAAAATATTATAATAAATATATTCCCGTTCTGTGGGATCGATTGCCTGAACATTTGCAAAATGATAGTGAGGTGCAGTCATATCATTGGTGTCAAGATCATTTTAATCCTCCATGGGTACGAACTCATATTGATGCTCCATGGCCTATACGTCGCAATTGTGAAAAGTGTTACATGATGGAAGAACTTATGAATATATATGTGGTTTATCGCATTCGAGATCCTAGTGAAATATCGTCTGAAGAACTTCAAATAATATCGCCAACAATGTTTAAGAAATATTTCAGCGACTTTACCGACATATTGTGGGAGCGTTTGCCGGAATATTACAAATCTGACAGTGAAATTAAATTTTTTCGTCGATGCTATGAACATTGGAATACCAATTCGGTGGACAATCATATAGATGGTCCTGCACCTCTACGTCGAAATTGTAGAAAATGTAGAGAAGAGAGTGAAGAGTCTAACTGAGCTCAAGTCAATATCTTTGTAGGGAAAAGTATATAAATGGAGACAAAGAAGAAAATCCAAGAAAGTGGAAAAAAAAACCTGTTTTCCCGAGCCGTATTATGATAACGATGGGTGCGAGATGTGGAGGTGGAAGTTTGGTGATATGTTTGAACCTGCGCATCGAGAAGGTGGAGGGGGAGCGGAAATGGATGATTTTGAAAATGAAAAAGGGAATCGAGAGCTTTGTCATTCAGCCTGTACATCAGCTCCGAGTTGGACGTTAATCTCACTCTCGCTCACAATCTTTTTAACTCTTCGAAAAAAAAAAAGAAAATGGACTTCAAATCTCTGAACAAAGTTGCCACATTGGAGAATCTACCGTGGAAGAAGTTGATCGAGCTTGAAGTTAAAACAGATTATCCAATCCACAATATTCGATCGGTGAAAACCAAATTTGGCAAACGATACGTCGCTGACATCGGAGGCGAGTTCTCAGTCTTTCTACCTGGACGACTTGCCGAGGCTTTTGACCAGGATGTGGAGGGATTCAATCAATTGTTGGAGGCCGCTCGTTCAAGGGAACTCTATATGGAAACATTTGCCGACAAGTGGAGTAAAATTGAGTTTAAACATATTGCAAAATCTTCAGAGTGAAAACAGGAGAAGAAGTGTATCATCGTTGTGAATAATCTTAATAATCATAATATTGTATGCTACGCTGATGAGAAGGGAGTTGATAATAAAAACGAAGAAAAGTCACATATTATCATCGAAAAAAATGTTTTATTTTTCATTGAAGAATCCCACGTTCACATAATGTTAGATATACATATAACCAACTCCTTAGAGATTTCACATTTTCATTCGCACAGTTATATTTTGAATTTTCATTTCGGCGGTGGTGGTGGTGGTGGTGGTGGGGACAATTGACGTGAACTTTTGGCAACTTCTGCAGCGATGGACAGTCCAGAGTCTCTAAATCGATAATCTCCGTTGATAGATCCAACAAACTTTTCAGCCACAAAGATTTTTCACATCCTTTCACATATATTACTCGGGCTCGTTGTAAGGTGGTTTGAATTATAACTTTTGTTGTATCATATGGTAGATTTCCATAGTCCCATGATATTCCATGATAGTTTCGTTCCAACCATTTGTTCATTGTCTTATATTTAGCTGGTAGAGTATGCCATGCATATGGCGATTCGAAGAATAATGTAAGAGGTTCAGCATTTTTGTCGTTAGCACGAACAATTGATATTTCTTTGAGGATAAAGTCGTTGGTGGGTCCCTTGAAACCTTGTAGATCCACGATAAAGTCCATCGCGACTGATGTTTAGTCAACTCGTAACAATGATCTTATACTAATTTTTTTACCCCACCACTCAAGGGAGTGTATTCGACGATACGATCATGCAGTATGAGGCAGTATGCACACGTTGACGCTGGTACATTTTCCTTCATTTCAAATTCGAGACGTACATCGACAGGTCCAGACTTGAGAGAATCATTTTGCTTTGAGCAGTCAATGACTATGAGAGGAGCATATGTCAAAAAATTTGCTTTCGTCAGCCACGGCTCAGCCTCCTTATTATAGTACATCGATTGAAAATTTGTATACATGTCATAGAGCAATGCATACTGATTTTGTGCTATATTTAGATTCATATTGCCATAAGGATAACATTGTGAATTGAGGTATAATTTCACATCGCTCACGTTGCAATGATCAAAATTACTTGCATTCTGCCGTTTATTATTCTTCCGACCTGTTTGAAATGCCAAGATTACATATCGAGGTTTCTCCAGCTGTGTCGATGTCTTAACAGACCATACATGTTTCGTTGTAGCAGGTAGCATCGGATATTCATACAATTCCCAGGTGCGAAAGCTCATTGGAATTGGCGGGTCTTTAGCGATGAATTTTAAAAGCTGAATTTTTTTCTGGTCTGCTATGGTAACATACGGAACAAGCCATTCGATTTTTTGTAGAGTAATTTTATAATCCTGCGCAGTCGTTTGAATTACTGCATTATCATTGGAACGTGATCTCGTTAAAATCAATTCATGCTTTGCATTCACAACCATTTTTCGATAATCTTCAGCAAAGCCCAGCAGCATACTCAGCGGTATGCATATGTCAAAGTTGCCCGCCGCATCTGCAATTTGTTTCATCTCCGCAACATCAAGCCAACCGGTGTTTTCAAGCATTGTACTCCTCGCCGACGAAAGCGAGGTGTATCCTTTTATGAGGGATGTAATACCCACATTCTTATTACGATCGATTTCAACTGCATTAAGTTCATAACGCACCTCCTCGAATAAATGACAAATGCCGTTGTTAACGAAATTTGTTGAAGTTAACACTGCTCCATCTGGCTTTGTCAATTTTCCACAAATGTGAATAGAACTTTTGCTCGGTAGAATTGATAAATCTTGATGTTGGATTGAAATACGTATTTCATCGCTATTGTTGTATGTTGATGACGCATATGGTTGATGAGCATGAACCTCATAATGTATAATGGATTCATCGAACATTACGGGTGTTTGAATGTTTACAATTTCCGCTTCCATTTCACACAACAGATGCACAATGCACAAAGTAGATAATTCTTCACACGCGTAGCCCACGAACTCTGAGACCCAAATTCTTCAAGAGTAGACGATTTTGCGGTGTTAGCGCTTTGAGCGATGATCGATGACTGATTCTGCAATTCCATGCCGGTGGCTTATTAATATTGTCCACTCTATTGTAAACTATGCCCATCGAGATTTTATGTGCAGTCGTACGGTGATGATTTCTCCGCGAAAATTTACCAAATCACCGTCTTGATCAACAATACGAAGTTGTATATTGTCGATTGAACGAGTTGTAATAGGTAGATATATGACGCTTGATGGTACTTCAATGATTTTATAGCCTGGCGGTACAGATGGGAAAAATTCATGAATTGTATGCACTTTTTGTCCGTTAATGTAAGCACCAGTGGTTATATTGCACTCGACTCGTATGGCGTTCACTTTGAGAATGGATACTGGCAGATCAGACACATGTCTTTTATTGGCTTCCAATGAGCGCGATGCAAAGCCCAGCAGGGGTCCAATCGAGTTTTTAGATGGAAAATGTATAGGTTGATCACACTCCAGTTCACTGCGTAGTGTATTATTATTCGGTTTGAGCTGAATTTTTATGTTTTTACGAGTTAGTTCAGATTTTAAGTAATTTTCAATGTCCTCTATTTCATAACTACCCGTTGGTATGATCAATGTATGTGGTCCAACATGAAACTCATTCGAGCCAATGTCGATATTGGGAATTGAATTGAATGTGAGTAGCTCAACGAGGCCGAGAGTATAATTTTTGTCGGGTGATAGCACGATAGGTGGAAAGAATTGCGCCTCGAGAACAGATGACGATCCAGATATGGTGATTGTTAAGCTATCATCCATGATGCTTACAAATTAGAACTAAACTATTAGACTTGTATTCCTCATTTATATAGTGTGTATTTGCCTCGACGATTCAACTGACCACACAAAAATTTTAAACATAAATGACCGCATATTACGGTATTATATTCTTGATATTTTTTATAATTATATTTCACGCTACCAACATTGAAGTATTTCATGAGTTCGGGTGGAGGTGGGAGATTTCCAAAACTGTCAAAATACATGATTTTCCCACCAGTTTTTTTGAAAGCAACCCAATGCGTGCCAGGACCAACATTTTCATCCAAATTCACAATGGCAGATTCGCGTTTCAGTGGTCCACTCGCAGGTAGAGTATCTCGCATGTAAACTCCTCGAAAATTTGAAATTTTCATGATTCTCACATACTTTAGTAGATCATGATTGGTGAGTGGCCGATGTGGTAGCGTGATTATACGTTTTTTTTTGGTGAAATATGAAGGCCCAAACCCTGCTTAAATGGTTTCATTACTAAACCTTTGCCCAAAGCAATCGCCTCGATGGTTCGATTATGACGTTTGTTTTCTTCCAATTGTTCTTTAGCCGATTGAGCATTATTCACAGCATTTGTTATTGCGGCCGCACCACCAGACAAAGCACCTGCAGCGCTGAGACCGGCAAAGATTGGAATGAGAAAGGGTAGCAGACCCCCGGTTTTCGGGGGAACAGGTAACACTCGAGGTGTGCGTACTTTGACACCTTTCACGCTGGCACGAGCCCCTTTTAGTGCGGACAAGACCACTTTACGAGGATCATCACTTCGAATCATAGTTTTTCGTGCTGCACTAATGACCTTCTTCAAGCAAACACTTTTTGCCGCAGTTTTTCTCGTCTTCTTCTTCTTCTTATTCAACGACTCCATGCCCATACCGAATTTTCTTTTCGCCTTCATAATGTTCGTTACTGCCAAAGCGCTTGCTCTCTCACCGATACTAGCGTCTTTTGCGATGACTCGTTGCCACGCTTGTTCAGACAAAACTTTGTCGGCCAAATGCCTCGCTTCTAAATTATGTCGATTTTTCGAGTATGCAATATCGTGCTCTTTGCAAGCTGTATCCAGCGGGTTTATTCCAGGATCACCACGCGCAAGACGTTTGACCAACTTTGTGCCAGGTCCACAATATTGATAGCCCGGTAAATGTAATTCTATGGGAAGATTGTTGATGAGATCGTTGATTAAACCTTTACCCGACTTATGATGTATGATCATCACCGTTGGACAGGTCGTTCTTAACTGATCATTGCAGATGTTATAATGGTGTATTTATAGGGTTTTCAATTAGTCGCGTATGAGATGGTGCCCAAGAAACAAGTTTCAGGTGGTGGTGGTGGTGGTGGCGGTCAACTCCCCATCATAAATTTCGATGAATTTGTCGTTGGAGCGGGTGCGGGTGTGAAGAAGCGTCATGGAAATCTACTACCCGACAGTATTCGCGCCATATTTTGTGGACCATCGAATTGTGGAAAGACTAATGCATTACTCACGCTACTAATACATCCAAATGGTCTGAGATTTGAAAACATTTATCTCTACTCCAAATCGTTGAAGCAGCCAAAATATAGATTGCTTGAGCAAATGCTTCAACCCGTGGATGGAGTGAAATTTTTTCCTTTCAACGAGCATGAACAAGTCATTGCACCAAATGATGCTCGACCAAACTCAATATTTATCTTTGACGATATAGCATGTGAAAAGCAGGATAATGTGCGAGCATTTTTTTCCATGGGGAGACATGAGATTGTAGACAGTTTTTATCTATGTCAAACGTACACGCGTATCCCGAAACATCTTGTGAGAGATAATGCAAATTTTGTTGTGCTGTTCAAGCAAGACGACATGAACCTCAAACATGTGTATAATGATCATGTGAATACCGATATGACTTATGCATGCTTCAAAAACATGTGTATAAAGTGTTGGAAGTCGGAAAAGTATGGATTCATCACGATTGACAAGGATAGTGAAATGAATGCAGGAAGATATAGAAGAGGATTTGATTTCTTCCTCACTGAGGATGATAATGATGATAATAAATGATTGTTCTTTAGTGTTTATAGAACAGTCTGAAGTCTGACTTGCTCATGTCAACATGAAGAGCAAAGAACTTTTAAAGGAGAAGGCTGTATTGAGTGAACTTGCCAAGGCAAGTGATGCAATCAGACGGAAACATCGAATGTTAAAAAGTGGACGAGACAGTGTTCAGCAGAAAATGCATGATGTGTTTAAACCGATTGTTGAGCCGTTAGAAGAGCTAGTGTCATATACAAAAAACCCAAAAGATAAAATTAAGAAGGAACGTGTGAATGTTAAGGTGGAGAAGAGGGGTGAAGAGGAGCCTCAAATCTTTGAAAAAATACAAGACAACATGTTACACAACATTTCTCCAAAATATGATGATGATGATGATGATGATGATGATGAATGGCATGATGTAATTGTCGATGAGAATGTGCCCTTAACTAATAATAATGATGATGATAATGATGATAATGATGATGATGATGATGATGATGATGATGATGATGATGATGATGATGATGATGATGATGATGATGATGATGATGAATCATCTAAAGATGTTGATGAGTTGATAAATGAATATTTGAGTTTACTACGTGGAAATAACAAGACGAAATTAGACTGCTTGTATGGTGTACGAAATCTCGCTCAGAATAAATTGATGATTGGCAATTCACCAATTCATTTTGAACTCGATCATATATCAGTTGGAGCGGAAAAGTATCCAAAAAGTATTGGTTTGATCGAATTATTGTTTAAAAAAGAGCCTGAGCTCAAATATTTAACACCAAATGACTTGGAGAAATATCAAAAAATTATTATTTCAACGAATGCTCATAGAAAATTTTATAAACGTAATGGTGCAGTACGCCATGATAAAAGTAATAAATTCAAAAATTATATATCCAATATGCTGCATAGCAATGGTGGATATAAAAAAGGTGGTGGTGGGGGTGATAGTGTTGGTCTGCCCAAGTATAAGGTGGCACGCAAGCATACCTCTATCGACTACGTGCATTGGGACGATCCGAATGAACTAGTGGATCGTCTTCGCTTATTACTCGCATCGCAAGCAGCCGGAAACTCATCGCATTCGAATGAAATTATTTCAATTATTGAAGAATTGCGCGAAGCTGAAATCATTTATTAACATGTGAGGGCTTGCTTTCATCCGCATTCCCAACATGACAGTCGATGTGTTTGGACGAAAGCTGAGTAGACGTGGTGCAGGTCCTCCGGGTAAACCAGGTGTTGGATTCAATAAAACCCCAGACGGTCATTTTAATTTGGAACGAAAACGATTGGGAAACGTTGGCGACCCAATAAATGCCAGAGATGTTGTAACACTCGGTGTATTAAGTAAACACATTCATTCTATAACTCATGGTGTGACTCATATAACGACGCAAAGGTGCGAATCGAATGTGGCTGCTCTAGAGAAGCGTGTAAAAGATGATCTCACCACTCTACGCAAGGAGATGAAAAATTTGGAAAATGCGATCGCGAAGCAAATAAAAGATGATCTCCCCATCCTGTTAAAGGAGATGCAAAATTTGGAAAGTGCAGTTGCAAAGCTTAAAAGTGACTTCAAAATTTTACAATCAAACTGAAGTGAAACGATCGAAGAAAAAGCCAACAATACTCAATCATGAAAATGTGGTAAGACGTGTTGCGACTGACGAGAGAAAATGAGTGATAAGAAGCGTGCCGTGGTGGAGGAGCTGCATAAGCCAGCTCGACGAAATTATCCACGTCAACGAGTGGATATACGCGGCCTGGATGAGACTTGGCAAGCTGATCTTGTGGATATGACCGCATACGCACAATACAACTCCAAGTATAAATTTTTACTTACCGTCATCGATATTTTCTCCAAATTCGCCTGGGCCGCACCGTTGAAGAGTAAGAGTGGGAAAGATGTCACCGCCGTTATGGAATCAATTTTCCGCAAAGGACGTGTACCGAAAAATCTTCATGTCGACCGTGGCAAAGAGTTTTACAATATGGACTTTAAGAATTTAATGAAAAAATATAATATAAATTTATATTCAACATTTAGCAATTTAAAAGCTTCGATTTGCGAACGCTTCAATCGCACACTCAAAAATAAAATGTGGCTACAATTTAGTCTTCGCGGCAATTGGAAATGGTTAGATATTCTTAGTACTTTAATTAAGAATTATAATAATACTATACATAGTACGACAAAAATGAAGCCGAAAGATGTTAACATCGCGAATGAAGAACGACTTTTACATAGCGTTTATAACCGAATAGAGGTGGTGAAAAAACGAGCAAAATTTAAAATAGGTGATAAAGTGCGTATAAGTAAGTTTAAAAATGTTTTCGATAAAGGTTATACGCCAAATTGGACAACTGAAATATTTACCGTCTCCCGTGTAAGAAGAACTAACCCAATAACTTACCATTTAAAAGATTACCAAGACGAGGTCATTGCCGGTGGTTTTTACGAGCATGAACTTTTAAAGGTGAAATATCCTGATATTTATCTCATAGAAAAAGTAGTTAAGAGGCGTGGCAATAAGATATTTGTAAAATGGCTCGGTTTCGACGATAGCCAGAATTCATGGATTGATGCTGGTGCAATAAAATGAAATGAAAAAAAAAGGAAAAGTGCCCCGTAGTTTTTCCTTTTCTATGTATCTCTCCCCTCTCTCGCTCACTCCCTTTACACAGTCCTTTCCCTCGGATGGTGCAGGTAAGAAAAACTGCTAATTGATAGAAAAAAGAGGAAACATCAATGGTTTGATAAAACTATTTTTATTATGTGTGAAAAATATACAGGAAATGTACATTAGATATCACTACACTCTCGCTCTCTCTCTCTCACTCTCTCGCTTTCATGACTTTCCTTAAGCTATTATTTACAATGGCACTCGATAATGTCCCCATGGTAGAGTTTGTACACTTCCTGGAATGATATATCGTTTATCGTCGTGAGGACTCAGAGCAGTTTTTGTCTCTGAAATTGTATATACCTGATGTAAAAATGATCTTATACAAGACTGACTACGAGTTATTTCAATATCATGCTCTAAGCATTTCATATAATCGTCAAAGGTTATTGTTCTAGCGACAACATTACTCTTCACTCCCTTCACCTTTTTCGTTTCTTTTTTACCCTCCACGCGTGTTGCATACATTTTAGATCTAAGGCCCACGAATTCAGTCATAATAGCCCCATTGTTCTCATCTTTCATGAGACCTGGGACCTTTTTATTGACCAACGGGATTTCATATACATTATCACTTGGATAGTCGCTCGAGTCAAATTTTTCAATATTTCGCTTTATATCCTCATATACATCTTCACAGTGAATGTGATATATATGACTATCAGTGTCTGTATACAAAACTTTACACTTGTCATGATATAATGGAACCATAAAATCATGATGAAATTCATACAAGCATGTCTTTGAAATGTCCAAAATCGACATTCCAACATATATAGGCTTGTTGAATTTCACCTCGAGATTACGCAATTCCACTGCGATGAGATTTTCCGCGAATATGCTGCGACTATGAAAATTTGGCTTTGCAATCATTGCCTCTGCACCATATCGACCATCCCATTGCGTTAGAATTTTCACTTGTACATGCATGCGTACGTCTTCCAGTGTTTTGCCAAACACCGCATTGTTCATCAATTTGAACATTGTTTTTTCAAATTCGTTCTTCGCTTGAGTTCGAAAATACGTATTCAATTCAATGTATGATTGAAGCCAGGGGGATTGCTCGAATTGCAATATTCGATGGATTTTTGTAATTTTCAATCCATGATCTAGACACTGTTGTAAAGCACGATAGTGAATTACATAACGCTTTTTTTCATGGACCGTTGCAAGCAACTTTTCCTGCTTCTTACCCGGAGGTTTATCATGTATTGGACAAAACGGTAAGTCGACGTGTGTATCATGTAAATTCTCAGGGTATTCTAAATCAACTTCGAGGATGTAGCCGATTGGTGAATCTGCAGCGATCGATTCAATGTTAAAATTTGTAATATCAGAAACCCACTGAATCTTAGAATGAGGCAAACATTCCGTCATTGCCCATCCATACAAGTTATTCACATCATAATACATTAGATATGATGAGGGTTCCGATGGATTGAACGATTTCATGTACTTATTATTTGCTTTCGCATACCTGCAAGAGCATTGACTCAAACCTCCTCGTATACCCCTCTCAATGAATAGCACCATGTCAATGTCCGTGAGTAACTCGAATTTAATCCCCGTTTTTTTCATCATTGCATCCCAGGAGAATCCGGGAAGCGTGTAATAATGTGCTGGATCGAGAGTATATCTTTGTAGGCATGTATCACGAAAATTTTCAAATATATCAGCTAATAGAAGAATATCCGTCTTTAGATACAAATCGCTGTATTCACCGAGCGTTCGAAGTGAAAATCTCTCCCACACATTTTTCGCGTGTGCATACTCTGAATCATTGATTGTCTCGTCAGTCAATGAACTATAAAATGCACCTTGAGCTGGAAGACAGGTCTCATCTAATTTTTCCATACTATCAATGTACTCATATGGAAATACTCCTTTTCGAGTCAAGAGCATGAAATCATCTGCGGATAAACTTTGAAATTGAGATTTTAAAATTTTGAGTTTATCTATGGTTAATAGTGATGCTAGTTTGTCTAGACTTGTGCTTAGAAATTTGAAAGAATCAATGAAGCGCAGTTTTATATTCTTCCGTGTGTCTTTCGATGTCTGCACGGACTTTGTAAATGAAATGTATTTTTCTTTTGTCAGAGGGAGAACGTCAACTTTCCCCGCGAATGCAGTGGCCACTTCTATGATGATAAAATGAGCATCGTACCCTGACAAATTGTGAAATACTATCGGAATGACGAAGGAATTTTGATAATTTAAATTACAATTAGAGTGTGCTGGACCTCTGAATTGCCCCGTTAGATGGCAATGATCACGCACACGTTGCTCTTGTTTTTCGAACGCTTTCTCACAAATATGGCAATTCCTATCCTCACGAAATTTTTTCCATTCAGCCGGTGTTAACTCATTCATGGGGATCGTGCGCAATAAAATTTTTTCCACTTTCAATGCCAAGTCTCTCAACTCCTTTACAAGCCATTCTATACAATTACTACCGCGATGAGAATAATAACCCGACAATTTTTCATCGTATGAACAGCTTACATAATATCCAGCGCTGAATGCCCGATGGTGTTGTTTTTTCTTCTCTTCATCTTCAGTCTTCATGAGGATGCACTCCAGATCTGCATAAACGACAAATGGATGTCGCTCTTTTCGGTTGGTGTTTGTGAAACTTAACCATTTGTCAAGTTCGTTGGGCAGTTTCACAGCGCATTCATTCAATTGACCGCAATCTATTTCATGCGAGTGTAGTTTCTCAATCGATGGGAAATAGTATAGACAGCTGTAAAATTGAAAAATTATTGATTATATGTTTTTCAAGATCTATGATTAAAATTTATCTCCACTCCTTTTCACAACTTACCGATCACAGATGTATTTGCACGACCGATGTTTGCTTAAACTCGAGCCCACCAGACGAGCTAGATTCTTTATCATCGCATAGTGTCCAATGTTGCCAGGATGTTGATCTTCAATATACAGCAAGTTCACATGCCTATCCTTCTTATTAGATGTTACATGAATTGGTGCCACCGTATCCTTTTTCATTCCATATACGTTTATCGAGAGATCGTTAAGTTTTTCAAATTTTTTCACGCGGTTCACGGCTACGGGGAAAGAAATCCCGGCTAAATTCAACACTGTGGAGTAGTGGGGGTATGACGCTGTTCGGTCGCTGTGACTCTCTGCTGGATAGAGAGCGGCCACCACGGCCCAAGCAAAACATGCATTGTCTTGAGATTTTACATTGACAATTGCCTTCTTCGAGGCTATATGTCGTGGCAATCTAATGTGGCATCCCGCACTCAAAGGTTTATATTTATTAATATTAACTGTTAGATTTAATATGCGAGTTAAAGACCACCCACTGTCACGTTCTTGAAATTCATCAAGCAAAGTCAATGTAGGCTCAACAATATGTTGAGCATACCACTCACTCAAATCAGATGTTTTGAAAAGTTCTACATTTCGCGTATTTATGCTTTTATACATTTGTTTTTCCCCTGTCGAGAAATCACCGTTGAATAGCGTATTCACTTTCACAAAATCATGTTCAGCAATGAAGTTTTGCACTTTTTCAATAACAATTTCACCTGCGTCTGAGAGGAAGAGTCTTGGATCAATGTGTTTTTGATTGATCACAGCACCGGTTATCAAGCGATTTGCGAATGCACTCTCCGTCTCTCGCCAGATTAATCCATTATAATTGCCCGCACCAATGTGGCTAAAACGTTGACTCGTCACATGTTTTAAACCTTCCAAACGCATAATTTGAGCCGCCACATATTGATAATAACCAAGTCTCAATCGTATACGTTTCACCTGAGATTCCGCTTTCAGTAAATCAATCAAATCATCACATTTCTTTTCCCAAGCAGTATATTCTTCTATTGAACGAAGCGATGCAGCTTGCTCACACAAGTTCTTCTCTTCTCCCGCAAAAGCCATGGGTGCGAAGCACTAAAATTTTATTGAAGTACAAGCAGGACAACTACCTGACTAAAACTATGATACTTCTCGATGAGCCCTCAGAATAAAAACCTTCTGATTTATCTCTATGTGGGGAAAAAGTGATTTTTCTCACCAATAGAGAAGAAGAAAAGTTAAAGTAATTGTGAAGGAGAGGGGGAGCGGGGGAGGTGCTACAAGATTGAGCCTCCCTTATCGGTCGAGATGATGTTGCATAGAACATGCTATACATAAAATACATTTTCTATTTATTCATACTGATCTATCCATCTCTCTCTCTCTCTCTCTCTCTCTCTCTCTCTCTCTTACACTTACCATCTTTCTAGCTATCCCTCTCTTTTCTCACCTCCCTTCCCTCTTTCCGAACCTATAGGCAGGTCAACTCATGGCACGGGGACCCTCGGTTGCGGGGGGAACACGCTATAGTAAGAGAGCTATGGGGATTCTGGATCAAGTGGAGGGGCCGAGGGGGGAAGCGGCGCGGGGTCCCCCCGCACCGCTTCCCCCCTCGCCTCCACTTGGTCCAGAATCCCCATAGCTCTCTTACTCGTGCCAACAGCAAAGTATGGAATGAAACACATCCTAGCAGCAATAGATGTATTTTCGAAACTCATAAAGCTATACCCACTAAGAAAGGCAACAACAGAAGCAACAATAAAATGCATAATAGAAGATTACATCCCAAAAATAGGAGAACCAGAAAAAATACTAACGGATCAAGGGACGCAGTTTACGTCGAAAAAATGGAAAGAGAGAATGCAACAAGAAAATATAGAAACAATAACAACGGCCATAAGACATCCACAAGCAAATCCCGTAGAAAGAACAAACAGGGAACTATCAAGTTTTGTCAGATCCCCACTACAAGAAGGACACCAAAAATGGATAAATTGGTTAGAGGTAATAGAAGATTGTACAAACCAACCATATCATGAAACAACAGGATATATCCCAATTCAATTACACCAAGGCATAACCCCAGAAAGACCATGGAAGAAATTTCTGGAAACAGACAACAAGCAAGTCTCAAGAGAAACTCTAAGAAGAAAAGCAAGAGAAAGAAAAAAAAAAGAGAGAAATAAGCAAGCCAGTTCAACAGCAAACACAATCTAGTAGAATACAAAGAAGGTCAATTGGTATTAGCAAGAGCCTTAAATGTATCGGATGCGAAAGCAAAAAACATATAGCAAAACCCTGTACAAATGTGTAAACTTAATTCTAAACAAAAAGCGCATTTCGAGCACGAAAACGACGACAACAGGCAAAAAGATGAAAAGTCCCAAAAGAGCAACTCGAAATTAACGCTTTTGGGGGGGCCATGTAACGATACACGTTACACGCACACGGCAAGCGCCCGTGTGCGTAAGAACAGTCGAGTCCGACGCCCCACCACGGCGAGGGAAACCCCGCGCCGCGTGCCCCGCCGCACCACGGAGTGGACACTATATAAGGCGACACCTCCGTGGCCAATTACCTATCATTTGATCCAAAAACTCCAACCCTATAATACACTCTCGGCGTGTCTCCTGGCATAGCGTCCAGCTATCACGCTTCCTTAGGAAAGCCCATCCTACCTCGAATATCGTGTCTCCTGGCACAGCGTCCAGCTATCACGATATTCTCCTCGATCTCGGAAACGAGTGTCTCTCGGCATAGCGTCCGACTATCACTCGGGAACGAAATCACCCTAAGATCTCCGTGACAAGTGTCTCTCGGCATAGCGTCCGACTATCACTTGCCATAGACATCTAAACTCCTTGGCACAGCCCAGGCCACTCTTAGATATAAGTTCTCGGCAAAGCCCATGCCACGTAGTTTATAAGTCTCGGTACAGCCCATACCTCATTAGTAGACTAAGTCCTCGGTATAGCCCATACCATTCTAAACGCAGCACCCACTTCATCATTTCAAAACACACCAAATCAAGTATTATCCCAACGCCATTCGTGAGCCACCCGATAGATCAGAAAAACCGAATTATGTGTTAAAAGTCTCTCGACATTGCGTTCGATTATCCTTTGACACATAAATCGTTCGAAGAATTCCTTTATTGTCGTGTCTCTCAGCACAGCGCCTGACTATCACACAATCAAGGGAATTCCCAAGTCCCCACCTCCAGTCTACCAAAACATCGAATCCCCATCCTAACCGATGATGAAAAAGTGCGACAGTACGCGCCGTATGTAAACACGGCAGCCGACGCGCTCCTGAGGTTGTATTCCTATCTCTCTCTCTCCTTCTTATCTGCCTGTCCGAAGATCCACACAGCTGAGCCGGTCAATAACCCCAGATCAGACGGCCAGCACAACAAATAAGAATTAAAAGTCGGCATCCCCGAACCCGCGAAGCGGCTGGTAGACATTTGTTTCGTTTCAGTATATATATATATATTCTAGTTTAACATTGGTATAATTTTCCTGAGTTTCAGAGTTCGATGGGGGTATTCGAGGTGGGGTTGCTTTTCGTTTCATTTCAGCGTAGGAGTGGGATGTGGGACTAAGGGTTTGTTTCAGTGTTGGTGGGGAATAGGGGTACGATTACGTTTTGGTGTCTTGACCAATAAGCGATGGCGATAGTTATATGTCTGAAGGTGGGTGTACTTGTTCGTGCTTATTTAGTGTGGTTCGAGTAATTTTTCTCATGATCCTGAAAAGCTTCCGATTTTATGAGTCCTGAGCAGTTTCGAATGATTCTTAATGTGCTATTTTTGCTCTATCGCAATGAATGATTTTCCTCTTTTTATTTTCGAGTTCGATTTCGATATCATTCTGTTCTGGGAAGGTGCGTGTTATTAGATAAGGACCTTTATAGTTGTCATCGAATTTTCCGATCTTTGGATTCTTTACTAAATAAATTTTTTCGCCGACATTAAATTTTACTTGATGGATATTTCTATCGTAATAGGTTTTCGATTTTTGTTTTGCGGCTTCTAAATTGTTTCGCGCTAATTTTCGTACTTCCTGTAATTGAGTCGCGAGGTTTTTCACGTGATCATCGAACGTGATGAAATCGTCCATTTGTGTGAATTGAGATGGAAGACGAGGTTCTTTGCCAAAGACTAGACGGTATGGCGAGAATTTTCTGCCTTCGTGTATGGTCGCGTTGTATGAAAGTGTGGCTGGCTTAAGCCATTTATGCCAGTCTTTTTTGTTGGTATAGTGCTTCAGGTAATCTGTGAGTACCTGATGGCTTCGTTCAAGGGACCCATTTGACTGTGGGTGAAAGGCTGTAGTTTTGATTTGTTTAATTTTGAAGATTTTTGTTAACTGTTTCATGACGCGGCCAATAAACGCTGCTCCTTGATCTGTCAAAATTATTTTTGGACAAGTGAAAACACATATGAATTCTGTTACCAGTGCGTCTGCGATTTCGTTTGCTGTCGCGCTCATGAGCGGAATTGCGAAGGAGAATTTCGAGAGATTATCTTGAATGGTGAGGATAAAACGATGACCTAGGGTTGATACCGGTGTTATCGGTCCGACTATGTCCATTGCGATCTTATCGAATACGTCGATCGGGGTATCGGTAATGACCATAGGTTGTTTCGTTTTTATTCGAACCAATTTTCTCCTCTGACAACTTTCGCATTGCCTGACGTAGTCTTCTACTTGTTTTTTTAGATTGTCCCAAAAATATCTTTGACGGATTCTATTATATGTCTTGGTGACGCCTTTATGGCCTGCTACCGGGGAGTCGTGGCACTCTCTTATTATTTCTAATCTGTGCTCTTGAGGTGGAGTTGTAATCTCGTCTTTACATATTTTTATTTGGATTTTTGAATGTGCGAAAATTTCGCGTATGAGATTTTTTATTTTGATCCAAATTGAAGGGTCGAAATTATTTCTTTTTTGAGAAATTGCTGCTGAATTCAACTTTAATTCTTCCATCTTGATTCTGAGATTTTTTAATGATTTTGTGAAATTTTCTAGAGTGATGGGTGATGAATCGTTTTCTTGAATGACTAAGCCAAATGTCTTTTTATTTTTAGAGCCTGAAACTAGTACTTGACCTACTTCCAGTTTGTTCGAGGGGGATAAGGTGAGGAAGCCTAGTTCGATTAGTCTCTTGCCAATCTCGCTTGACACCGTACCGTCTGCTGAGATGAAACATATATAGTTGTCTTTGACCATTTCTAAATTGTCATTTGTTTCGATAATATTGACGGTGTCGATTTCTGTGCCGCTATCGTTCACGATATTTGGGGTGCCTCCCGCTGGAGGGGGAGTTTCACTCGGAGGTTGTGTGACGATATTTACGGTCGGTGTAAGGAGTTCGTGCCTCTGGGGGTTTGTCGGTACTTCGTCCTCGTGCAATACTTCAAAATTGTTTTCGTTGTGGAGGCTTAGCGGCCTTTCGTTTTCGGACGACGCTTCTTTGTCGTTTTCGTTTTCCGGGGATATGCAAATTTCGTCTTCGATGACTGTGTCATTTCGTTTAAGAATTTTATGAATTTTATCCGTGCGTTTTTGTTTTTTGGTTTTAGGAGGGTTTGCTGGAATGCTCGTCGTTGATACGACTGTAGGCATTATTCTTTGGGGTGGGCTAAGCCCGGTTTTGTTTGAATCTTGGATTTGTTTGGTGTAGTTTTTATATTCATGCGTGTGTTGTCCCGCTTGTGAACAATATGTGCATTGCTTTGGTTTTCTTTCTCTTGACGATCTACGAGTCGGTAACAATGGTGGTTTTTTCATTCTTTGCTTCTTGAGGGGCTTGGGAATTTTCCACTGATGGTTGTGAACCGTATTTGCCATTACTACGGGGTCTTTACTGTCTTTTGGGGATTTAATGTGTGTTAAAATGGTATTTTCTTTATTTTCTATGGCGTTAGGCTTTTCGTTCGAGAGCGTTGTGCATATTAAATTTGTGTCAGGTACCGTTTTTTCGTTAGGGGCTATTTCTTTCCTGTTTAGATCACTTGGTGTTTCCTGGCTGTTTTCGGGGTTCTGTGTATCGCATGTTTGAGACTGAGTTTCGCTCTTTTGGGTTTCCCTATCTGGATTACTCCCTGATTCGAGAGAGCTTGTGGTGCTGTGCGATTTTCTTTTCGTACGTTTACTAGGGGGCGGTGTGAATTCTGCCGTTTTTTGTGTACGTTTTTCTAAAGGTTTTTGTGGGATCTCAGTTATTCTTGGTGACATGTGGTCACTGAGAATTGGAGGGGTTTGAGGAGTAAAGTACAGGGATTTTTCGTCGGACTCTGTGCTGGATTCGGCCGAAGGTGTGCTTGGACAATGTGGTGATGTGACCTCCATTGATTCAGCAGGGTTAGAGTTTTCGGGGTGTATATTTTCGAGGGTTATGAAGGATTTGTCCTGTTCCTCAGAAATTTTCTGATCCGAGGATGGGCAAATCTCTTGATCTGTTGCGATTGAAGAGACCGCGTCGACTGTATTGTCTTCGCATTCTTCTGAAGAAGAGGGAGATCGATTTTTATGAGTGCTGTAGGATTTGTGTCGTTTATCGCGATCTTTCTTCTTCATTAGGATTTTCCTTTTACATCTATCGTATTCCGAATAGAGTTCTTGGTTTTCTGAATTGCTACTTTGAGATTTTTGTTTTTTGATTGAATTAAGAGACAAATTCGCGTCGCGTTTTGAATTGGTTGATTTGGACGAATTTGTTTTTAGATTTTTTGATAAATTCGTGTGATGCTCAGAGTTTGAAGATTTAGACGAATTTATTTTTAAATTTTTTGATGAATTCGTATGATGCTCGGAATTTGAAGATTTAGACGAATTCTTTTTTCTTTGCAAACTTGTATGAGGGTTAGAGTTAATTGATTTAGACAAGTTTGCTTTTTGATTTTGTAACGAGTTCGTATGATGCTCTGCGCTACTAGATTTAGACGAACTTGTTTTTTCTTTTTGCTCTCGTAAATTCGTATGATGCTCGGAATTAAAAGATTTAGACGAATTTATTTCTTCGAGCTCTGGATTTAGGATGCTCCCATTATTGAGGCATATATCAGACGATTGATCAGATCGCTGATGATTTAGGATTTCGTTTGTTTCTTCACCAACTTGATTAACGTACGTTTCTCTAGGAACTTCCGTATCCGTGTAATCAGTTAGTTCTGAAACAGGGTTTGATGTGGAGGGATCTTTTTGATCACCTTCCGAATTAGAGAAAGAAACTTTGGGTCTCTTTAAGTTTTTGTCTGAATTTGAAACAGACGAGTATGTTCTGGCGATACCTGGGTTCAAGCTTAATAGCTTTCCACCTGTAGGTGTCTGACTGATTCGCCATTTGAGTTTTATCGGGAGAGTTATTGGATTACGCGATAGTGCGTCAGCGTTTGTGTTTATTTTTCCCGGTTTGTATTCGATTTTATATTCGAACTCTTTTAATCTTTCTCTCCATCTCAGTACACGCGACGTCGGGTCACTCATTGAGTCGATCCAAGCAAGTGGTCGGTGATCCGTTAGAAGTAAGAATTCCCTGCCATAAAGGTAGGGTCTGAAGGTTTTTATTGCGAAGAGCACTGCGACCATCTCTTTTTCGGTGGTGGAGTAGTTCCGTTCGGCTTTATTTAGGACCCTTGAGGCAGCAGCCACCATAGGGTCTTGACCGACTTTGCCTTGTGAAAGAATTGCACCGACCGCATAATTAGATGCGTCGGTTGTCACGATGAAAAGTTCGGAGAAATTTGGGTATTGAAGGATTGGAGCAGAGCACAGCTTATCGCGTAGCGTTTCGAATGCTAATTGATGTTCTGAATTCCAGTGGAATTCGATATTTTTGCTGGTTAGATCTGATAATGGTTTTGCTATTGCTGCGAAATTTTTTATGAAACGCCGGTAGTAACCTGCAAGTCCTAAAAATTCTTTAACGTTTTTTGGGGTTTTTGGTACGTTAAATTTTTGAACCGCTTCGATGTTTTTAGGATCGGGTTTTACGCCATCAGCTGATATAAGGTGACCTAGATACCGTACTTCCGTTCTTAGAAATTCGCACTTGTCGGTTTGAAGAGTGAGATTAGCATTTCGTAGACGTTCGGCCAATTTTTTGAATTTACTATTGTGTTCGTCTAAGGAACGAGCGTAGATGACTATGTCATCCAGGTATACGAACAGTTCATTGCCCTGAAGACCTTTAAGTACGAGGTCCATTAGGCGCTGAAAGGTTGCTGGTGCATTCTTTAGACCGAATGGCATTCTGTTAAACTCGTAGTGACCGTGGGGGGTTGTAAAAGCTGTTTTATGTTTATCTGCTAGATCCATCTGTATTTGGTGGAATCCAGATGCTAAATCGAAAATTGAAAAGTATTTTGCTCCGCCGAGTTGATCAAGGATATCGGTTATTAAGGGTAAAGGATAAGCGTCTCCTATCGTGACTTCGTTGAGTTTTCTAAAATCGATCACAAGTCTCCATCTTTTATTTCCTTTTGAGTCTGCTTTTTTCGGAACTATCCACACCGGTGAATTGTACGGAGATTTAGATGGTTCGATTATATTGAGTTCTAATAAATCGTTGATTTGTTTTTCGATCTCTGGTCTTTGAAAGGGTGGATGTCGGTATTGTCTCGTGTTGACAGGTCTGTCGTTCACTGTTAAGATTCGATGCTTGCATTCGCTAGTTGATTTCAGAGGGTCGCCCGGTAAATGAAAGAGGTCTGCGTTTTCTGCAACGAGTGCATTTACCGCGTCTCGCTCTTCGATATTAAGGTGGTCGAGGCGCAAAAGGTTTATCACGTTTTCTACACGATTTTCTCGCGTCCGAGAAGGGATACTGTGTATTTTAGCTTTGCCAATTGCGGAATCTTCGTTCTGTTCCTCGTTTTCATCCGTACTCATATCTAAAGGATAGAGGGATATAACGGGAACGTCCACTTTAACGTCTTTGTCAAGGGTATTGATAGCGTAAAGGTAAGCTTTGCCGTCGGTGTTTTTCACCAATGCTTCGCCTGCGTAAACGCCTTCTGGAAATCTTATGCGGGGTACGTAGCCTGTCTCTAGAGTATTTCCCACTCGAACAAACATGACCATTTTCTGTCTGGCCCGCAGAAGAAATGATTCGGTGTTTGTAAATGGTACTTTTACATCATTGATTTGCACGCACCTCTCCATCCAGTCAATTTTACCGTTGCTATTACCGAGGGTCTCATGACCAAGTATTGCATCAAATTCTACAGGAAAATCGTCGCCTACAACATGAAACATTTCCGGTTTTCCATGAATAGCGATGTTAATTTGACCGAGAGTTTTAGGTCTATCGGAACTTGAGATTCCGTATAGTTCGTAAATGATCGATTCGTTTATTGAATTTTTATCTGCGATGTTTTGAATTTTGATTAGATTTAGTTGCGATCCCGAGTCAGCGAGGAATAGGGTTTGTTCTTTGATTAAGGATATTTCGTTTTATTTCTTCGGGTCTTTCGGATTTTGGTGCCTCTACTGATTCTGTCCCGTCGAGGCACCTGGCCGAGGGGTCGTTGACTCGTTTCCCGGCTGGTTACCTGCATTCGTCGCAGCCTTTTTGCCGTTATTGTACGCTCTCCTACGACAGTCGTTTATTACGTGTCCCGGTTTTTTGCAATAGTTGCAAGATACACTACTTTTGTTTTCAGTCGTTTGTTGTTGCTGTAATTGTTGAGGTTTTTGTTGTTGTTCTTGTTGTTTGTTTTGTTTTGCAAGAGCGTAACAGTCGTCCGTAACGTGATTTGTTTTCTTGCAAAATTTACAAAGTTTACCGGTCGTGTTTGCGTTTTGCATTGATTTATTATTTGAGTTTTTGTTATCTTGCGAACTAATAGGGAGGCAGGTTGATTGATTTTTGTTATTTCTTTCTATTGGTCCTACTAGTTTTTCGATTTCGATTGTCTGTTGATAAATACTTTCGAGGGTAGCGAAGACTGTGATAGGTATGTGAGCGCTGTAAGCTGGGTTTACGCCTCTACGGAATTGATTTATTGCCATGTCTCGAGCGTAATTTTTTGCTCCTTCCGGGTCTTGCAATTTTGACAAGCCGATGGCCTGTTGAGTTTGAGTAAGATGCAAGTTGATTCGACTATAGAAAGCGAGCAATGTTTCTTTATCTTTTTGTTCGAAAGTGTTTAATTCCTCGAGCCACGCGAACAAGGGTTTCGATGTAATGAATCTACTTCTCAAAATGTTGATGAGGTCATCGATTGTTGAAATTGTAAAACTTTCTAGACTTTCGCATGCAACGCCTTTGCATTTACTTCTCAGTAATGCGACTACTGGTCTTTCGCCAATCGCTTGAGTGTATTCTCTTGCGGATTCACAATAATTAATAAAAGTATTGAGGGAACATGTTTTTGTTGTACCATCGAACTCTGGTACATACCTAGTGAAATCTTTATAATTCGCATGTATGGGGTATGGTGTGTTTTCTGGTGCTCGATTAGCATTGACATGTTGGGGAGCTTGACGTTGAATATTATCTGCAATATATCTACTGAGTACGTCTATATCTACATTAACTTGTAGAGGGTTGGGATTTGGTCCAAATTCGTTCTGTGGATTCGGCTGACCTGCGTTATTTTGATTTGGCGGTCCGCCCTGTCCGTAGACGTTCATGGGGTTCTGGTCTTCGTTGGACATTGTGAGTTTTATGACTTACGTTACGAAGATCTTGTAGTCGGGTGACGCGTGCCGATGAACCTGTTGTCGAGTTGTGGTGATGATCCTGCTAGTGGTCTACCGCTGCTGGTGTTTTTGACCTGCTCTTCGATGATGCCGATGGTTTATGGCTGTGTCCCTCCGATGGCTTGGAGTACTCGTACGTGTTGGAGGAGATTTCTGGAGTTCGTTGATACTTGTTGATGTTTATTTTCGATGTTGTCCTTCGGTGTGAATTCCGTTGACACCAATTTTTAATATAAAATTAAAAGTGGTGGGTTTTTGTTGTTGTTTTCCGATGCCACCAATTTGGAGATAAAATTGAAGAATTGGTGTTTGCTGATTCTTGTTGTTTTCCGTTGCCACCAGTTTTGAAGATAAAATTAAAAATGGTGTGTGTTGATTTCCTTGTTTTCCGCTGCCACCAGTTTTTAATATAAAATTAAAAAATGGTGTTTTTTGTTTTTCTTGGTTTCCGCTGCCACCAGTTTTTAATATAAAATTAAAAAATGGTGTTTTTTGTTTTTTTTTTTCCTTTTTGGTTTCCGCTGCCACCAGTTTTTAATATAAAATTGAAAAATGGTGTTTTTTTTGTTTTTTTTTGTTTCCGCTGCCACCAGTTTTTAATATAAAATTAAAAAATGGTGTTTTTTTTGTTCTTTTTGGTTTCCGCTGCCACCAGTTTTTAATATAGTAATATGTTACGTCCCAGGAGGGAGGATTAGTTGGGGGCGCACAGTCGCCGATTTAGAGAAGCAGAGTGTACGTTGAGTACCTCTGCCAGTGAGTCTTCTTTGGGACTTGTGCGAGGCCCGAGAACATATACTATATTTTTCAGGTATACGTGACCTTTTATTGTGGTTCTGCCCGCGAATTGGAAGGATTTTCCAATTGTTGAGCGGTGTCGAAGGCTTGATGAAATAAGTACACTCGATGATATTTTGTTTATAACAAAATATTCTGATGTGTTTATTGAGACACTTATGCACTTATTTACTTTACAAATTAAGAAATTAAACTGTTAAACAAAGAGTTAGCTATTATTCGGAGCTCTCTAAGATGAATTAGGATTTAGAGAAAGGAGAGTTCTCCGATGTTAATGTCTTTATAGTTCGATGCTAACTAACTAACAACTAAGATTCTTAGCCTAGTTAGAGTTCGAGAGGAGGATGTGTTTTTTGGGGGTAGGATGCTGTAGAGGGGGTTTGTTCTCTGTGGTTTTTTAGTTTGGATTGGGTAAAAAGTATCGTCTGATTTGATGATTGGATTTGAATATGGGGGAGACTTTTCCGGAGATATGATTGGAGGAAAAGTCGCTCGAGATTTCTTAGAATTAGGGAAAGTGTGTTGAGCGGAGTTCTGAGATGTGCACGTGTTGCACTTGAGATAAGAGCATCTGTTTTCGGGACTCGTGGGAAACGCGAATTTCGGAACGCATCTCTGGAATTTTGTGTGGATTTAGGAAATGCTGCATTGATAATAAATTCAAGGATAGAAAATCGGTCTTGGAGTGTTTATTTCTGGTTTTCCGTGCTCGTCTTGTAGGATTATTTATGGCGCCGGAACGTCGGGGAGAGTCTAGGGCACGCGTTGTGAGTGTTTAAAGAATGAACAGTTGAGGAAAAAAATATGTGCGAGCGCCGAGTGTCTCGCAGGATGTATTTCTTATGGATGGTCTGGATACGCTCTGTGTTTAAACATATTCTTAGATAAGAACTATGTATCGACAAATGATGATAAAGGTTAGAAATATACTGTAGCGAAACACACGCGCGACGGCCCGAGCCCGTCGAAACGAACGAAACTCCGCGATCTTTAGATCGCGGACAAAACATCGCGGCGACCACGCTCGTCGCTGTTGACAGGTGGCGGCCATCTTAGGCCGGTAGGCATGAGCCCGAGCGGGGTTACCGGCGCCGCTCTGAACTTCGCCGCGCGATATTTTATCGAGATTAATTTTTTTTGTATTTTTTTTTATTTTAAGTCGCCCGAGCACGTGAATATGATCAAAATCATCAGAAAAATAGTACGAGTTTAAGAAAAATGATCTGAAGTCAAATCAATGTGACAAAATTAAGGTAATAATGAAAAATGTGAAAAGCGACTACGACGCATGCGCGGGCAGAGCGTTGATGGGCTATAGGACGCGTACGTGACTTTTAGCGATTATAATTTTACGAATCATATTAAAACAAATAACAATACCAAAATAAAGAAGAAATTGAGTAATAATTGATCAAATTGAAGTTTTTATTGTTTAACATCGGAATAAGCTGTAAATCATAAAAAGCGGTAGTCCGCGCATCGTATGTTAGCCCGCTCGACCAACGGGCGAGCGTAAATCATGGCAACGGGCCAATCAGAGTAGGCGTAATAGAAAGGTGCGCAGAACCAAGCGAAAACGGAGATTCTCGGCGCTCGAGAATTTTATGGTGGGGACACGGGTATAAGAAGCGCTGCGCGACTCATTCGGCATTCAGTTCTCCCTGCCTCAAGGATCAACTCGGACCTCTCTGACAACACTGACCAAGCACTCTGCTCTAAAATTCATAAATTCCTTTCCTAAATTTTCCTGGATGCCTGGAATCTCGGAGCGATTCGGTGACGTTTCAATCCCAGAGTCCAGGGTCCGCACCTAACCTCTAAAATTTCCAAATTTTCCTGGATGCCTGGAATCTCGGAGCGATTCGGTGACGTTTCAATCCCAGAGTCCAGGGTCCACTCTTAGTTTTTCCAAATTTCCGTTGCACGGGATCTCGGAGCGATTCGGCGACGTTTCAATCCCAGAGCCCGTGGACGGTGAATTACCTAACCTAGTGGATGCACAGGATCTCGGAGCGATTCGGTGACGTTTCAATCCCAGAGCCTGTGGTCTACGCTATCCTGTCATATTCCATAGTAGATTCTATTTTGTCATTTTATGATCGTTAAAAGCAGAGCTGTAAATTCTTTCTTTTTTTGGGTTAATAAAAATTTTAAATTCAAATTTGATAAAAATCTTGTCCGAGTTGGCCGGGTACGGAGACCTAACGCAAATTAGAAAATTAACAAAAATCCAAGAGGCGATAGATCGAGTTAAAATTATATCGAGTCAAAACAAAATTGAAAAATTGTAAAAGCGAAGAGATCCTCTTGGATTCATTTATATTTTTTTAGAGAAAACAAGCGTAACAGGACATCGGAAAAACCGCGTCAAACGAATAATAGCTCGAAGCATTGAATCGAGAGGTTTTTAAGCTCGAGGCGTGTCGAGAGACTAGAACGAACGCAACCATTAAATTTAAAATTGTTTTATTTCTAATTATTATTTTTGTACAATTAAAATTCGAAAATTGAGAAATTAAAAATTATCTCAGACAGAGAATTTGCAACGTTTTCGGGTCTTTCGGGTCTTTTTCTCGCCAGATCCGGTAAAACAACGCAAGACAATATAAAAAAAAAAAACCAAACTGTTTTAATCATCAAAAGCAATCGCGAAGCTTTTTATTTTGTCAAAATTCAATCAGTTATTTGAATAAATTTGATTATTTTAATTTTCAACAAGAATTCTTGGTTTCCGCGTTTTCCTTCATACCTGCTCCTTATTATTTAGGTTGCTCGAACCGACGCGTGGCGGCGTTCAGGCCAGGTCGGCAAGAGCGTTTCGTTACAATACTCGTGATAGCGTTTGAGTTGAAGAGAAAAAGTGAGGGGCGTTTAGCGTAATGCTAGGAGGTAACAAAATAAACACTCCAAGACCGATTTCCTATCCTTGAATTTATTATCAATGCAGCATTTCCTAAATCCACACAAAATTCCAGAGATGCGTTCCGAAACTCGCGTTTCCCACGAGTCCCGAAAACAGATGCTCTTATCTCAAGTGCAACACGTGCACATCTCAGAACTCCACTCAACACACTTTCCCTAATTCTAAGAAATCTCGAGCGACTTTTCCTCCAATCATATCTCCGGAAAAGTCTCCCCCATATTCAAATCCAATCATCAAATCAGACGATACTTTTTACCCAATTCAAACTAAAAAACCACAGAGAACAAACCCCCTCTACAGCATCCTACCCCCAAAAAACACATCCTCCTCTCGAACTCTAACTAGGCTAAGAATCTTAGTTGTTAGTCAGTTAGCATCGAACTATAAAGACATTAACATCGGAGAACTCTCCTTTCTCTAAATCCTAATTCATCTTAGAGAGCTCCGAATAATAGCTAACTCTTTGTTTAACAGTTTAATTTCTTAATTTGTAAAGTAAATAAGTGCATAAGTGTCTCAATAAACATATCAGAATATTTTATAATAAACAAAATATCATCGAGTGTACTTATTTCATCAAGCCTTCGACACCGCTCAACAATTGGAAAATCCTTCCAATTCGCGGGCACAACCTCAATAAAAGGTCACGTATACCTGAAAATATAGTATATGTTCTCGGGCCTCGCACAAGACCCAAAGAAGACTCACTGGCAGAGGTACTCAGCGTACACTCTGCTTCTCTAAATCGGCGACTGTGCGCCCCCAACTAATCCTCCCTCCTGGGACGTAACAATTTATGCCTGCCTTTTTTTTATGTGCCTCTTCTCTCCGCTTCTTTCTGTAATTTTTTTTGCTTGGTTTTTTTCCTTTTCCTAAAATATTTCTTTTTGCTATATTTTCTATTCTCTCTTCTTCATTTTTATGTGTTCCATCTCTGTTTTCTTACTTTTATCCTTCAACTCTATCACTTTTACATTTCCCCTGCCTTTTTTCCTTTCTCTAATCAATTTTGCCACTCCTTTTCTCTCTTTGCATCTTTCTATCAATGCGTTTTTCGTTTTTTTCCCTTGCATGCCATTTATTTCCTGTTCTTGTTATTTCATTTTCATGTGTTTCTCCAATTTCTAAAATCTTCATTTTTAATTCTATCCTTGCTTTTTCTCTTTCCGGTCTCTCAATTCTATCCTTGCTTCTCCATTTTGTGTGCTTCATCTCGGCTTCCTTACTTTCAATAATAATTAAATCTCTATCACTTTTTTTCCTGCTATTTTCTTAAAATCTTTTTATTCGCTCTTTATTCTCTCTTTCACTGCTATCGTTGCTTTTCTATTTTCATGTTTATAATTTATGCCTGCCTTTTTTTTATGTGCCTCTTCTCTCTGCTTCTTTCTGTCATTTTTTTTGCTTGGTTTTTTTCCTTTTCCTAAAATATTTCTTTTTGCTGTATTTCTTACTTTTAATATTCTTCAACTCTATCACTTTTACACTTCCCCTGCCTTTTTTCCTTTCTCTAATCAATTTTGCCACTCCTTTTCTCTCTTTGTATCTTTCTATCAATGCTTTTTTCGTTTTTTTCCCTTGCATGCCATTTATTTCCTGTTCTTGTTATTTCATTTTCATATGTTTCTCCAATTTCTAAAATCTTCATTTTTAATTCTATCCTTGCTTTTTCATTTTTATGTGCTCCATCTCCGCTTCTTCACTTTCCATAAATTGCTATCGAATTTCATTTTTCCTTGCTTTTTTTTCTTTCCGGTCTCCTAATTCTATCTTTGCTTCTCCATTCTGTGCTGCATCTCCGCTTCCTTACTTTGATTATATCGCTCTATTGCTTTTTCATTTTCCCTGCCTTTGTTTTAAAATCTTTTTATTCGCTCTTTTTCTCTCTTCCACTGTTACCCTTGCATTTTCATTTTCATGTCCCATGCTTTTTCATATTTTTTAGTTTATGCTAGCCTTTCATTTATGTGCCTCTTCTCTCTGTCTCTTTTTATGATGTTTGTTTTTTATTTTTTTTCACTGTATTCTCTATCCTCTCTTCTTTACTTTATGTGTTTCATCTCTATTTTCTTACTATTAATATCCTTTAACTTTATCACCTTTACACTTCCCCTGCCTTTTTTTTCTTTCTTTAATCAATTTTGTTTGCTTTTTTTCTTGCTTCTTCATATTTCTTTCGCCTTTTCATTTCATTTTTCAATTTTTCGATTCGTGTACTTCATGTTCTCTCTCTCTCTCTCTCTCTCTCTCTCTCTCTCGTGCTGTGCTTAAACCGTCTTCTAGTGCCGGTTCTCCCGCCAGTGTTATTCTGTTGGTGTATCACCTTCTAGACTTACTAGTTGCTATCTGGTTCATCGTGCATAGCGTTATTTTTCATGCACGATCTGATTACGCCTTGAGAACTGTGTATTCTGTATGCTTGTTTTCTGTAGGAGTGTTATGAACTATATAACTAATATCAATCAAAGTGGAAAGTGATCTATCTCAATCCATCGAATATTCCGTTTGGTGACCAATCGTCTTTTCATAGTTGTGAAACTTTCGAAAGTTATGATAATTCTTCTACATGCTAGAAATGAAAATATCAGACTATGTGGTGTTTACTTCTCCCACTATTATTATCATCGAAAGCTATTGATCGTTACTCGGTCAACTCGCGAGTGGATTGAGAGTCACACCTAAACTTCTAGCCAGGCATTAGATGGATCTTGTTTATTTATACATGCTGTGTGTCATTGGCCTTCTTTTTCTTCAACTTCTGGGACGATAACACCACCGCCTTGATCTTGTGGCATCACCTCGGCTCATTCTGCGAACTGTGATCTCTCACTCTTCATACATCGCTGAAGGAGCAACATCGTTTTCCTCACGCTTCGTCAATTCAAATTATGTTACCAGATAAGAAGATTGTCTTTGATTTTAATACACACTCTCAACAATTATTATAATTTACCACATGCGCTTTCACCGTGAATTATTTAATTACCCTGCTGAGTATTAAATAACATCGTTCACACTGCTAATTATACTGTGTAATGCTTCTGATATTCAAATGAATTTCGGGTATATTTAAACCTCTTAAAATTTTGATTTGAAACACTTCAAATTGTTATAGTATACACATACAATATGTCGAATAAGTGTGGTGTCTGTAAGAAAGCGGTAAGTCGGCAAGACACTCTGAGATGCTCCGGTGAATGTAAAGCGCTATTCCATACAGGTTGTGCTTCTCAAGAGTTCAAACGCGATTTAAACGAGCTAAAGCGATGTGAGCGTTTTTTCTGTGAATTTTGTGATGCTCACGACAGTTCTATTATTCCTTCTGATATTGCTGAGTCTCAAACCGATAACGTGACTTTAGCAGATATTATGAGGCAGTTAAATGCAAACAATGCATCCATAAACACGCAATTGTCTTCTATGCAAGGCGCTATATCCAAAGTCAGCGAAAATATTCAGTCACTGCAAGCTGACGTGCGAAATCTATCAACGTCTCACGATGAACTTGTTTCAAAGGTTTCCACCCTCGAAGAAAATATGATTGAAAACTGCAATGAATCACAACGCTTGCGAGAGGAAAACAGATTATTGACAGAAAAATTGTCTTTTCTCGAAACGAGCATGTCGAGTCTCACTGCTTCGAAATACCCATTCGAATTAACTATCACAGGCTGCCCGTCGTCTATTCCCGATACTCCTGAGATGATTGTCGAAAAAATTTTTAATGCTCTAGGAGTCTCTGATCTTAATACTGACATTCTTAGCATTCGATCAACAGCACATGATACACCCTTACCGAGTTCTTCTCAGCGTTCTCCACGCCCTTCAAAAGCTACTCTCATTGTATATTTAAAGTCCTCCTCTTCTAGAGACTACATTGTTCAAAAAAGACGTGAAATGCGCGAATTAGCGATCAAAGATGTCTTCGAAACCGACGAGCCCGGGACTATCTTCGTAAATGAGCATTTGCCACCTCATGTATATAAATTAAAGAAATTAGCAAAAGTGAGGGCAAAGAAATACAATTATAAATTCGTCTGGACTCGTGCGGGTAAAGTTTGGGTGCGGAGATCAAATGGTTCTGAACCATTTGCTCTATACTCTGAATCAGATCTAGATAAAATCTGTTGACTAGAATTACCTGATCCCCCTGGTTCCGATGCGTTACAAGCTCGTACTCTGCACGATGTTCCTCGAAATTTTTTATCGATTTTTTCATTCAATGCAAATTCACTACTATCAGACATTGACTTATTAAAATCAAAAATATCCACGGCCGATTATCACATCATAGCAGTGACTGAAACATGGCTTCATGAATTGTCTGCGAGCGAATTAGTTGAATTGTCAAATTATACACTGATTAGAAACGATCGGAAAGTTTGTCGTGGAGGGGGAGTTGCTTGCTACGTGCACAATTTATTAAAATTCAAGGTACTTGAACTATCTAGTGGTATCACTCTTAATGCTTCTGAATTTATTATGTTAGAGCTCTGCTCTCAAAAAAATGAGCCACTCTTATTCACCGTTATGTATCGGCGTCCGAAAGGAAACTTAATAAATGAATTCTCAAATATTTTTGAAAGATATGCTTTTGCGTATAAGAACATTGTTATCTGCGGTGATCTAAACTGTAACCTATTAAATTCAAGCTTCGAAAGCTCATCTCTCCGCGAATTTGTTACGTCCTCATCTTTATACATTATAAATACACAAGCTACACACCATACTATTAATTCAGATTCGCTTTTGGATATTTTCATAGTTGATAGTCTAGACAAAGTTGTGTCAATAAATAAATCTGATGAGCCGTTGTTCATTGCTGGACACGATTTCTTAGAGCTTGCATATAGTTTTGCTTCTCCACCTATTATTGAGCGAAGCATTTCGCGAAGAGCTATTAAATTTTTTGACTCTGATTCCTTCCATCTCACTCTGACCTCCGAGTGGAGTATGCAAAATCGAGACTCTGAACCTGACACCGGAGTAGAAAACTTAACTTTTAAAATTCAAAATGCCATCTCTGTAGCTTTCAATAAATGTGCTCCAATGCGTACTTTTAGCATTCGTCGCCCTGCAATGCCATGGCTCACAGATACTCTAAAAGCCAAGCTGAAAAAGAAAAACGCGCTGTACAAACAAGCTCGTAGGTCCGCTCTGATTCTTGACATGCAGTCCTATAGAAAATTCAGAAACTGTGTGATGGCGGAGATGAAGAGTGCGAAAAATGAATATTTGCTCTCTAGGTTTTCAAATTGCTCGGATTCCTCGAGCTTATGGAGAGAGTTATCGACACATGGACTAATACAACCTAAAAAGCAGTCTCCATTTACGTTTTTCTCACCAAATCAACTTAATATCTTTTTTGCCTCGATCTCGAACACTGCCCCGCCAAGTGATCGATCAATATTCTTGAGGGAGGTGGAATGTATTCGAGTGGATCATTCAGAATTCAATTTTATGGATGTCACATCAGAAATGGTGAGGTCGCTGATTATGGGTTCTAGATCGACGCTGGGAGAGGGCCCGGATGGCATTTCATCTTTTTCCTTGCGTGAGGCTACACCGGTACTACTGAACCATATTACCGACTTGTTCAACCAGAGTTTTAGAGACTCATTCTTTCCCTCTGCATGGAAACGCGCCTTTATCAGGCCGTTATTGAAAATGAACCCTCCAAACTCTGAGTCGGATTGTCGCCCGATTGCAAACCTCTGTGTGCTCTCTAAACTTTTAGAGAGACTCGCTTTAAAACAGATCTGGGGTTACATTTCGACTCGAAATTTACTATGTGACTTCCAGTCGGCTTACCGTGAGAGCTACAGTACTCAGACCGCCTTGCTCAAAATCTGTCATGATATCCGTCTTGCGGTTGATAATCGTGAACTCACCATTCTGGTATTGTTCGATTTTAGCAAGGCGTTCGATGTCGTTTCCCACATTAAACTGCTGGTCAAACTTCGTAAATTGGGTTTTTCTGTGCATGCTCTAAAATGGATTTTCTCTTACCTAACTGACCGGGAACAAGCAGTTCTTAGCACAGATAATGTGTGCTCTGATTGGGTTCGCACCACGTCTGGAGTTCCTCAAGGATCAGTTTTAGGCCCTTTACTATTTTCTCTTTTTATAAATGATATAGGTCACGATCTTCTTTATTGTAGTCATATGGTATTTGCCGACGATACTCAGATCTATTTGAAGTGCTCCCCATTCAACATTGAGTCGGCCTTGGATAAAATTGCGCATGATGTTAAAGTGATTGCGAGCTATGCGAATAATAATGATCTAAAGCTCAATTTAAATAAGACAAAAATTTTGATACTTGGTAGTAGTGTTTACATTAACCGGCTGAATCTTAATTCTCTTTCTAAGATCGTAATTGACAACATTACTTTACCGTATGTCTCTGAAGCGAAAAATTTGGGTGTTGTCATGTCTTCGAACTTGTCATGGCATAATCATGTCACACAATTACTACGAAAGGGAAATTTCACGCTGTTCAAACTCAAATTTCACGCGAATGCTCTTTCTCAGGATCTTAAGACTCTCCTGATAACTTCACTTGTCTTTCCCATTCTAGACTATTGCTGCCTCGTTTATAATGATCTAACTGATGAACAGAACATGAAAATTGAGAGACTAGTAAATTCTTGCATTAGATTTATTGTCAGACTAAGGAAGGATGAACATATAACCCCTTATCGTAGGAGGCTAGGTTGGCTCACTGTAGCTGCGAGGAGGAAGTATTTTATGGGAGTGTTTACTTTTAAGATACTACATGGAAAAGCTCCAGCATATTTAATTGACTTATTTCCTCGAGCTCTGTCCACGCGTCGCCCTCGTTTGGATGACCATAATCGGCTAATTTTTCATGTTCCTTTGCATCGTACAGCCACACTTCGAAATTCCTTCCACCTCTCAGCGGTCTATTTCTGGCATTCTCTTCCATCTGCAATTTCATCGATTGCTTCATTGCCTAGTTTTAAAGCTAGGCTTTTCAAATTTTTGTTTGACTCTGAAGGAGCCTAACCTGAGCTTGTTTGTACTGTAACGCAATTTTCCCCGCGAGGGTAAGATTGGTCCCTTCTCGGCTCACCCGTCTCGTCGGCTCGCACGACTCTCCGGCCACGAGAGTGAATTGGGCGCCAGGTACGAAGTACCGTCGATTACTCGACTTTAATTTTATTCACTCTCTACGATGGTAACGCCAACAGATCACGATACTCAGAGTGCGCGAGAGACACGAGTGACCGAGGACGGTCCGGCTACTCAGCTCAAACTGAGATACAGAAGGTAGAGGGGGGGATCCTTGGGGAAAAGTAGCAATCAGGAACGCAAAATAACATAATCGACACAAGATAGTAATTTGGCAAAATATTCACAATTTATTCAACTCCGTGTCGACGCGTAAAGTTACAAGAAAGACATTAACATTGAACGCCGTGAACAATCGAGAACAAAATAATCAAATACGAGATTCGGTAAATTTTAATGATCGGACAAAAGTTCAAGCCATATAATACAAGTGACGGGTAGAATCTGGATAATGAAATTAATAGAACTGATCTGTCGCTTCGCATATTCGCACGCCTCACATTCGTTATTCGACACCCACGAATTGAGTGTCTCAGGTAAACGCAGGTAACACGTAACCAGCCGCAAGGGCCGTAGGTAAAGCGCAGGTAAAGTTCATCAGCCGCGAGGGCTGGAGGTACGATTAATCAGCCACGAGGGCTGTAGGTAAAAGGTAACCGGTAACAAGTACCGTAGGTAATGCGCAGGTAAAGTTCATCAGCCGCGAGGGCTGGAGGTACGATTAATCAGTCGCGAGGACTGTAGGTAAAGTTAATCAGTCGCGAGGACTGTAGGTAAAGCTAGTCAGTCGCGAGGACCGCAGGTAAAGCTAATCAGTCGCGAGGACTGCAGGTAAAACTAACCAGTCGCGAGGACTGTAGGTAAAGCGCAGGTAAAGTACTAGTGCGAGAAAATGCGAGCGACAAGGTAACGAAAGGCTGATAAAGAATTTAAGTAACAGTTAACATAATAAAAGAATACGGTATCGGAAAGCGGCAATACGCTGCACGCCGGTTCAACTACGAGAGAATAATGATTCGCGATACAGAAGAAAGGAACGACATACAATAATAAACGAAGACGCTACTAACCGCCGTATAGTCCGTAGCGCGACAACAAGTGCGAGAGAGAAAGCACGAAAACATCGCGCGACCGGGCGCGCTCGCTAGAGCCCTCGGCGCGTGCAAGGAGAGAGAGACAGAGGTACTCGAAAGATATTGCGCGTTATATTCAGCGCCTTCACAAAACGAAAAACTCAAAGGATATAATTCTAATAACGACAATTTTACGGAATTGAATGCACGAAATTATTGAACCAACTTGAAGGAATCGATTTGCCTAGTTGAGCGTTACTTTATCAAAATTCGAGACCCGGGAAGTATCGGCCGCAATCTCGCACGATACTTCGACTCGTAAGTCTCTCGAAACGCCATATAAATCTGAACTAAAACTCGGAACTAGATTCCGAAAAAGAAAAACATGAAAGCTCAACAAGACAAACGATTCGGGGAGATAAAGAACGGACTTACCGAGGGATCCAACTCGCCGCACAAAGGAAAGGCACGATGATTTTCGCCAGAACGCAGACTCGCCAGTACGGTGCTCGGAACTAGACTAATTGTGCGTGCGAGCGGTCCTCGGTGTTCGGCGCTCTCCCCACCACTCGGACCCAGCACCGCAGCGCTCACACGCCGGGCGCGAACTAGCGTTCGGCCTCCCGGCTCGCGTATTCGCGGTAAATTCAAAAGTGAAGCGCGTACGGAAATTACTTTCCGCACCGCTTTTACGCTATTCTTAATTGCACGATGTTCCTCGCTGCTCTCGCCTCTTCCGCCCACGTGAAACGCTCCTCCCGACTAAATGGCTGTGATCCGAGTGCCTTTCCTCTTGGGGATCCGGCGGGCATCTCTGAAAAGGCAGAGGGGAGGCCTCCCTCATGACTCCAGACGTCATGAAGTCACGGTGGGCCCACGACGATAAGCCACCAGGCAATTGCAGCACCTCTCCTCCAGGAAACTCCCCCGAATCCCACCGACCGAGGCGCCGTATTGCACGGACCGTGGCACCCGAATTCACAGCTGTGCGGACGGTGCAACTCTCGGTTGCTACGGCGGGAGAGGCACGGGCGGCGTTCAACGGATGGCCTATGCCAGCGTGTCCTCTCAGCCGTCCGCAGGTCGAGAGTGATGTTCGAAGCTCGAAGACGACGTGAGAAGAGCGCTCCCCACGGGCGAAATCGGTTTGAACAGCGAGGTAGTGCGGGAGGTATAAATTAGCGATGCGCTCGGTCCAACGTGGCGGAGGCAGGGCCAAACCTCGGAAACTACAGTAGATTTCTGAAATATCGTAATCAAGGTAACTCACGAAAACTGAACTCTTTCTCTCTCTTCCCAACACGGGCCGGGAATAGGTAAAACAAAAGGTAATTGTCGCGCAACAGATAATAGGCGCGAATTCTTAAAATAAATCTTAACATTACGTAGCGGTGAGTCTCGTTCCGAACAGCGCCCGACGAGTCGCAGTGGCGTCAAAATGGGCCGCAAACCCGGTCCACTGGTCGACACGGTTCGTACGAGTGGCGGGGCAAAATGTCACGTCACAAACCTCCACCCCAGAATTTGCTTGTCTCGGTGATGGGTGACACTCGACGATGTCGGCGATGGGTGGTGGGCGATGTTGTGCTTCCTTCGGGTGACTTCTCTCGGTGCCCACTCGCACGAACGTGTCTCCCGGCTTCCCGAGTGGGACAAGTGCGTTTGATCTGAAACAAAGTTGGCTCCCTCGGCTCGTCCTCCACGGAGCCCAGATTTTACCAGTCCTCCACGCCTTACGCGTGCTCCATCTCCACATTAACTTGGTTCAATACGACAAAGAAAAAAAGAAAAAGAAGGAACTCAATACGTTCTCGGACTCCAGCATAAGGCGGAGCCCCCAAGAACAAAACGGAACATAAGTCCACAGAGGCTCTACTAAAATCTCAACTCCACTTAGCTTAGCTCGAAGCAAACTCCGCTCCGAATATCGCGGAACTGCTCCGCGAGAACAGACACTGACGTGCATAAGGGGAACCACACAATAACAACACTAACTCTAGAATTTAGCGAGATCTTTAATGTTTCAGTCTCAATGTAACAAAAGGAATACACTACCCGGCAATCCAAGCCGGTCTTCTTAAAGCTATGGCCCCTTTGGGGCTGTATTTAATAGGAAGTAAGGGGTCGTGGGAGGTAAACGACGGTAAGGCACTTTTGGCAGGTAAAATTATCGCGACGCGAAGAGCGCCGGTGGTCAAGGTAAACAAACTGAAGGAAACGACAAGGTGACTAGTTCGAGCTAGGTTTGCTCAGCTTATCACACCGCAATAACGTCGCCGGAGAGGGCGAAAAAAAAATTAAAACAAACAAAAACACCAATACAAAATTAGATCTGCCTGCCAAAAAAACAAATTAGGGATGTAGTGCTCAACGGGGATTGACCCAAGATAATTAACTAAATAAAGTCGCGTGGACGGCTCGGGGAGGGGAACGATGTACGGACGGGACGGCCTAAGTCTCCGCCTCTTTAACCGGGAGCGTCTTAGGTGGAGCGGGAAATCATAGCGGTAGGAGATCGTCGGGGTCAAAGGGTGGATAACAGAGGTAGATGGTGGTGGGCCGACGGGGTACGCGCGAAGAGGGGGCGCGGCTTGCCCTTCTTATCGGCGATTCCATTTCCACGGCTCCTCTTTCTCGTACTCGCTACCGTGTTTTGGGCAGGTCCGAACCGTAACATCGAGTATTCCACACCGATAACAAAACTGTCGCGGGGGTTGGGTGCATTCCTGCCGCCGGTGAGAAGTACTCCCGCAGTTGAAGCAACGGCGGTACCTAGCGCTGGAGCCGGTCTCGGTGGGTTGATTCGGCGTGGCCCGTGGCGTCGTCCTTGAGGCGGCCGCCGCGGTGGTAACGGGGCGCGGTGGGGCCTCGTTCGCTCCGATCCTCTCGTTCGGCCTAGCTGGCTGGTCCGAAGCACGGGGTCTAGTCCCGCGGGAGTAGTAAGGCTACGCCGGTTCTGGCTCAAATGGGGGCGAGGGGGGAGCGGTGTGCGGGGAAGCGCCAGGGCCAGAGGGGGGCAGCGAAGGGGGAAGCCGCGCGCCGTAGGGCCGTGTGTGTGTGTCGCACACATTCTCGCGGCCCTTGAAAAAGAAGGAGAGATAGAGCCGATGGTGAGTGTGAGAGAGATGGAATGAGAAAAATCGTGTGTGACATTTAATTAATTTATGACCAGTGCGTTACGGATTTGTCTTCGCCTCGGATGCAGATAAGGGAGGGGAGGGGGTGGGCATAACGAAGGGTCTGCAGTTGGAGAGAGAGGTGTGAGAGAGATAGAATGACCGTAGAGAGCAAAAGCATGAGAGAGACGGAGTGAACGAGAAAAAATATTCTCTAAGAGTTTTGAACTCTGGGTGTATGTCGAGATGAAAACATTCAGAAGGGTCTGCAGCTCAAGAGCAAAATTATTCTACAATAATTCTATAAGAGGTCTGAAGATTTTTTCGACATTTTTCTATAAGAGGTCTGTCCGCTCAAGATTTTCAAAATTTAGTTATTTTTTGATATCCGATAGTTGCCGAGTGTAGGAGAGAGAGATGGGTGGTTTCAATAGGCTGAAATAGACTTTACTCATTTAGATTGAATTTATTGTATATTTTACAGAAAAACAAATTCTATAAAAAAGTTTATGCGTTTTATTCATAATGTCTGCTTTCCGATCGATGCTGGCACTGAAACAGATCAAGGTAAAAGTTTGAATAAGAATTTTCAAATCTATGCAAAAAATTTTGCTCATCAATGAGGTACTTACCCCTTATTCAATCTAGATCACAGTCTGGACAGATATTCTGCGTCACCACCTGGTAGAGACGAGTCCTACAGTCCTGACAACTCGATGCAGAGGCAATATTCCAATACTCTGTTCTATGCTTTCGCACCGCTGTGAGCTTCTCGAACATTTCACCTCCAGCCCCGAGAACACAGACACCACACAATTTTTCGCCACGTTCGGTGCGGTAATATACCGAGACAATGCACACTCTCGATTTTTCACTCAAATTCAGTTTTTCTTCTTCAGTGAATGTACACCACACTTTTTCATATACATCATGTGTTGAATCACATTCACTGACTGTAGTAACCACCGATTCGTTTTGCGACATTATTTTCTTCAAATAACTGAAGGGAGCGGAGTCTCGAACAGAAATGAAAATGTTTTGAAAAACCTCTTGTTCCAAATTTGGTGTTGCATCCCCTCTCTTCAAGTTTTTCCCCAAAAACGCACTTTTCTCAGAGATGACCCTCGAGCAGAAATAGTAAAAAAATTATCTCTACAAGCAACGTTAAAATCTACTCTCACGCTTTCTTGCAGACGAAAAAAAAGATGGCCGCGAGTACAATATATGATCTGAGATGCTGTAGTGAACTCGAAAATTCTGAGAAATCCTTTTTCCTTCCATCATATCTCGAGGAAAAAGTCTCTCTCTCTCTCTCTCTCTCTCTCTCTCTCTCTCTCATATTTAAATCTAGATGAGCAAAAAACGACGACTCCCAGCGATGCTCCCGAATAGGGCTCAATCTTCAGTTTGACTATTAAGCCCGAAAGAGTAAACACGAGAGGGACTGTGTCGTAAAACTCGACCGCATCATGTCTCTCGTCACTGACGTTGCTACGCGGAGCAATGGCTGCGTATGGAAGCGACTCTTCTTCGGACGTTGGAGCAATATTTGGTCATGTCTCTCGTCACCGACGTTGCTACGCGAAGCAATGGCTGCGTATGCAAGCGACTCTTCTTCGGACGTTGGAGCGATATTTGGTGTCACGAAAAAAGATGGCCGCGAGTCGAAACAATTTATGATCTGAGATGCTGTAGTGAACTCGAAAACTCTGAGAAATCCTTTTTCTGTCCATCATATCTCTCCCTCCCTTCCATATTTAAATCTAAATGACCAAAAACGACTTCCGTCGATGCTTCCGAAAAGGGCTGAATCTTTGGCTTGACTAGTTAGTAAGTATCGAACCCCGAAAGAGTCAACACGACGAGATAACTTGAGGATGACTCTATCGTAAAACTCGACATCAACGCATCATGTCTCTGGTCACCGACGTTGCTACAGAGCAATTGCTGCGTATGCAAGCAACGCTTCTTCGGACGTTGGAGCAATATTTGGTATGGGAACACCAGTGTGATACACTTATCGGATCGTTAGAAGCGCAAGTTCGATTGAAGCAATCACGACTGGGATGGCACCACGCAATCACTTCGCAAATCTTACGTCTCGAATGTTTGAAGCAGGTAACACGTCAACGCTTCATACATTGGGGCGGCGGAGTATCGAATGATTGTGGATTAATATGGCGAGAAATCGAGAGCGCATTCGGAAATCGCTTGTCAACCGGGGCTGTAATTAATCGTGATCACATCGACCCACGGAAGTTCTTACTGGATGCATTTGAACTTGTTGAAAAACAAGTGAGTGCTCATATACACAAGTATAGCAGCATTAAAGTGAACACTTCGTTCAATGGAGAGTTCAGCGTGGGTGATAAGCGGGCGAATAAAAGTATCAACACGGGAAATGTTGAACTTTTTACAACATCGGATCTGAGAGAGTGGTATCAGAAGCGAGTCGTGGAGCCAACTCTGAAATCGCTCGAGGAGTTCCAGGAGAGTGACAGTGGCTGGACCCTAACATCAATAACCAATCTAACAGTGAACATCAACAAGTACAATGCTTTGCGTGCGGGATGTCACATTCCATTGGCGAAACGCATACTCTTGAAGAAAGCAGTCGTTAATGTGAAATCACGAGATAATGCGTGTTTCGGATGGGCAATGACTGCTGCACTTCATCCAGCAGAACAAAACAGTGATCGCATATCTTCATATCCACATTATTCGACGATATTTAATCTCCAAGGCATCAAATTTCCTATGACGTTGGATCAAATTGGGAGATTTGAAAAATTAAATAATCTCTCAATCAATGTGTATAGCGAGAAGAAGGATGTGATTCTGCCAGTGCGGGTGAGCAAGGAGAAGAAAGAGCGACATGTCAACTTGCTTTACGTCGAAGACGTGTCAGAATGTGGAATTGGACACTTTGCTTACATCAAGAATTTATCTCGGCTCGTCAGCTCACAACTCAATACTAATGAGCACCGGAAATACGTTTGCGATCGGTAAGTAAATTGTTATACGAGTGTACTTCTTTTCCCCTTTATAATTGTGACAAAATATTAAAAAGAATTTGAAATTTTACAGATGCCTCCATTACTTCGCAACCATCGAAAAGCTGCAGTCACATGAGGTGGATTGCGGCGTACTCAACGATTGTGCTGTTCGACTACCGGGTGAAAACGACAAATGGCTAGAATTCACGAACGCCAATCGGAAGGAGCGTCTCCCGTTCGTGGTATACGCCGATCTCGAGTGTATCTTGGAGAAGACCAGCGCTGAAGAGAGAGAGAAAAACAAGATCCAACATCATCGCGTCTTCAGCGTTGGATATTACGTAAAGTGCTCTTACGATGATTCATTATCGGGATATCACGAGCGCCGAGGTGAGGACTGTGTGGAATGGTTCGTCGAAGAACTAAAACAATTAGCTTTGCGCGTTGAAAAAATTCTCCTAACGAACATTCCAATGAAACAATTGACTCCGCAAGAGTGGAAAAAATTTCGGGAAGACAAAGAGTGTCATATTTGCGAGAAACCTTTTGTCGACGGTGATGAGCGTGTTCGCGATCATTGCCATCTAACAGGCCAATTCAGAGGTCCGGCTCATTCAAATTGTAATTTAAACTATCAAAATTCGTTTTTCATGCCAATAATTTTTCATAATTTATCCGGTTATGACGCGCATTTCATCATAAAAGAAGTTGCAACTGCGTTCGCGGGGAAAATCGATTTGCTTCCGATAACAAAAGAAAAGTACATCTCCTTCTCGAAAACGGTTCAAACAGGCAAAGACACGCGGAAAAATATAAAATTACGTTTCATCGACTCTTTCAGATTTCTCAATACGAGTCTCGATAAATTAGCATCTTTTTTAACTGCCGACAAACTCGTAACGTTAAAATCACAATTTCAAGATGTAGACCATTTTCATTTATTAACGCGGAAAGGTGTTTTCCCGTACGAGTATATTGATAGCTTTGAAAAGTTGAATGAAACGGAGCTTCCACCGCGGGAAGCATTTCACAGCTCTTTAACTGATTCAACAGTCTCCGAAAAGGAGTATGCACATGCGAAAAATGTATGGGAACGATTTTCAACGCGAACGCTCGGTGAATACAGCGATTTATACTTGAAGACTGACGTATTACTATTAGCCGATATCTTTGAGAATTTCCGCGATACTTGTCTAAAAAGTTATGGTCTTGACCCTGCGTTTTACTACACTCTCCCCGGATATACCTGGGATGCCATGATGAAATATACCAAAGTAAAGTTTGAATTGCTCACAGACATTGATATGGTATTGTTCGTGGAGAGAGGTATTCGAGGTGGTCTTAGTCAATGCTCCAAAAGACATGCCCGTGCCAATAACAAGTACATGAACTCGTATGATCCATCTATTCCATCGTCATACTTGATGTATTTTGATGTGAACAATTTGTATGGATGGGCAATGAGTCAACCACTGCCTTATGCAGATTTCGAATGGATTGAAGACATTGCAAACTTCAACATCGAGTCTCATCCACTTGACTCTGAAATTGGTTATATACTGGAGGTTGATTTGGAATATCCAAAACACTTGCACGATGCACATAGTGATTTACCATTTTGTCCAACGCATGATAAACCTCCGGGCACGAAGCAAGAGAAGCTTCTTGCAACGGTGAATGCGAAAAAACGATATGTCATACACTATCGTGCATTGCAGCAGTGTTTGAAACATGGTTTGAAAATCACAAAAATACACAGAGTCTTGAAGTTTAAGCAATCTTCCTGGCTCAAAACATACATTGATTTGAATACACAGTTTCGTACACGTGCGAAAAATGATTTTGAAAAAAATCTGTTCAAATTAATGAATAATGCTGTGTTTGGAAAAACCATGGAGGATGTTCGTAGTCACGTTCAAGTTAAACTTTTAACGAAATGGGCAGGTCGATACGGAGCAGAAGCTATGATTGCTAAATCTAACTTTCACAGTCGAAGTATTTTTGCGGAAAATTTAATCGCTGTAGAGTTGCGAAATCTCCAAGTCATGTTTAACAAACCGATATATGTTGGCATGTCCATTTTAGATATTTCAAAAACTTGTTTATATGAATTCCATCACGAATTCATGATGCCGACGTATCAGAATAAATGTAAAGTCATGTATACAGATACTGATAGTTTAATTTACCATATTGAGTGTGAAGATGCATATGAGGACATGAAATGTAATCTCGACAAATATGATACCAGTGACTATCCCCCAGACAACGTCTATGGCATACCGCTTGTGAACAAAAAGGTCCCGGGTCTCATGAAGGATGAGAACAATGGGGCCATAATGACTGAATTCGTTGGATTGAGATCGAAAATGTATGCAACGCGAGTTGAGGGCAAGAACGATGTTAAAAAAGCTAAAGGAGTCAAGAGTAATGTTGTTGCGAGAACCATAACATTCGACGATTATGTGAAATGCCTCGGTGAGCAGATTGAAATGAAGCGTTGTCAATCTTCAATTCGCTCAACATTACATAATGTCTATACGATCACGGAGACGAAAATCGCTCTAAGTCCACACGATGACAAGCGATACATTATACCTGAAACGGTAGACACGTTGCCATGGGGCCATTACAGTATTCCCGAATTTTCAGAAGCTATGGAGGCATTGTGAATGTGTGCTTACGAGTGTTGGAGATTAAGAGTATATTGAAGGCGAAAAAAAAAAAAAATTGTGAGAGTGAGGACATTTATACGAAATAAGAAAATTCTGTAAGAGAGGAATTTTCCTCAAAAACTTGTACATTTGTAATTGATGTAAAATAAAATTTTTTGTGAATCTCTGTCATTCTTTTTCCTTCGAATCTGCTGTTCGTGGGGGAAAGGTCGTTAAAATAAACCAGACTTTGAATTTTTCATCTTTATTGTTCACAAATCATCCTTACTTATCCAACTATTGTGTGTATTGTCGAAACCTAGCCATTTCACAAACAACTGACTGCCACGCTTCTTCAACACTTTTTCAATTAGATACGTGTCGGGATTTTTTGTTCGAAGCAGCTCATGCTCGTAGAAACCACCTGCGATGGGCTCCTCTTGATAATCTTTTATATTATAAGTAACTGGATTAGTTTTTCTCACTCGATATATTGTAAAAATTTCCGTTGTCCAATTTGGCGTATAACCTTCCTCAAATACATTCTTAAATTTACTTATGCGTACTTTATCGCCAATTTTGAATTTTGCTGGTTTCTCCCCATCCACAGTTCTATTATATACGTTATGCAATAGTTGCGCCTCATTCGCAGCGTTCACATCTTTCGGTTTCATCTTTATCGTATGATGCTGTGTAGCATTATATTTCTCAATTAAGGTTTCGAGAATATCAATCCATTTCCAGCTTCCGCGAAAACTAAATTGCATCCACATTTTATTCTTGAGTGTACGATTGAAGCGCTCACAAATTGATGCTTTCAAGTTGCTAAATGTTGAATACAAATGTATATTATACTTTTTCATCAGGGCCTTAAAGTCCGTATTGTAAAATTCTTTTCCTCGATCGACGTGAAGATTTTTGGGTATGCGTCCTTTGCTGAGAATTGATTCCATTGCAGCGGTGACATCTTTTCCACTCTTACTCTTCAATGGTGCGGCCCAGGCGAATTTGGAGAATATATCGATGACGGTGAGGAGAAATTTATACTTGGAGTTGTGTTGTGCATATGCAGACATATCGACAAGATCAGCTTGCCAAGTCTCATCCAGACCGCGTATATCCACTCGTCGACGTGGGTAATTTCGTCGAGCTTGCTTGTGTAGCTCCTCTACCACCGCGGCACGCTCATTCTCTCGCAACTTTTCACTTTTTAAGCTCCGCGATTGCATTTTCCAAATCTTTCATCTCCTTCAACAGGATGGTAAGATCATCTTTTATTTGCTCCGCGATTGTACTTTCCAAATTTTTCATCTCCTTGCGTAGAGTGGCGAGATCATCTTTTACACGCTTCTCTAGAGCAGCCACATTCGATTCGCACCTTTGATTCGTTATATGAGTCACACTATGAGTTATAGAATGAATGTGTTTACTTAATGCACCGAGTGTTACAACATCTCTGGCATTTATTGGGTTGCCAACGTTTTCCAATCGTTTTCGTTCCAAATCGTAATGACCGTCTGATGTAATTTTGAATCCAGCACCTGGTTTACCCGGAGGACCTGTACCACCACGTCTACTCAACTTTCGTCCAAACACATCGACGCTCATGTTGGGAATGTGGATGAAAGCAAGCCCTCACATGTTAATAAATGATTTCAGCTTCACGCAATTCCTCGATAATCGATATGATTTCATTCGAATGTGATGAGTTTCCAGCAGCTTGCGATCCGAGCAATAAACGAAGACGATCCACTAGTTCATTCGGATCATCCCAATAAACATAGTCGATAGAAGTATGCTTTTGTGCTACCTTGTACTGGGGCAGAGCACCACCCTTCTTATCGTTGCTACGCAGCATGTGGGATATATAATTTTTGAATTTACTATTTTTATCCTGACGTACTGCACCCGTGCGTTTATAAAATTTTTTATGAGCATTCGTTGTAATGACAATTTTCTGATATTTCTCCAAGTCATTTGGAGTTATATATTTGAGTTCAGGCTCTTTTTTAAACAACAGTTCCACCAAGCCAATACTTTTGGGATACTTTTCATCTCCAACCACTATATGATCGAGTTCGAAATGAATCGGTGAATCACCAATCATTAATCTGTTTTGAGCGAGATTTCGTACTCCATACAAGCCATCTAATCTTGTTTTGTTATTACTACGCAGTAGACCCAAATATTCACGTATCAAATTATCAACATCTTCAGATGATTCCAAATTATCGTCATCATCATCATGATTATCATTATTTTTAGTTACGGATACATCGACATTCTCATCAGTAATTGCATCATGCCAAATATCGTCTTTGAAAGAAATATCTTGCTGCATGCTATTTTCTCCGAAATTTGGAGACTCCTCCTTCTCCTCCTCCTCCTCCTCCTCCTCCTCCTCCTTCTTAACATTCATACGTTCACTCTTAATTTTCGGTTTTTTCGTATACGAAACTAGCTCCTCTAATGGTTCGACAATCGGTTTAAACACATCTTGCATTCTCTGCTGAGCACTATCACGTCCACTTTTCAACATTCGATGTTTCCGTCTGATTGCATCACTTGCCTTGGCAAGTTCACTCAATACAGCCTTCTCCCTTAAAAGTTCTTTGCTCTTCATGTTGACGTATGCAAGTCAGACTCTAGACTGTCTTTAAAACTGAAAGAACAATCATTTATCATCGACGGTGAGGAAGGAATCAAATCCTCTTCTATATCTTCCAGCATTCAATTCACTCTCCTTGTCAATCGTGATGAATCCATACTTGTCCGACTTCCAACACTTTATACACATGTTTTTGAAGCACGCATAAGTCATATCAGTATTCACATGGTCATTATACACATGTTTTAGATTCATATCGTCTTGCTTGAATAGTACAACAAAATTTGCATTATCTCTCACAAGATGTTTCGGGATACGGGTATACGTTTGACATAGATAAAAACTGTCCACAATCTCATGTCTCCCCATGGAAAAAAATGCTCTCACATTATCCTGCTTTTCGCATGCTATATCATCAAAGATAAATATTGAGTTTGGTCGAGCTTCACTGGGGGCCACAACTTGTTCATGCTCGTTAAATGGGAAGAATTCCACTCCTTTCACGGGTTTGAGCATTTGCTCGAGAAGTCGATATTTCGGCTGTTTCAACGATTTCGAGTAGAGATAAATGTTCTCGAATCTCAAACCGTTTGGATGTATCAGGAGCGTAAGTAGAGCATTCGTTTTTCCACAATTCGATGGTCCACAAAACACGGCACGAATGCTACTAGGTAGTATGTTCCCATGACGCTTCACTTTCTTTGCATCACCTACGAGTTCATCGAAATTTATTACGGGAAGTTGACCACCTTGTTTCTTCATCTTCATCGCGCATGCTACTGATTGAAAAAATCATATAAATGCGACTTTATAATATAATACTGATCAGTCGTGTTGCGACCACCGCGTGGTAATGATTGTGCATGGCAAAGGTCTTGTCAACAGTCTAATTAACAATCTCCCGGTGGAATTGCATCTACCAGGCTATCAATATTGTGGACCTGGCACAAAATTGGCCAAACGTCTTGCTCGTGGTGATCCAGGTATAAATCCGCTGGACGCAGCTTGCAAACAGCACGATATCGCATATTCGAAAAATCGCGACAATTTGGAAGCAAGACATTTGGCGGATAAAGTTTTGGCTGAACAAGCTTGGAAGCGTGTAACCTCGAAAGACGCGAGTCTCGGTGAAAGAGCAAGTGCTTGGGCTGTGACGAACATTATGAAGACTAAGAGGAAATTTGGATTGGGTATGAAACGCCCGAAAAGTGTTTGCCTGAAAAAGATTATCGGTGCTGCGAAGAAAGCAATGATACGTAGTGATGATTCTCGTAAAGTCGTAATGTCTGCACTGAAAGGTGCGCGAGCTGGTGTAAAGGGCGTTAAAGTACGCACGCCTAGGATTCTACCTGTTCCTCAAAAAACCGGCGGTTTATTACCCTTCCTCGTACCCATCTTTGCCGGTCTTAGCGCTGTTGGAGCATTGTCGGGTGGCAGTGCTGCAATAGTCAAAGCTGTAAATGCTGCTCAAGCGGCTAAAAAGGAATTGGACGAACGTAAGCGTCACAATCGAACACTCGAGGCCATCGCTTTGGGTAAAGGTTTACACTTGAAACCATACAAACAGGGTTTGGGTCTTTACCTCGGGTCAAAAAACGTATAATCACGCTACCACATCAACCACTCACCGACATTGATCTGCTAAAGTATGCGGGAGCCATGAAAATTCGTAACTTTCGCGGTGTTTTCATGCGTGACACTTTACCTGCGGACGGACCACTCGAGCAAGAATCAGCAATCGTTAATTTGGATGATAATGTGGGACCTGGTACACACTGGGTTGCTTATAAAAAATCTGGCCGAGGAATCACATACTTTGACAGCTTTGGCAATCTTCCACCTCCACCCGAACTCATGAAATACTTTAATGTTGGTAGCGTGAAATATAATTATAAAAAATATCAAGAATATGACACAATAATATGTGGACATTTATGTTTAAAATTTTTGTGTAATCAACTGAATCGGCGAGACAATTATAAACTATATAAATAAAGATTATGGAGCTATGTGTTTAGTTCTAAAGTTGCGAGCATCATGGATGATAGTTTAACTATTACCATCACTGGCACATCCTCCATACTCGAAGCACAATTTTTTCCACCCATCGAACTATCGCCCGACAAAAATTATACTCTTGGACTCGTCGAGCTGCTCACGTTCAATTCAATTCCAAATATTGACATTGGTTGCAATGAATTTCATGTTGGAACGCAAGTGTTGACCATTCCAACGGGCAGCTATGAAATTGAAGATATTGAAAAATATTTGAAAGCTCAGTTGACAAACATACAAATTCAGCTTAAGCCGAATAATTATACGCTACGTAGTGAAATTGAGTGTAATCAATCGATTGATTTTACATCGAACAATTCTATTGGACCTCTTTTGGGTTTTACATCGCGTCGATTGGAACCCAATAAAAGACACGTGTCTGATTTGCCGGTATCCATTATCAAAGTGAACGCCATCCGAGTCGAGTGTAACATAACAACTGGTGCATACATCAACGGACGAAAAGTTCACACAATTCATGAATTTTTTCCATCTGTACCGGCTGGCTATAAAATCATCGAAGTACCATCGAGTGTCATTTATCTACCAATCACAAATCGGCGAATTGACAATATACAACTTCGTATTGTTGATCAGGACGGAGATTTGATAAATTTTCGCGGCGAAGTAATCACCATAAGACTTCATATAAAATCTCGATGGGGATAATTTACAATCACCGTATTGGCAATATTAATAAGCCAACATGGGATTACGAAACCACCAGTCGTCGAACGACGCTGAAAGCGTTAACACCTCAAAACCTTCTACTATTAAAGAGTTTGGGTCTCAAAATTCGTGGAGTTGCCGTGTGAGAAATTATATGTTGTGCATTTGCTGCTTGCGATGGAGGAAGAAATCATAAACATCCAGACACCCGTCATGTTTGACGAATCCATCATACATTATGAGGTTCATGCTCATCAACCATACGCATCGTCAACATACAACAATAGTGATGAAATACGTATTTCAATCCAACATCAAGATTTATCAATTTTACCGAGCAAAAGTTCAATTCACATTTGCGGTAAACTGACAAAGGCGGATGGTACAGCGTTAGCTGCAACGAGCCTCGTCAACAATGCCATTTGTCATTTATTCGAGGAGGTGCGTTATGAACTTAACGCAGTTGAAATCGATCGTAATAAAAATGTGGGAATCACATCTCTCATCAAAGGATATACATCTCATTCGTCGGCGAGAAGTGCAATGCTTGAGAACACCGGTTGGCTCGATGTTGAGGAGACTCAACAAATTGTAGACGTAGCAGGCAACTTTGACGTATGCATACCACTGAGCATGCTGCTGGGATTTGCTGAAGATTATCGAAAAGTGGTGGTGAATGCAAAACACGAATTGATCTTGACTAGATCACGTTCCGATGATAATGCAATAGTTCAAGCAGCCGCTGAAGATTATAAAATTACACTACGAAAAATTGAATGGCTCGTTCCATACGTCACCGTGGCAGATAAACGGAAAATTCAACTGTTGAAATTCATCGCCAAAGATACTCCAATTCCAATGAGTTTTCGTACGTGGGAATTGTATGAATATCCAATGTTACCAGCGACATCGAAACACGTGTGGTCTGTCAAGACATCCACACAGCTGGAAAAACCTCGATATGTGATCCTGGCGTTCCAAACAGGACGAAAGAGCGTTAAAAGGCAAAATGCGAGCAATTTTGATCATTGCAATGTTACCGATGTAAAATTATACTTAAATTCACAATGTTATCCCTATGGTAACATGAATTTGAATATACCGCAAAATCAGTATGCAGTACTATACGATATGTATACAAACTTTCAACCGATGTACTACAATAAGGAGGCCGAACCGTGGCTTACAAAAACGGATTTTCTCAAATATGCTCCTCTCATTGTGGTTGACTGCTCGAAGCAGAACGATTCTCTCAAGTCTGGGCCTGTTGATGTACGCCTTGAATTTGAAACAAGCACAAATATTCCTGCTCAAACATGCGCATACTGTCTCATTCTACACGATCGCATCGTTGAATACAATCCTGTGAGTGGTGGGGTGAAAAAATTGGTATAAAGTCATGGTGATGATTTTACTAATCGTCAGTCGAGATGGACTTTATCGTTGATCTCCAGGGTTTTAAGGGCTCACGCAATGAATTTTTCCCGAAAGAAATATCAATTATTCGAGCCAACGACAAAATTTATAAACCTCTAACGCTGTTCTTCAAATCACCATGTACTTGGGACGCGCTACCCGGTCGATATAAAATAACAAACAAATGGTTGGAACGAAATGTTCACGGGATTTCATGGGACTATGAGGGTCTACCATACAAAACAGCGAAAATAATCATTCAAACAATCTTACAACGAGCTCGTGCTATATACGTGAAAGGGAGCGAAAAGTCTTTGTGGCTGAAGAATTTCTTGGATCTGTCATCGGAAATTATCGATATGGAGACTCTGGACTGCCCATCGTTGCAGAAGTTGCCGAAAAGTCGCCTCGATTGTCCTCACCATCACCATAACAATCCGAAATACAATTGTGCGAATGCGAATGTGAAATCGCTCAGAAGTTGGTTATATGTATATCTAGCATTGTGTGAACGAGGGATTTTCAAATAAACAAAACATTTCTACGATGAGACTTTTTCCATATTTTTATTGCAAGCCCTCCTCCTCCTCCTTCTCCTCCTCCTCCAATTAGTCTACAATATTTCATATTATTATTACTATTATTAGTATGATTTTTCAATAATGATCACAATTATACATTTTTTTCTCTTCACGAAGATTTTGGAATATGTTTGAACAAAATTTTACTCCACTTGTCGGCAAACGTTTCCATGTAGAGTTCTCTCGCTTGAGCCGCCTCCAACAGCTTTTTGAATTCATCCTCGTCTTGGTCGAAAGCCTCGGAAAGTCTCCCCGGTAGAAAAACCATGAATTGACCTCCGATGTTGGCGATGTATCGTTTTCCAAATTTCGTTTTCACCGATCGAATATGATGAATTGGATGATCAGTCCCGACCTCAAGTTCAATCAGCTTCTTCGTTGGTATGTTGTTTTCCAGCGTGGCAACTTTGTTCAAAGATGTAAACTCCATTTTTGAAGAGTGATTTTTTTTCTCGTCTGCTCTCGAACTAATGCAGCAGCTGACTGACGACGACGACGTTGCTCTCGATTTCTCTTGAATTTTTAGGGTTATTCCCCCTCTACCTCATGCATGTCCTCCCTCTCCCGACATTTTCTACAATTTTTCCGTAGAGGGGCCGGAGCATCAATGTGATCTTCCATCGAAGACGTATTCCAATGATCATGGCATCGACGCAACGATTGAATTTCAATGTCGGATTTGTAGTAATATGGAAAACGCTCCCACAAAACATCCGTAAAGTCACTGAAATATTTCTTGAACGTTGATGGTGATATAATGAGGAGTTCTTCCGCCGTCATTTCACGAGGGCTCCGTATACAATAAATTGCATAAATATTCACTAGCTGTTCCATGATCCAACATTTTTCACACTCTCGACGTATTGGTCCTAGAGCATCAATATGAGTCGACATCCACGGTGGATTAAAATGATCGTGACAATATTGATAAGACTGAACTTCACTATCACTCTTCAAATGTTCAGGTAATCGATCCCATAGCGATGGAATGAATTTACCATAATATTTTATGAGCAGAATCTTAGGAATTGATTCGAGTTCATTTTTAGTCAGCATCCAATGTTCTTTCAACGGATGGATCGCATACATACTCGCACATCTATCCATCTTGAGAATACTTTTCATACTGAAGTCTTGAAAAAAAAAAAAAAAAACAACAAAATGTCGAAAAAAAATCTTGAGACCTCTTATAGAATTATTGTAGAATAATTTTGCTGCAGACCCTTCCCCATCCGGCCCGCACATGAGCGATGACGAATCAGTGGCATTTCAAACTGAATGTTTACATCTCGACATACACCCAGAGTTCAAAACTCTTAGAGAATATTTTTTCTCGTTCACTCCGTCTCTCTCATGCTTTTGCTCTCTACGGTCATTCTATCTCTCTCACACCTCTCTCTCCAACGGCAGACCCTTCGTTATACCCCCCTCCCCTCCCTTATCTGCATCCGAGGCGAAGACAAATCCGTAACGCACTGGTCATAAATTAATTAAATGTCACACACGATTTTTCTCATTCCATCTCTCTCACACTCACCATCGGCTCTATCTCTCCTTCTTTTTCAAGGGCCGCGAGAATGTGTGCGACACACACACACGGCCCTGGCGCTTCCCCGCACACCGCTCCCCCCTCGCCCCCATTTGAGCCAGAACCGGCGTAGCCTTACTACTCGCGGGGTTCAGATCGCTCCGGCGCGGGTGTCCTCGAGGACGGGCCCGGGTGTTGGGGTGTCGACTCACCGAATTGACCGCGTGTGAGGTCCGAGGGCAGTAGCCCCGTGTCGGCCCCCTGTGAGGTGGCGAGGCGTCCCAAGGCTTCTCCGAGGTTGTCTACGGGTAGCGTTTGACTCCCCGTGTCCCTGGTAGTCGGCGGGTCTGTTTGGTGGCCTGCTGCGTTGGTGGACAGCGAGCTTGTCTGACTCTCGGCCTCGCTGGTGATCGGCCTATGCGTCTGGGAGGCTGCTTCTCGGGTGGGTGGGAAGTCCCTGATGGTAGCGGATGAGCCCATCGACCGCGGGTGTCGTAATCCTTCCGCAATCGGGCAGAAGCCGTTTGTCCGATGCGTCAACCCTCGGATCAGGCCAACGAGGGCGTCCAGAAAGCCGGGGCGCACGAATTCACCGGCTGCCAGGAGCGGCGCATACGGGCGGACGGCATCGAACACGGGATTGGGGTCCACGTCCAACGGTGGCTGTTGATCCAGGGCCTCCAATAATTCCTCAAGTATGGCCATCGGTGAGGGCGCGCGCGGTGGCGGTGGTTGAGCGTGCCGTGGAGGAGTTGGCATGTCGGATGGTGGCCGATTTCGTCTTGGATCCCCAGGAGACGGGTCTCGCGAGGGTGAGTACCGAGTCTCGGGTGGAACTCTCCGGGGGGAACGAGGTGAACGATCCCGCTGGTTGCTCGATGTCGGGCTGGACGCTCGGGGGGCGGCCGTAGACGGTCGGCTGCGTGAGGGGGGTGGCTGTTGTTCGTCGGTGTCTCGTAACAATTCTTCTTCCGTGTCGCTCCCGAGATCCAGTACTGGCTGCGAGAGGGACGAATCCTCACCGTCCTCCTCTGATGAGGAAGAAATTTCCATTGTGAAGATGGTGGGGGGAGGAGAGGGTCTCATTTCCAGTTCGAGGAGTACGTACCGAGAGTCGTTGGTTTTATGCGATCGAGAGGCCGATGTCTCGAGTTCTGCGAGCTGGTCGTCGTTGCGCGCCGATACGTAGGGGTATCGGGGCCGGGAAGTGTAAGGTAGTAGCTGGACCAGCGCGAGGTAAAGGTGGCGGTGGCAGGTAATAGGGTGCTGATCAACAATAGCGCCGAGGTATCAAGTAGGCAAGGTACGAGGTAACAGCGGCAGGTACTCAGGTAAGAAGCGTTGGAGGTACATGCGAAACTGTGGAACGTAAAGCACAACAGAAAGAACAGTTAAGCACAGAGCACACAAGCGGGCAGGGTGGCGACAAAGGTAGGCTCGGGAGTGTGAAGGAGGAAGTGAAGTGAGGACACAAAAGGTTGGGGTGTGTCAATGCTATTGAGACACTGGCTCGGTCAATTCACGTAGGGCTTGAGGTCCTGCACGTGAATTTTCCCACTCCAGGTCCCTTCCAAATTCGACAGCTCCATGACCACCGGGGAAATTTTTCTCCGAATGACGAAGGGGCCATGGAATTTGGTGGCTAGTTTAGCTGCCACGTGTTGAGTCGCAGATGACAAGACATGTTGCTTTTTTAACACTAAGTCGTCTACCCGATAATCGCGGTCGCGGTGTTTGCGATTGTAATAAAGAGCTTGTCGTTCCTGAGCCTCGGTAATCGCGATTCGGGCGAGTCGGCGCACCGTTTCCAATTCTTTCATGCGTTCGACCCAGGATTGGGGTGTGTGCGATTCGGTCCCCGGCCCTTCCGGGAGTAAACAATGCGGAGGTTTCGGTTCGCGCCCGTAATTCAAGTAGGCCGGACTCGCCTGAATGGACGTATGATAAGCGGTATTATACGCAAAACGGAGGGCAGGTAAGTGTACGTCCCACTCGCGATGGTCCGGACCGAGGTATGAAACTATCATACTCTTGATGACTCTATTAACCCGTTCGACGGGATTTGCCTGGGGGTGATACGGGGCGATCGTCTGGTGTCGGACGCCTAGCCGTTCGGTTAGCGCTCGGATATCGCGGTTGACGAATTCGGTTCCGTTATCTGTGAGGAAAATGCGAGGGTGACCCCAGCGGCACGCGATTTCGTTTTCGACAGCCTCCGCGATTTTCTTACCGGTGGCTTTCCGGAGGGGGACTATTTCGATCCATTTCGTGAACAAATCCTGGAGAACGAGGACGTAGGTAAAACCACTTTTACTGGTAGGTAAGGGGCCCATGACATCTCCGGCAACTATATCCCACGGCTGCTCTAGAATTCGTTTTCCCATAAGACCGACGGGAGTGGCTTGCTCTACCTTACACCGCTGGCACACGGCGCACCTACGAACGTACTTGACAACATCGCGGAACATATTCGGCCAGTAATACCGAAGACTGAGACGGTGGAATGTCTTTTCAACGCCCAGGTGACCGGCTTGCGGAACATCGTGGGAGTTGAACAATGCTTGTTGCCGACGTTCGAACGGTAATACGAGTTTCCACGCCTCCAGGTCAACGACCTCGAGGGCTGGAAATCGTGGGGGACGATGGTGGTAAAGGCGATCGTCTTCGCAACGCCAATCAGGATATTGGTCCGGCGCTCTGCGGACAGCGCGGAATTTGCGGTTGTACCACCGGTCTTGACTTTCGGAGGGAGGTAGAAGTAGGGCACACGAATCCTCGGGGATGCGGGAAAGGGCGTCAGGCACATGATGCAACGCACCTTTCCGATGAATAATCTGGTAGTTATACTCCTGGAGCTCCAGGGCCCAGCGTCCTAAACGACCGGAGGGATTTTTGAGATTATGCAACCACCGTAGGCTGGAGTGGTCGGTTATCACGGTGAAATAATAACCTTCCAGGTAGCAGCGGAATTTCCGTACCGCCCAAATAACGGCGAGGCATTCTTGTTCGGTGGTCGTATAATTTCTTTCGGCGGCGATCAACGCGCGACTCGCATAGGCGATTACGTGCTCCACGCCGTCGACGGTCTGTGTTAAGACGGCGCCCAAGCCTACGCTACTGGCGTCGGTTTGCAGAACGAAAGGTAACTCAAAATCGGGGCAACTTAAGGTAGGTGAGGTAGATAGACGCTCGCGAATCTCTCGGAAGGCTTCGCGCTGAGGGGCTTCCCAGGACCAGGTGGCTGTCTTCTTCAATAGAGAAGTGAGCGGGTTGGCTAGCGTCGCGAAAGCCGGGATGAATCGACGATACCACGATGCCATGCCGAGAAAACGACGAAGTTGTTTGATATTTCGCGGCGCCGGATAATTGACTACGGGCGCGACTTTCTCCGGGTCGATTTGTAGACCGTCGCGATTCACTAAGAAGCCAAGGTATTTCACTTCCGACCGACAGAACTCACTTTTATCGGGGTTGATGGTTAAACCCGCGTTTCGAATTTTGGTCAACACGCGGCGTAGCCATTCAAGGTGTTCTTCGAAAGTGGCAGTCACGATAATTATGTCGTCGAGGTAGACATAAACGTGGGGTTGCATTTCAGGACCGATAAGGCGATCGAGCAGCCGTTGGAATGTGGCCGGCGCGTTGGTTAATCCAAACGGCATGCGACGAAATTGGAACAAACCCATTCCCGGGACGGTAAAAGCTGTGATTTCGCGACTTTTCTCTGCTAGCGGGATTTGAAAATACGCCTGGCTGAGGTCGAGGGTGGTAATATAATTTGCTTGCCGCAGCCGATCTAAAATGCTATTCATCAAGGGTATCGGGTACGCGTCCTTTTTAGTCACTTCGTTGACCTTTCGAAAGTCAAGACAGAATCGCAACTTCCCGTTGGGCTTTTTGACCATGACTATGGGGCTAGACCAATCACTGACGGACGGTTCTATAATTTCGTCCGCGAGCATCTCTCGAACCGCCTCGTGAATCGCCTTCTCGATGGCTGGTGAGACGGCGTAGTAACGCTGTTTGATCGCGGTATGCCCTCCCACGTCAATGTGGTGTTCTGTCAGGGAAGTGCAGCCTGGTTTTTCGGGAGGTTTCGGTATTTCCTGGCTCACGAGAGTTTTTAGGGTAGTGTCTTGGTCGGGTGTGAGAATCTGTAGCCCGCCGCAAAGGTAATGGACTGTAGATGGGCTCATTTGGGCTTCGAAGGCGTGTACGCGTTGAGGTTCGAGCCAACTGAACCATTTTCCGCTCGCGAAGTCGACAACCCAGTGGGCCGCGCGCATGAAGTCGAGGCCCAAGATACAAGGTAACACCAAGGCAGGTAACAGGTACGCGGTCAAACGGAAAGGGCGACCGTTTAGGTAAATGACGGGGTTGACGACCTCACTCGCGATGGCTTTTTGACCGCCAGCCATCTCTACACCGCGAGGGCGGCAGCGCTCTCTCGGGATGCCCAGGTTGTCGACCCATTGGATCGCGAGGGGGCCGAAAAACGTGCGACTTGAACCGGAATCGAATAGTGCTCTCACCGGGTGGCCTTGGAGAGTGAACGTCACGAAAAACGCGGTGGGGCTTTCTTCCGTTTGGACGGTCCCGCACCGGATAGTTTCGGCGTCCCGTGGCGAGGTATTAGGTAAAACGGGAGGCAACGCGTCCTTCGAATGCGAGGAGGTACGGGGTAATTCGCGAGGTAGCGCGTCATTCGAATGCGAGGAGGTACAAGGTAACTCGCGAGACGCGGCAGGTAATTCGCGAGATGGCTCGTCATCCGAATGCGAGGAGGTACAAGGTAATTCGCGAGATGGCTCGTCGTTCGAATGCGAGGAGGTACAAGGTAATTCGCGAGATGGCTCGTCATTCGAATGCGAGGAGGTACAAGGTAACTCGCGAGACGCAGCAGGTGTTTCGCGAGGTAAACTGACGATTTCGGCGGGTTCCATTAAAATATGTCCCGGACCCGCCTTCAGCGGTTTCCCGCACACGAGCATTCGGTTGATTTTTGGCCTCGGCGCCCGCAGCGGTAACAAAATACGATTCGAGTTTCTCCGCATGCATTAAACCGGTGTCCGGGTTTTCCGCAATTCCAGCAATTAGGTGATCGCGGTTGGGCTGCGGCGTTGCTCGGGGCAGGGTTGTTTCCGCCAGGAGAAGGCATCGCATCGAGGAACGGGTTTAATGAACGTAGTGGTTCCGCGGTAGCGTTGAGTTTCGGCGCGGTTCCGGTAGTCGCGTTGGATACTGTCTTACGTCGTCTTCGGGGAGGATTCGGGGCTTGTTGCGCGGCGTTTACGCTCTCGAGAACTGGGGTCGAGTCAGAGTCGTTTGACTCGTTCGATTCGGGGGGGCCTTCGGCAGACGTTTCGTTCCCGCCGTCTAGCTCTGGCCACGTTTCTACCGCCGCGAATAATTTGCGGCCGGGGTTGTTGGCGAAGGTTTTAGAGCCGCGATAGGCCAGTTCCGGACACAGAGACTGGTTCGGAGCTGGTGGGGCGCGATAGGTGCGCGAGACGGCAAAACTTTTCTCTACCCGAACGGCGATATGCTCGAACGAATCGAAGTCAAATAAATCGTCCCGGTGGATAGCGATATGAAGTCGCGGGATCAAGTTACGGTGCGCGTACTGGACCTGCTCTGACTCACTCCAGGGAGGCTGGAGACGATTAAACAATCCCCGAAGACATGTTAGATAGTCCGCGACCGGCTCGTCTAATCCTTGGGTCCTACGCATAATTTCTTCCCGCAGCGCATATTGGTAGTCGGGGTCCCCGAAACGCAAGCGACAAGCGGACGCGAATTCCGCCCAGGTATTCCAGCGATCGTGGTCGTTTCGGAACCACTGAAGGGCGACCCCATTCAGGAAGAAGGGAATGCAGCGGATTAAATCGGTGTCTGATACCGGTACGAGTGCGCGGCCCTCCGAGATACGCGTGAGAAAAGTGTCGACATCTTCCCCCCGTTTCCCCGAGAAAGAGATGTTCCATTTTCTCATCAGGTGTAATACCGCGGACGGAGAGATCGGTGCACGCGAGTGAGAATACTCCGTAGTTAAACGCGGAGGTGGCTCATATACTGACCTGGGTTCGTGGACCGTTGGGGTGGCATAATGGGGAGGAGGTCCTCGTCCGCCTTGGAACTGTTCACTGGTACCCGTTCGTGGATCGTGGCCAGGGTGGATTCCGGGCTGGTTCGGGCCTCTAGAGCGATCAGTGCGTGGGCGGGCGCCCGTTGGCATGGGCGGCGTATTCGTGGGAAGTCCCGTCCACGGTTGATGGTTTAGTGGGCCGGGACCGAGATTCGGGCCTTGGTGGAGTAACCTCGACCAGATCTCCGGGTGGCCGGGTTGTTCCGGCCCGCGTGGAGGTTCGAACGGTCCACCACTCGCTCCCATGGCCGTCATGACCGGCCCTTGGAAACTGCCCGTGATTCGGGTGGTGTCCCCGGGCCAGGCATAGGACAAGCTCGATCCGTCCTCGGGTGGCAAGGTATGCCCCATACCGGAGTCATATCCCGCCGCGCCGCAGACGGGTGGGGCGTCACGTACTCGCGGGTCGACCTCGAATGTCCCCTTTTCGCCCCCCTCAGCGCCCACTGGCGGAGGAGACGAAGTACGTTGCGGGCCCTCACCGAATTTCGGTGAACCGTCCCGGTTCCCTTCTGGCATGATGGCACGCAACCGGGTGTACGCGGTACGAAACGGCTAAGCGCGAGTCGGAACGACGCAGCGATTTTCGACGCGGATCGGTTCCGGGTCGGATACGAAGGAAACTGAGACTGCGCGAGCTCGCGAAACCTCCAGGTAATCAAGTCACAAAACGAAAGGTATTTCCGACACAGACAACGGGGCCAATAGATCTCCCGAGATACACCGCGTCGCGAGTTCGCGAATTCGAGTTTGCGCCTCGGGATCAGCCAATTAAATGAAGCAAATACTGAAAAGCAAGGTAAGAGTTTGACTTCGGGAGGTAATAGACGCGGGGTTGAATCCGAAGGTAACTCGAATTTGGAACGAATCCAGATTCGGCAGGTAATAGGTAAGAATTCAACTCCGCGAGGTAACAGGTAAGAATTTGAATCCGATGAACAGGTAAGGATTCAAATTCCTAAGGTAATATATACGAAATCAAACTCGTCGCGTTGGAGAAAACCGAAGCAACAGCCAATTAAAGACGAATTAGTGGCGGCGGAAAGCGACGCGTAATTCGTCAGGTACAAGGTAAACAGATTTTATAGGTGCTGGGGCCTGCTCGAATTCCCGGTACTTCCGCCAAAGGCCAAACCAACAGACTCGTGAAAAGGAGTCACGGCTCAACTCGGACGGCAATGCGCGGTACGTTAGAGCCAAGGTAAATTAAATGTCCCGAAATAAATACCGGAGCGCGAAAGATAAGTCGATTATTCGAAAGGCGGCTAATAATACGAGTACACGGGTTAACGATCGGGATCGATTAGCGATTGAACCGTTCACTGACGCGGATACTCGAAGAATGGCCCTTGTCGGCTGAGTCGACCAGGTGGCTCCCCCCTCGCTCGGTGTCGGTGATAAGTGGGGATAATCCGTGAACCGTCCGATTTCCAAAAAAAATTATTTTTCGCAGTTCGAAACGGTCGACGTAAATACTGGATTAACGTTTTTGCGAGAGATGACGGATTATCGCGATAATATCCCGTTACTGACACAGCTCACGCGTGGATGATTTTGAGTCCTCTAAACGGAACAATAGAGGCACTGTTTACATGGTTGGGCGGGGCTAACTGCCGATCTCGTACGTTCAGGCGGCACGAGTTCTTGGTATCGGGCTTATGCCCTCGTTCGCGATGCGAATGTTGACTTTCGGGGGGGCTAACTGCCAACAACGTAGGCTTCTACCCTACGCGTTAGAACGTTGGTCTTATGCCCTCTTACGCGAGGCGACAGTACGGGGCAACAGGTCGAGTCAAATCCAAAACAATTCGACCAAGCCAATATGTTCACCGATGGCACAAGGGATTCGGAGAGGTAAATGATATAGTATACAAGCACAAGAAATACGCAGAATTTCTTACGACTAGGAAACACGATATTTAAACAAAGCACAGGTTAAGCGGCACAATAGAGGTACTGAGGCAGAAGCGGTGAGAGAAAAAAAAAAAAAATGTAAATAAGGCGAGAAGTTAATACGGCTGGTAGCGTACCAGGTCCATACAAAGTGCGTACAAAAGAAATCGCAATAATATTTCGTCAGAAAAATATATCGTAGTCACACGAGAGGTAAAAAGGAAAAACAAATTTTATTTGGTTACACCACAATAACAACGCCTCTGTTCTCGGGAGTGTCCGCTAAACACAATAATACGAAATATTCCGAGAAGTCAGAATAAGAAACAAAAGATCAAAATCTCTCAATATCTCCCAGCACGTCGAGGTCTCTATATCGCAAAAAAAAATGTTTCCAAACGCAACGCCAAAATAGATCGAAATTTCTCGACGCGGGCTAAACGGATCCACGGCGTAATGGTTACCGAAAAATATATCGCAGCGCAAAACGCGAAACACGAAATACGGAATCAAAATTCAACGTTACAACATTCTGGATTCTAATAAATTACTACTTTTCGGGCCCCACGTTGGGCGCCATTTGTAACGCAATTTTCCCCGCGAGGGTAAGATTGGTCCCTTCTCGGCTCACCCGTCTCGTCGGCTCGCACGACTCTCCGGCCACGAGAGTGAATTGGGCGCCAGGTACGAAGTACCGTCGATTACTCGACTTTAATTTTATTCACTCTCTACGATGGTAACGCCAACAGATCACGATACTCAGAGTGCGCGAGAGACACGAGTGACCGAGGACGGTCCGGCTACTCAGCTCAAACTGAGATACAGAAGGTAGAGGGGGGGATCCTTGGGGAAAAGTAGCAATCAGGAACGCAAAATAACATAATCGACACAAGATAGTAATTTGGCAAAATATTCACAATTTATTCAACTCCGTGTCGACGCGTAAAGTTACAAGAAAGACATTAACATTGAACGCCGTGAACAATCGAGAACAAAATAATCAAATACGAGATTCGGTAAATTTTAATGATCGGACAAAAGTTCAAGCCATATAATACAAGTGACGGGTAGAATCTGGATAATGAAATTAATAGAACTGATCTGTCGCTTCGCATATTCGCACGCCTCACATTCGTTATTCGACACCCACGAATTGAGTGTCTCAGGTAAACGCAGGTAACACGTAACCAGCCGCAAGGGCCGTAGGTAAAGCGCAGGTAAAGTTCATCAGCCGCGAGGGCTGGAGGTACGATTAATCAGCCACGAGGGCTGTAGGTAAAAGGTAACCGGTAACAAGTACCGTAGGTAATGCGCAGGTAAAGTTCATCAGCCGCGAGGGCTGGAGGTACGATTAATCAGTCGCGAGGACTGTAGGTAAAGTTAATCAGTCGCGAGGACTGTAGGTAAAGCTAGTCAGTCGCGAGGACCGCAGGTAAAGCTAATCAGTCGCGAGGACTGCAGGTAAAACTAACCAGTCGCGAGGACTGTAGGTAAAGCGCAGGTAAAGTACTAGTGCGAGAAAATGCGAGCGACAAGGTAACGAAAGGCTGATAAAGAATTTAAGTAACAGTTAACATAATAAAAGAATACGGTATCGGAAAGCGGCAATACGCTGCACGCCGGTTCAACTACGAGAGAATAATGATTCGCGATACAGAAGAAAGGAACGACATACAATAATAAACGAAGACGCTACTAACCGCCGTATAGTCCGTAGCGCGACAACAAGTGCGAGAGAGAAAGCACGAAAACATCGCGCGACCGGGCGCGCTCGCTAGAGCCCTCGGCGCGTGCAAGGAGAGAGAGACAGAGGTACTCGAAAGATATTGCGCGTTATATTCAGCGCCTTCACAAAACGAAAAACTCAAAGGATATAATTCTAATAACGACAATTTTACGGAATTGAATGCACGAAATTATTGAACCAACTTGAAGGAATCGATTTGCCTAGTTGAGCGTTACTTTATCAAAATTCGAGACCCGGGAAGTATCGGCCGCAATCTCGCACGATACTTCGACTCGTAAGTCTCTCGAAACGCCATATAAATCTGAACTAAAACTCGGAACTAGATTCCGAAAAAGAAAAACATGAAAGCTCAACAAGACAAACGATTCGGGGAGATAAAGAACGGACTTACCGAGGGATCCAACTCGCCGCACAAAGGAAAGGCACGATGATTTTCGCCAGAACGCAGACTCGCCAGTACGGTGCTCGGAACTAGACTAATTGTGCGTGCGAGCGGTCCTCGGTGTTCGGCGCTCTCCCCACCACTCGGACCCAGCACCGCAGCGCTCACACGCCGGGCGCGAACTAGCGTTCGGCCTCCCGGCTCGCGTATTCGCGGTAAATTCAAAAGTGAAGCGCGTACGGAAATTACTTTCCGCACCGCTTTTACGCTATTCTTAATTGCACGATGTTCCTCGCTGCTCTCGCCTCTTCCGCCCACGTGAAACGCTCCTCCCGACTAAATGGCTGTGATCCGAGTGCCTTTCCTCTTGGGGATCCGGCGGGCATCTCTGAAAAGGCAGAGGGGAGGCCTCCCTCATGACTCCAGACGTCATGAAGTCACGGTGGGCCCACGACGATAAGCCACCAGGCAATTGCAGCACCTCTCCTCCAGGAAACTCCCCCGAATCCCACCGACCGAGGCGCCGTATTGCACGGACCGTGGCACCCGAATTCACAGCTGTGCGGACGGTGCAACTCTCGGTTGCTACGGCGGGAGAGGCACGGGCGGCGTTCAACGGATGGCCTATGCCAGCGTGTCCTCTCAGCCGTCCGCAGGTCGAGAGTGATGTTCGAAGCTCGAAGACGACGTGAGAAGAGCGCTCCCCACGGGCGAAATCGGTTTGAACAGCGAGGTAGTGCGGGAGGTATAAATTAGCGATGCGCTCGGTCCAACGTGGCGGAGGCAGGGCCAAACCTCGGAAACTACAGTAGATTTCTGAAATATCGTAATCAAGGTAACTCACGAAAACTGAACTCTTTCTCTCTCTTCCCAACACGGGCCGGGAATAGGTAAAACAAAAGGTAATTGTCGCGCAACAGATAATAGGCGCGAATTCTTAAAATAAATCTTAACATTACGTAGCGGTGAGTCTCGTTCCGAACAGCGCCCGACGAGTCGCAGTGGCGTCAAAATGGGCCGCAAACCCGGTCCACTGGTCGACACGGTTCGTACGAGTGGCGGGGCAAAATGTCACGTCACAGTACATGCCAGAGCGTCAACGCCAGTAGCGATGGTGTGTCGCGCTCTATTATTCCTAACTGGTTACTTGTATGACTCAATCAGGATTTATTAAGTTATTACTATTTTTATTTTTTGTATGATTCTGCTATGATTTACGTATGATTATTATTTTTATAATCAATTATTGTTATTCCCCTTGCTATTGTAAGATTCCACGTACGAATCATTTCAATTGCATCACTATAGTATGAATTTATTATCTTAAATTTATACTTTACTTCTACCATTGTCTACGATGTTTTCTGCGACACTTGAAACTCACTAGCAATTACTACTACTTATCACATTATTTTAGGTTATTACTTCATACTTTTTGAATCAAATTATACTGTTATATTGTAAAATTGTTTCGTTGCCTCAAAGACCTAGTCTAAGGCATAAATATATCAAATCAATCAATCAATCAATCTCTCTCTCTCGCTCTCTCTTTTCACATACTGTATCTTTCGTTTTTTCCCGAAAATTTAATTCATGTTCTTCGTCTTTTCTTTCTTTCTCTATTCTTTGAACATGTGCTCAATTTTCCTCTTTTCTTTTTTTCAGGTGGACGGCAGAGGTGGTGGATACACCGTGAACGTGCACATCGCAATGCGATGGTTCGCCTCGTTGGCACGTTATATGAAATTTCAAATCCGTACCGCGGAAGACGTACCGGGTTCGGTCGCTCTGGCCACGACAACGAAAATTAATTGTTTTTTAAAAATTATTGTTTTAAATAAAAATGTTTTCCAAAGTTTTTTTTTAAATAAAAATCCAAGTTAATTATATTTAAAATATAATGATCTTCTATTTTTGTTAAATGTAATGAAAATAAAAATTGTTTGATTTGTTTTGTATTTTTTTTACCTTTTTACCTTCCTTCTGTCCATTTTTTTTCGAAGTAATGAACAAAAATATGTCCATTTCTATCTCTATATCTCTCTCGCTATCTCTATCGCTATTGCTATTTCTATCTCTATCTATGTCTATCTCTACCGCTATCACTATCGCTATCGCTATTTCTATCTCTATTTCTGTCGCTATCGCTATCGCTAACTCTATTTCTGTCGCAATCGCTATCTCTATTCGCTATCGCTATCTCTTTCTATATCTCTATCGGTATTTCTACCTCTATCGCTATCACTATCGCTATTTCTATCTCTATCGCTATCGCTAACTCTATTTTTATCTCTATCTCTATCGCTTTCTCTATCTCTATTCGCTATCGCTATCTCTGTCGCTATCTCTTTCTCTATTTCTATAGCTATCTCTATTTCTATCGCTATCGCTATTTCTATCTCTATCTCGATCGCTAAGGCTAATTATATCTCTATTTCTATCGCTATCGCTAATTTTATCTCTGTTGCTATCTCTATCGCTATCGCTATCTCTTTCTGTATTCGCTGTCGCTATCTCTGTCGCGATCGCTATTTCTATCGCTATCTCTATCTCTATCGCTTTCTCTATCTCTATTCGCTATCGCTATTATTATCGCTATTGCTATTTCTATCTCTATCGCTATCGCTAACTCTATTTCTATCTCTATTCGCTATCGCTATCTCTGTTGCTATCTCTTTCTCTATTTCTATCGCTATCGCTATCTCTATTTCTATCTCTATCTCGATCGCTATCGCTAACTTTATCTCTGTCACTATCGCTAACTCTATCTCTACCTCTAATTTTATCGCAATCTCTGCCTCTATCGCTATCTCTGTCGCTATCGCTATCGCTATTTCTATCTCTATCGCTTTCTCTATCTCTATTCGCTATCGCTATCTCCATCGCGATCGCTAACTCTATCACTATCGCTATCTCTATCTCTATCGCTAACTCTATCACTATCGCTATCTCTAACTCTATCGCTAGCGCTAATTCTATCTCTGTCTCTATCTCTAACTCTATCTCTATCGCTATTTCTATCTCTATCTCTAACTCTAATTTCTATCTCTATTTCTATCAGTATCGCTAACTCTATCACTATCGCTATATCTATTTCTATCGCTAACTCTATCATTATCGTTATCTCTATCTGTATCTCTATCTCTATTGCTAACTCTATCACTATCGTTATCTCTATCTGTATCTCTATCTCTAACTCTATCGCTAGCGCTAATTCTATCTCTGTCTCTATTTCTAACTCTATCTTCATCCCTATCGCTATCTCTATCTCTATCAATATCTCTATCTCTATCGCTATCGCTATTTCTATCTCTATCTCTATCTCTATCTCTATCGCTATCCCTATCCATATCCCTATCTTTATCCCTATCCCTACCCCTATCCCTATCCCTATGATTTTCCAGCAGTTTCATATGAACCAGATTATAGACTTTCTGACGAATTTTCTTAAGAGTCTTTTACTGAATCGTTTCACTCGATTGTTAATCTCGTATATCAAATCGTGTCAAATTGCTTTCTACTCCTGGCGGACTCAAACAACCGCCATTATTATTTTTTCCATCAATTCAAAATACGGCGCTTGTTCTCCGTCCCAGCCACAAAGGAATCGTCTGTATCTGTTCCATCAGGATCTTGCTCGGTCTATAACAACAAAAGCTGCCGTAATTTCTCACTTTGTCCACATCATAACCTTTGTTCTTCAAAGTTGATATTTGATATTAGTAGCTATCCGCCAAACAAGTTGTTAATTTTCATACCTATAAGGGTCGCTAAACATGCACCTACAATATTGTGCAATAATAAACCAGTCGACGTCTTTCGTCGTCGATTTCGCCGATCGACGAAAACACTTACGGCGACATCTATGCTCAGTATCTACAATTATCTAACTGTAGTTTTTTCGGCTAGGGACTTTTGGTCAACCGAAAATGCTGGCGTTGTTTTCGGCCAATCCTGCCCTCTAAATTGTCAAACAAATATACGCTTACTGTTTACGTGCTTGTGACACATATCGCATCAACAATTCTACTGGAATAAACTTGTCCATCAAATAAGGTAAGTTGATATTTTTATTCTTATGTTCATAACATGTTCTGTGTAAGTATTTTTAATTCTTAAACATCGTTTTGGTGTCGTTTCAGCGCAGTGCTTTTAGATCAACAAATCTACGAAGCCGGCGAAAGTTTATCAAAAACGTAAGTCAAGAATTTTTCAAAAGAATTGTATATTGTTTTGTAATTTTTTCAGCAAGGCTGGATGCTCTGGACGGCGGTGAATATATTTAACATGTAGGAGTAGTATTGAAACATTGCGTAGTAATTGAATAAAAGTTTGAGCGAGCTTAAATTTAGGGCTGCTACACGCACCTACACCTATACACATCTACAAGTAGTGCACAATCATATGGGTAGGACTCAAAAGTTAAAAGGCCTAACATGCCTGTTCGCTATTTTAGGCCTTCTAACTCTTGAGCATCACCCAAATTTACGGCCATTCCCATCAATACTTTCGTGTGAGCAATGAGCAACACGTCCGACGATGTCGCACATTAACCTCGAGGCTCTTACTTGTTTTTCAGACCGATTTTTAAAGGCGTTTAAATGGAAAAAAACCGGTGAAAATTTTCTGACTGCAAATACGTAGAAACTACTTATCCGACAGTGTCCAGATTTGGCATATAGACGGTACATATCAATATCGACTTCCTCGCGTGGAGAGCCTGCGTTACGACTCAAAGAATGGCTGCTTTACGAATTTTTGAAAAACGCAATTTTTCGGTTTTCTTGGATTTTCTCTTTAACCCATCAATGCGCAAAACGTCAATTTTGGACACGCAATTTTAGATACACAGTATTAATTGAGGAACCAAAGAAAAATTCTTCCAAATCTCACATAGGGGGTTTTCACGGGTACTCTTTCAGAATCTGACATTTATTTTGTAAAATAAAATCAAAATCTTTATTATTTTTGCGTTTTTATTCAAAAAATCAAGAATTTTTGAAGTTTTTTTCCTTTCACATCAATTTTCGTCCTTGTTTCTGCACTAGAATAACCATATTATCACTATCAAAGGTGCCCTTAATATTTGACCTTTTCGATACACCGCGGGAAGGCAAGTATGCCGTAATACAAACGTGCTGAACGCCTTCCTCACGGCTATTGTTTGATCCCCATTATCACACGCTTGGCTGTTATTGCTCATGTTTGAGCCTAGTTTTCGTTTATTTTTCAACATTTAGACGAAAAACGAAGATTGACGTTTCTTAGTTTGAGCGACTTCCACAGCATCCAGTTATGCTGAAAAAATTGTACTCCAAATTTTTACGGGCATTAACTAAAAAATAAATTTTCTAACACTATCTACATTTTGTAGGATGTACCTATCATAATACCTACCATCATGTAAAAAAAAGATACAACTTCAAGAAGTACACATTTTTGAAAAAATGCAATTTTTTTCAGGTTTTTGAATTATTAATCAATCAGGTCGTTCCAGGGTGCATTCTCTTCGCTTTTTTTATTTCATCTCATATACTTGTTTTTCTAGCTCTCCTGGTTTCTGTTTGATTAGATAAAAACCAAAAGTAATGCGCTTTTTTCACTAATTTTGAAATTCGAAAAAAAAAACAATTCGTAAAAATTCTTCTCTTATTACATAATCCGATTCGACTCTTGAAGTTAGCGTCTACAGTTAAAATCTAATTTCATCTTTAAGGTGATCAAGAGACTCGGTAGAGTCTCGGGACAAGTACATTGACAGCCCTGTCGTCTGCTGGCCCGAGACTCTCGCCGAGACTATACTTTCTCTGAATAAAACGATTCGCCGTGGTGGGGGTAAAATTGGCATGTGATTTTATTGAATTACGAAGCTTAGGAGCCATTTAGCAACTTGAAAATTGAAGTTTAAGCCAGTTGAGTAATCCTCTTTCGATTCTGCCCTAAATCAGCATGATCGGTGTTGTGATTGCTGAGAAAAAACTTTGCACGGGCTCAAGATTATGCAGAAGTTACCAACACATTCAAGAATTTATGCGTCTGTATTTATAAACACCATCAAAGGCACTTTGATGCTCTCGAGTTTCTGATTCGTTGGATCTGACGACATCCATTTTTAGACGTTGTGATTGGTTGTTGAAATTAGTTGTTGATGATTGGAAATCTGACGTTAACTTCAGAACGTAGCACACGGCGCAGCACAGCTGGTAACAGCAGTCATAAATTCGACCCATATACATATATATTGTAACGGTACGCTTTTTAGACGTCACCCGCTACGCGTGTTTTCGAGCTACTAAAATTTAGGAGCAGGCATGAAATGAACGAAAGAATGAGAATTTGTGTTTAAAGAATATAATAATCGTGTTTATTCAAAATAGTTTTGTTGAACAAATGAAAATGTGATGCAAATCGTTGGTGTCTCGGGGGTAAACGAAAATATTTCCCTAGTATCAATAAACTTGTCCAATTTACGCTTTCTTTCCCTAATGTCAAGAAACTTGTCCAATTATAGTTATTTCTGCTCTCTTTTGTTAAATTTTTATAAGTTCTGATCTGTGAGCTCAGAAATTAATTCCTCTTTCGCAAATTTGATCAATCTGATTAATTCTGATTCTATATAATTTTAAATGATGTTTGTGGACTGGCTCGATACAAATCAACTGAGATTGATTAAACTCTGCTTGACAATCTAATTAATTTTTAGTTTGATCAAACATTTAGAATGATTCGTCTGTGGGAAACAGCCCTCGCTTCAAAGAGAGTAGTGGAGCTTATGCTTTCGAAATAGATTACTATTGCTTCCAACAAAATAATTTTTAAGGGGAAATTTGTGAAAATAGTCCTATGCCAAGAATCTGCAGACCGTACGGAGTCGCACCGTCCCCTCCCTCTTTAGCATAGGAATAGAAGGAACCGAATTGAGAATCTTCAGACCCCACGGAATCGCAGGGTCCCCTCCCTCTCAATAAGGAATGGATAGGTTATCACCCTCGAATCTTTGGCCTGAACGTAATCGCTCAGTCCCCTCCCTCTCGGCGTGATCGGAAAGGAATTTCACCCTCGAATCTTTGGCCTGAACGGAATCGCTCAGTCCCCTCCCTCTTGGCGTGAAATTTGGAGTATTTGGGTTGGTTGGTTTGTTGGAGCTGATTTCCAGAGTCACTACCTCTGTACTAAAGCGAGAGCTGATTCAAGAATGAGCTGCCGTTGCTGCTCCGCACGGCCTTTTATATTCGTTTGAACAAAGAAATAATAATGATAATTCTGTCTAAAAATAACTTGGACTTTGATTCGCTTTGAAAAATAATCTCCAACCAGAATTTTGCTCTCTAAATTCATGGATTGGTCGCTAATTCCCGCTCGCGCCGTAATTGGACAAGCTTGAGGCTGTTTTCCCTCGCTTTTGAGAACTTAATGATTTCTGTGTAAAATTAAATGCTTTTAACGAACAAAAATTGTATTCTGCTTTTTAAAGTTTAAATGGATCAAGTTTATCTTTTAATCAACGTTAAATTAATACATTATGATCATTTTCGATCATTATTTCCCCTGGAACCAAATGCTCGCTCGTGACTGGTCATTTCTGTTGGAGCCAGCACGCAATTGGAGTTTTCTGGACAAGTTTTACCTGAACGCTCTCAATTGCTTTTGACACCGACTTTTTAACTTGTTTTGTTTAATTGAATCTTGCCTCGTATCAAAATGAAATTAATTGTGTCATTTAAAACATAAAATGAAAGTAATTACGAGAGAAAAGAGTTTTTCTTATTTAAGCAATAGCCTTTACGCCGAGCCACGGAGAGTCGCGTCGAGCGGCTGAGTACGAGCTCGCGTGGCGCGAAGTTCAAACGTCATATTTTCTTTATTTAAAAAGGGAGTGCCGTTTCAACGCCCCCCAGGACAAAAAGAATTGAGAATAGCGAAATGACTTTTTGTTCTAAATTGGAGGACGGGGCAGGGGTTCGACGTCTCGATGTTCGAATGGTTTTATCCCTCAGGCTCGTCTTCCATCATTTGTCGGAATTCTTCTTCGGCGTCAAGATGTTCCAAGTGTTCGAGCAGCCTTTGGTGGGCTCGTTCATCATCGAATCCTTGATCCACGACGCCATTTTGTTGATCGAAAAGTTGTTGTACTTGTCGAATAGATGCCCATGGAATGTCGTCTCTCAAACTGAGTCCGTAGACACCTCGTTTTGCAAAAAGGTTTCGGACGAGACTTTCACTCAATTTGACTCTGTAGGAGCTGATGTAGAGCTCGATTTCAAAGCCCCCAATTGTTCGATGTTCGCCAATAATGGAAATGTATGCCGTTTTCTCGACCAGCTTGTCCCGATAATGTATGCATAGGGTCTCCTCCCATTGCTCTCCGATGTATGGTTTGACGTCAGATATAAACGCTTTGGTTGAAAAGCACGGCGCGCACGCAAATTCGTGCGGAATGCGCCTTAAATCGTCGACAGGAGTCATTAATTTTACCCCTCTGTCGATTAATCTGACTGTGGCCTCGTCCTCGTCGATTTCAAGGACTTTTGCTCGATATGCGATATTTTTATTCATTAAGGCGTATAATTTGCCTGTTTCGACGTTTACAAGTGGGCTCGGTCGTTGGTGAGCTATGAAATCACCCAACTCCTCTTCAAAATCTTTTAATTCCAGATTTTTCGCCGGAGTGGTGAAAGTCAAATTTGTAGGGTTCATGAAGTCCAATATTATGACCTCAAGGTTGCCTTCCCAGGTTGATGGCCACGAAGTTGGATTGGGAACTCCCGGGATCATGTGTTGACTCATTTTGATTTGTAAGATGGCGATGGGTCTCTGGATCGATGTTGACGGTAGCTCGTCTCGGTGTGGAATGGTGATTCTCGACCCGAGGAAGCTCGATTTATACGACTCGATGTTCCCCCACTTCTCGTCCCGTGGCGCCCTCTCTAATGATGTTCTCCGATGACTTTTGGGGTGGGGATGATTCTAAATTTGCTATTTCTCAATTTTCTCTTTTCTTTTATTTTACAGGTCTCTCTGGTAAGTACGACACTCAAAACTTCTTTCTCTTTTTCTCTTATTTTTCAGGTTTTAACAATCATCTCATTTCTTTTCTCTTTTCTTTATTTTTGGGTTAGTATTCGATTTTCTTTTAATAGTGATGTCTCTTTTCTCTTTATTCTAAATCTTTTTGTTTTTTCATTTTTCAGATTCTAGGTTCTACGAGGCTAGCTTCATCGGTAAGTAAGAATTTTTCAAGCATTTTATTTTATTTTCTGTCTATTAATTTTCTTTTTATTTTTCTTTCAGGTCTGCAGAGGCGAGAGTTCCAGGTAAGTACTATTCTTATTTCTAAATTTCAGGTGAGTATGATTTTTTGGGTTTTTCTAATCAATTTCTTTTTCTTTTTCAGATTTCTTGGTTCCAGGTAAAAAAAAAAATCTTAAGTAAGTAAATGATTCTATTTTCAAAAAAAAATATTCTTTTCGATGTTTTTAATTGTTATTTTTCTGCTTTTCAGGTTCTACGGACATTGGATATTTCGCAGGTAAGTAGTGTTTTTCTATTTTTATGTATAGTAGCTCATTGTTAATAATAATTTTCTTAAATGTTCGCTTTTTCTTCTGTTTTTAGGGTAAGGAGAATCACAAACACCAAGGATCTGCAATGTCGATAAACATGTTTATTCACGGCTAAACAGAATTAAATTTGTTTAACAAAAAAAAAAAACTTTCTTCTTTCTTTGGCTTTTTACCAGTGTACCTATCGCAGGAAGAATAATTCATTTTGGTCATTGTACCATACTAAATAAACGGAATATTTACATTTGGTAGTCAAAAATAAATAAAAACTGTTCTCTCTTTTTCTTCTTTCCTTTTTTTTTTTTATAATTATCAGTAGTCGACAAAAATTAGGAAGCTTGGGTATCTTTCCATAAAAAAAAATATTATGCTCAGCATTTGTTGCAATCTCGTCACAAAGTCTCGTTTCTTCTTCACTCATTTTATCTTAGCGTCTTTTGTTTTAACTGACCCACCCCTTTTACATATAAACTAATAGATCAATTCTCCGTTTTTTAGTTCTTCTGAGATTTGTTTTCGTTTATCACTAATATTTGTTTGGTCGAAATCGAATTCGCGGTGTGCAGCTACGTATTTGGCAGATAGGCAAGCAAAAACTCCACAATCGTAGTCGTTCGTCTGCCTTGGAATCTCCTTTTTTATGATCAAATTCCATTCTCCTGGGAGAAAATTTTTTTGCTGTTTTTCCTTAGCCTCATCGATTAAATACTGGAAGAGTATTACCAGACAGCCTTTATCCTTTCCAAGCAGACTGTCGTAGAAGCTGATGGTTTTTTCTTCCAGATCAATTGTCGCCAAGCACCAGTGGTTCCCGAAGTGGAGCGGTATCAGGATCAAATCGAATGTAAAAAGGCTTGTTTTCCTTGTCCATCTTTTCACCGAAATGTGTCCTCCTATTCGCAGGCGCTCATAAAAGAAAGAGCTCATACAATGAACTTTTCTATCCTTGTTTTGTTCGGCAATTAGTACCAGGTAATCATTTATTACCTCATCGTTGATCCACTTTCTATCTTGGAGCGTTTCATAACGATGATTTGAGCAGTTTTTGATGACGTCCGTCTCCTTTCTTAACTTTTCGTTGTTGTTTCCTTCTCTCGTAATTTGTCTCCCTTTCGCGTTTGTTTCCTCTTTCTCTTGGGGTTTTGTTCCTTTTTTATTGATGGTTTCTTTTTGCTGGACACCAATCTTTTTCAACAGCCTCATGGTCGTCTGTTTCTTGTCCCGTCCATTGTCTTCTTCTTTCTTTGCATCATTTTTCTTTCGAATCACTTCCTTCCTCTCTATGTTTTCGGAGCCCTCTTTCTTATTGGTCCATACGAACTCTCCTATTTTCCACGTCTTCCATTCCTCTTCATTCTTCTCGACTTCAGTCTTATATCTTTTTCTCTTCTCAGCTTCCTCTTCCCTTTTTTGTTTTATTTGTTCCTCTTTGGTCGGCTTGGATGGTGGAGAATCATCGGACATTGGCGACACCATTTTAGGCAAGGCCATTTCGGAGCAGATTTGTTCATGTTGCCTATGCCTGGTTATTTGCTCGAGGGCTCGGCCCCGGCTTGGTTGATGGCGTTTCTCTAAATCGACGTTCATTAGTCGCCATACGAACGTTTGCGTCCCTTTGCTCTTTGCGCCCTGGGTTTGAGTATCGGAATTTTGAGTGAGCGCCTTCTTTTTCTTTCCTCCGAGTCTTTGTCTTATTCGCTTTCCACTCATCCTCTCGAACCTTTCTACCTCCTCCTCTCCTCTCTCCTCTTGTCCGTCCCATCCTGCCTCTCCTCTGGTTTGTTGCGAGAAGTGTTTTCTCAACACTTGGCACCGTGTTTGCGTTGATACGTCCATTTCTACTGATTAAATGTTTAATTGCTGTATTTGTTTCCAGACTCTTTGTTTGCTGATTGCTCCTACCTTTATTCCTTTAGAAGTTCTCCTTTTATAATGCCAATAATCCTTTGTGCTCCTGTCCGCGTGTTACCTGATTCACTGAACTCGGGAGATTAATTCTTTGTTCATTACTACCGGATTCTTGTTCGGTGATTCAATTTTTGTTCAAGATCACCGGATTCCCCGTTCTCTGTCTGCTGCACCGCCCTTCGCTACACGGTGAAGTCCGCCGGCGTGGCCCTTTTTTCGAGCATCCCTTTCGAGCGCAGTGAAGTTTGCCGCTCTTTCTTGTCCAATTTTTCTTCCATTTCCTTTTCATTGTTGCTTTTCCGTTTATGTTTACTCGAGTTATGGTAGTTATAGGTAGTTATTTAAATTTTTATTTTGTTTTCGATTTTATTGATTTTTTTCATGTTTTTCAGGTTTTCCATAAAATTATAAGGTAAGTGGTGAATTTTTTAGTTTGTTTTCGATTTTATTAATTTTTTTTCTTATTTTCAGGTTTTTCATAAAATTGATGGTCCTCGTCGTGTGTGGAGTAACCATTCTGGTAAGTAAACATAAATTTTTTTTTATCTTTTAGTTGTTTAAATCATAATAATAATTTTTTCTTTTTCTCTTTTCAGGTTTTCGTCAGGAATTCGTTCCCCAACGGTAAGTATTAACTCAAATTGATAGCCTCATTTATTATTTGTTTAATTTTAATTTTTTATTTTTCAGGTTCACCGGGTGAGACATTCTTCTAGGTAAGTACGCATGATTCTTATTTCCAATTTAGAGGATAACTAAAAGTATAATTTCTTTGTTTTTCTTTTTTCAGGTTCCCTCAGGAGTTCGTCCCGTCGGTGAGTATTAAATGAAAATCATGAGTTTATTCTTTGTTTATTTAACGTTTGTATTTTTTCAGGTTGGCAGCATGGTACATTCCCCTCTCCACATCGGTGTGGGCGTTTTCTAGAATGTAAGTAGCAGCTGCTATTCGTTTTTTGATTCTGTACGGTCCTTCGTAGATAGAAAAGAACTTTGCCATCTTTTTGTTTATTGGGTCACTCACGTTGCATGCTTTTGCTAACACAAGATCTCCCACTTGAAATTCAATCAATTTGTGTTTTTGATCAAACTTTTCAGCTCTTTTTCTTCCTTTTCTTGTAATCCTTTCTCGCGCCAGCATTAATTTTTCTTCAATCTCATCTCCTTGTTCATTTTCTTCTTTATCGATTTGAATCCAATTTTTCCAGATTCTTTGAGGTTTTATATTTTTTTGTATCTCAATTGGCGTCATTTCCGTAGTATCGTGATGAGTTTCATTAATACAATCTTCAATTACCTTGACCCATTTTAGCCAATCAGTGTGCTTGTCGGTTAGGAACGTTCTAAAAAATCTCCCTATCTCTCTGTTTACCCTTTCTACTACGTTTCCTTGGGGATGTCTGATAGACGAGAAAACCGGTTGTATTCCCTCACTAGCTAATTTTTGTAACCATAATCGCGACGTAAACTGTGTTCCGTGATCGAATTGTAGTTTTCTTGGTTTTCCATTTTCCGGAATGTAATAATTGAATATTTTATTAATTGTAGCTGGCGCTGTTGCAGCTTTCAGTGGATAGAGAGCTACAAATTTTGAAAAGACATCGATCGTAACGAGGATGTGTTTCATTCCGCCTTGTGAGGCCGGCAAAGGACCGAAAAAATCGATTGATACGATATCTCCGGGTCCTTCCGGAATGATGTTTTGCTGTGCCGCATATGAATGCTGATTCGGAACCTTGTTTCTTTGGCACGAATCGCATGATGCGAGAATTTGTCTAACAGCGCGATACATTCTTGGGTAAGTAAAATCCTCATTTATAATTTTCCAAACTTTCTTTGCCCCTATGTGACCGTACATTTCGTGTGTTTCAGATACTAGACGTTGGAAGATTTCGCGCGGCAGCACCACTTTACTCGAATTCGTTTTCAATAAAATATTATTTCTCAACTGAAATTTATCGTCTTGTTGATTTTCAATCCTCTCTCTGATTTCCTGAATTTTTTCGTCCCTCATTTGCCAATCTCCTATGTTTTTCATCATGTTTTCTAATTCTCTAGATGGTTTTGTTGCTAGCATCGTATTTATGACGAGTTCTCTTCCTTTTCTGCCCCCCGTATCCGGAGGATTTAAACGACTTAGGACGTCGGCTACAACATTTCTCGTTCCAGGGCAATACTCAAATTGGATATCGTAATCCTGGATTGCTAGTATCCATCTAGTCAAACGTTCGCTTAACAGCTGACTATTTTTCAAAAAAGTGATTGCTTGGTGATCTGTTACGACTCTGATTTTTGATCCTAACAAATAAGTTCTCAATTTTTTTAGCGACCACACAATTGCCAGTAATTCTTTTTCAGTAGTCGTGTATGCTAATTCTGGCCCTTTTAGCGTCCTACTTGCAAACATTACGACTCCTAGATCGCCATTGTCATCGCGTTGAGCTAAAGTGCCCCCCAATGCATAATTGCTTGCATCTGTTTGCAAAATGTACTCTTTAGTCGGATCAGGATGTTTAAGCAAAACGTTATTCACGAATAAATCTTTTATTTTCTGAAATGCTACTTGTTTTTCTTTATCCCATTCCCATTTTGTTTCTTTGCGTAATAACTTCAAAAGAGGAATCGTTTCTTTTGCATGTTCTTTTGTGAACTTTGTATAATAATTAATCAAACCAAGGAAACCTCTAAGCTGTTTTAAGTTTCTCGGCGCAGGAAAATCGTGTATTGCCTGTATCTTTTCCGGCTGAGGTTTAATACCTTCAGTTGTTAGAATATGGCCTAAGAATTCTACTTCTTTCCTGAAAAATCTAGCCTTTTTTAGTTTGATTGTCATACCGTGTTGTTCTAATCGGTCTAAAAGTTCATCTAATTGTTGCATATGCTCTTCGAAGCTTGTTGAGATGCACAATAGATCGTCTACAAAATTAATCACGTGGTCGCCTAGACCGTGTAAAATAATGTCTAGAGCTCTTAACAATGATGCAGTACTCGTTTTTAATCCAAATGGAGTGACAGTAAATTCGTACACTTTTCCACGATATCTAAAGGCTGTGTACTTCATTGAATTTGGATGCAGAGGAATTTGCCAAAAACTATTCGTTAAATCGAGTGTTGTCATGACTTTTGCTGTATGACATTTTTGAAACACTTCTTCGATATTTGGGACGGATTCATGATCCTCCTCCATGACCTGATTTAATTTCCTCGCATCTAGGCATAATCTAACAGATCCATCCTTCTTTATGACTGGAATGATTGGATTTATCCACGGACTACTAGATCTTTGAATAATCCCATAATCTAACAATTTCTCAATTTCTTTATCCACTTTTTCCCGATGCATCAATGGAACCTCGTAAGCGTGAGCAACGATCGGTTTATCCGTCGTAATATTTAGCTCGTGTTCGTAAACCGAGATTCTACCTGTACTTTTTCGAAAAACATTCCTTCTATTCCATAAAACCTGCCTATGGGTTTCTTTTTCTTTTTCGGAGAGTTCTGTGTGATCTACGATTTCGTTTATTTCCTCTATTGTGACTTCTTCATTATTTTCTCGATTGTACATCAGATTATGTACTGGCTGGACTATAATTTTCTTTAAACTTTGCACTGGCTTAATAACTTTCTTTTTTAACATCTCCCTAAACTCATTATTCTCTTCAACTCCTAATTTTTCTTCAATTTTTTCAATTTCCCTCTCTTTAATCATTTTATTTACTTCTGATTTAATTTCTCTCTTCTCAACAAAACTCTCTTTTTCTTTTTTGATTTCTTTTTCAATTGCTTCCTCTTTAACAATTATTTCATCGCCATTAACTTCCCCATTTACTTCTTCTCCATTTTTAATTTCTCCCTTAACTTCTTCTGTAATTTCTTCATTTTTAATTTCTCCCACAATTTCTTCATCTTTGATTTTCTTTTTTAATTCTCCCTCCCTTACTTCACTGTCTTCTTTTTTCACAACATTCTCCTCAACTTCATCTTCATCAATAACTTTTTCATTTTTAATTTCTCCTTTATTTTTTTCATTCTCTTCCTTAACTTCATTCTCATTTTTATTTTTTATCTCTTCTTTAACAACGACATTACTCTCTTTTTCTTTAATTTCTAATTCTCCAATTTTTTCTTTTTCAATTTTCCCCACCGCGGGAATTATTTCAATTTCTTCATTGTATTTGACCTGAAGAGACATCTCTCCCAGGTCTATTAAACTTTTTAAGGGTTGTAGGGCATCTACCCCTAGCAACACATCCCTAATTAAGCCAGGCACAATTAAATATTTCACATAAGTTTTGATTTTTCCGATCTCTGTTACAGCCATAATCTGATGCTTTATCTTAGTCATTTTACCTTTTATTGCCCCTTTTACCGTAACTCCTGTTACTGGCAAAAGAGGACAATTTTTTAAAACTTCTTTATTTTCCAAATAGAATTCCTCCGAAATCGTAGTCACTTTAGAACCAGAGTCTATAAGTGCAGTTACCGGAATCCCCTCGATTTTCGCGTAAATTTCTGGGCATTCTATAATCGGGACTGCCTCCCCATTTATTTCCTCTCCTAACAAGAATTCACGGGTATCCGTGAAGATTGTATTAATGGGGAACTCATTATCACGATTTAAGCGTTTTTCGCCATTGAGGTACCATTTTGTTGCCTCTTGCATCGTGTATTCTTCATTAATTTCATTTTTCGTTGTACCTCGCATATTTTGGTCATTTTTGTTTTTGAAATTTCTAAAAAGCACGGGTACAACGCCTACGCGTTTCCCGCCTTCGAGGTCGATGGTTGAGGTTCAACTTTCGCCTCTATGGTTTGAATCGCTTGTTGTTTGGGTTCGTTGTCGTATGGCGAGCCGTTATTTTGGTTAGGTGGACTTGAATTTCGATTTTGGTAGTTGGGATTATAGGGAGGTCGATTGTTATAATTATTTCCCCAGTTTTGTTGGTTGTTGCGGAAATTTCCGTCGTTCGGCCGTTGGTTGGAATACCCATTGTTCGGTCGTTGGTTATTGTTTTGTTGGTAACCCTGTTGGTTGAAATTTCTACTTTGTTGGTGGTTCCAATTGTTGTTATTGTATCCTCCATTGTTACCACTATTGTTTCGTTGCCAATTATTGTTTGGTTGACCATTTTGTTTCCAGTTTTGGTTCTGGTAACCCCCGTTTTGCGGCATTTTGAAAGGCCTTGGCTCATGTTTGTCGCCATGATTTTTGTGGCCCTGAGCTTTTGGGGGTTTCTCCTCCTCCATTCCTTCATTTACTGGACCACTTTGGTCCAGTTTTTCGAGGAATTCGATCAATTGCTCGAGATTTAAGAAACCTCGGCTTATGATTGTGGCCCTTATTTCCTCCGTGAAATGTTGTGACAAAGAAGCCACAATATCTTTGTCAGATGGCGGTGGAATCAAATCCCTAGCCGTTCCAAACGTTCGAGTGGCATACTCGACCTTGGTCATTTTGCTTTTCTCGGGATATTTCCCGAATTCGAGTTCCTTGCGGACCTTCCTTTGCACCTCATAGCTCCAGAATCGATTTATGAATTTGGTTTCTACGTCCTCGAAGTCATCTATTTCCTCTTCTACGAGGACCCACCATTCTTGGGCTGTTTTTTCGAGGCACTGCCCGATCAGATATTTCATTTCTGTGAAAGTGGGGTTTATCACCTCACAATATTTTCGAAACTCCCTGATGAATTTCATCGGTCGTTTTTCCTTCGACCCATCGTACGTTGGTGCCTTTATTTTAATTTTATGGTTTAGAGGCATGGTATCGTGGTGAGATATTTTTGTTTCTCGATGTCCCTCACTGTCGTCCGATTCTTCTTCCTCAACTTCGGGTTTCGGAACGATTCACGTGCTCTCGGTTTTTGGGCTGCAGAGTTTATCCGTGTTCTCAAGATTTTCGACTCTTTTTCGTATCGCATTCACATCTAACTGCATTTGAGCCATGCTCACTTCGACCACGGCGCTTTTTGCCTCGTTCTCTTGGACGATTTTTGTGAGACCGGTCACATGGCGTTTGATTGGCTCGTAAATTTGATGTACGTCGGATGCAATTTTAGCCTGCATGACGGTAAATCTTTCCGAAAATTCGGCCCTTAATTCGGTATAGGCCTGGTTATTTTTGGCGATCTCATTCGCCATACTTGAGACCTGCGACTTGATCTCCTGCATTGCCTCCATCAAACTGACCAATAATTGGTTGTTGGCTTCTCCAAATTTTGGTTGTCCACGGTCCGATTTTGGCGTGCCAAATTCGTCCAAGCGGTTTTCTTCTTTATCACTTTTCTCATCTAAATTGTCAGCGAAAATGCCCCTTGACTCATTAAAAATATCACCCGCTCCGGGAGGCGGAAGCGTGGTTGTGAAATCATGTGTTTGAGCTTCTGTTTTTGGGTTCTGGAATCCAGAATCCGTGATAACTTCCTCTATTTTGTTTGTATCGGCCATTTCAAGAACTCAAGTAATTTTTCAAAGAAAAGAAGAGAAAAAATTTCTAAATTCTCACGTCCTTTTGCAATGCCTGCCCCACGTTGGGCGCCAAGTTGTAACGGTACGCTTTTTAGACGTCACCCGCTACGCGTGTTTTCGAGCTACTAAAATTTAGGAGCAGGCATGAAATGAACGAAAGAATGAGAATTTGTGTTTAAAGAATATAATAATCGTGTTTATTCAAAATAGTTTTGTTGAACAAATGAAAATGTGATGCAAATCGTTGGTGTCTCGGGGGTAAACGAAAATATTTCCCTAGTATCAATAAACTTGTCCAATTTACGCTTTCTTTCCCTAATGTCAAGAAACTTGTCCAATTATAGTTATTTCTGCTCTCTTTTGTTAAATTTTTATAAGTTCTGATCTGTGAGCTCAGAAATTAATTCCTCTTTCGCAAATTTGATCAATCTGATTAATTCTGATTCTATATAATTTTAAATGATGTTTGTGGACTGGCTCGATACAAATCAACTGAGATTGATTAAACTCTGCTTGACAATCTAATTAATTTTTAGTTTGATCAAACATTTAGAATGATTCGTCTGTGGGAAACAGCCCTCGCTTCAAAGAGAGTAGTGGAGCTTATGCTTTCGAAATAGATTACTATTGCTTCCAACAAAATAATTTTTAAGGGGAAATTTGTGAAAATAGTCCTATGCCAAGAATCTGCAGACCGTACGGAGTCGCACCGTCCCCTCCCTCTTTAGCATAGGAATAGAAGGAACCGAATTGAGAATCTTCAGACCCCACGGAATCGCAGGGTCCCCTCCCTCTCAATAAGGAATGGATAGGTTATCACCCTCGAATCTTTGGCCTGAACGTAATCGCTCAGTCCCCTCCCTCTCGGCGTGATCGGAAAGGAATTTCACCCTCGAATCTTTGGCCTGAACGGAATCGCTCAGTCCCCTCCCTCTTGGCGTGAAATTTGGAGTATTTGGGTTGGTTGGTTTGTTGGAGCTGATTTCCAGAGTCACTACCTCTGTACTAAAGCGAGAGCTGATTCAAGAATGAGCTGCCGTTGCTGCTCCGCACGGCCTTTTATATTCGTTTGAACAAAGAAATAATAATGATAATTCTGTCTAAAAATAACTTGGACTTTGATTCGCTTTGAAAAATAATCTCCAACCAGAATTTTGCTCTCTAAATTCATGGATTGGTCGCTAATTCCCGCTCGCGCCGTAATTGGACAAGCTTGAGGCTGTTTTCCCTCGCTTTTGAGAACTTAATGATTTCTGTGTGAAATTAAATGCTTTTAACGAACAAAAATTGTATTCTGCTTTTTAAAGTTTAAATGGATCAAGTTTATCTTTTAATCAACGTTAAATTAATACATTATGATCATTTTCGATCATTATTTCCCCTGGAACCAAATGCTCGCTCGTGACTGGTCATTTCTGTTGGAGCCAGCACGCAATTGGAGTTTTCTGGACAAGTTTTACCTGAACGCTCTCAATTGCTTTTGACACCGACTTTTTAACTTGTTTTGTTTAATTGAATCTTGCCTCGTATCAAAATGAAATTAATTGTGTCATTTAAAACATAAAATGAAAGTAATTACGAGAGAAAAGAGTTTTTCTTATTTAAGCAATAGCCTTTACGCCGAGCCACGGAGAGTCGCGTCGAGCGGCTGAGTACGAGCTCGCGTGGCGCGAAGTTCAAACGTCATATTTTCTTTATTTAAAAAGGGAGTGCCGTTTCAATATATGTACAAACCATGTGTCAGTTTTTGATCGTATGAACAGAGTTTCGACATTACGAAGTGCGTGCGGGATCAATAAAAAAATAATTTTCGTCATCTAAAGAAGTGCATATTACTATTTATTTTGTTATTTGTGATATATTAAACCGGTATCAAAGCGGCCGCGTAAATGTAGTCTGTGATGTGTGTGTGAAAAAGAATATAAAAAATGCGCGATGCATATATGTCAACGAAACTTTTCAAGATTTCATTATTTCGTTCGATTGGAAATAAGTGTTAACTGAAATAATCCTTCAATTAAACCAGAGTACGAGAAATATTGTCCAGTGCGAATATATTGTCAGTGGCGTGGTTATATATCATGTGTACATAGGTTATATATACGAATAAATAGAACAAAAATACACGCAACTGTTAAAATGATATTAGAAACTTTAATTGAATAAATGTTTTCCAATTTATTTCTTGTGTCATCATTATTTTTAAACATCCCCATATTTTGCTTGATATTCAGTTTGGCTCTGCCCTCTCCGATCCTTGTTTTCACCCCATCAGTTTTGCAGCGGATCGATACATATTATTAATTCGTTCCCTAATATGTGTACTATGATTTTCTACTCCTTCTTCATGATGATTGTGGTAACATGATTCGAGAGGTTTGTAACCATAATCTTGAATTGCACATTTTGTAAATCACATTTTCAAAAAAATTTCTGGTCTTGGTATACTGGGTAGTTATTCTTTTCCCATTAGGTCTGTCGAGTGATAAATTTGGAAACTTGTTCCAGAAAGCCTTTGGATGCTTTGTTTGCTGATCATATGAAAAGTTGAATCTTTGGAATGCAGTAGGCAAACACAAATTTTGACAACAATACTTATGAAATGACATGTATGTTGAGTATTCCCACTTTGCAAACTACAGATATGGAATTATTATAAAAAAAATTCATTCCGATAAGTCTACAGTTGCTCAGTTTTGGATGTGATCAAATATAATGCCTACCAACATCCCCAGAAACTTACAGAATTTCTGAATGGAATGTGCGCTATGTCATTTTAATGCAACATCATGACTTTTGACAACTTTTCATTATAATGCTGTAGATTCGGATCATTGAAATACAACGAAAATCTGCAAACTATACAATTTATATACTGTGCCATTCATTTTACATTTTGACTCTAACCGTAACATATATATGAAGTAAAAAATTGATTATAAAAGTCTTCAGTTGCTTATTTATGGATAGATTTGAAATTGCCGTCTTCGAAGCTCATTGCGCAGATACATTGAACCGCAGCAGATACCTGCGAACTCTGAAATTTCTGTGGATAAATATATATGCGACGGATCACCCCTTATCTTTGATTATGGTAATATGTAATGGAACTTGGTTCGGCAAGTTTTTAAGTGTTCCTTTTCAAATAGTATTGAAGTTTGTATGACTGATATACAGCGAATACTTCCAAACTTTGATATTTCTGTGTTGCAGCATGTGTGCCAATCATTCAAATCATTCACTCCAACCGTATCAGGTAATTTAGAAAATTCATCACAAAAGTCTTCCGCTTTTCTAGTTACTTCAATTTTCCTTTTTCTACTCCATTGTGAGTTTCCGAATTTCTAATTTCATTTCTGAATTGTCCTGAAATGGTTTTCCTCCAAAACCAATGCAGGTACCTTAAACGTCTTTGAATTCTGTTGCTTTGTTGAATAAAGTTCGCTTAGTTTTTTTTGATGCTTTGAGTTCTGGCATAATAAATGTTAGAAGTTTTCGGGTACTTTTTTTCAGCAACTATCAAACTGTGGATAATTGGACCTCAGCGGCCACTTGCAAACTTTGGAAATATATTTCATTGAGGGCACGTTTTGGATGAAATGAAATCTCTAGATTCAGAATGCAAAAGCGACATTTAAAGTGGGCAAATCTGTTGGGTTTTTCGTGTCTTGAATTTGATCTATCTTTCATTTGAATTTTGAAGAAAAGGGATAAATAAAATCTGTTCTATTAAGGAAATCTTTACATCAGTTCTTTCTTGGTATGAAGACTTGGAAAAAATCGCCAAAGGCCAAGGACAGACAGGTGACGAAATATTTTCAGTACAATTTTGACGAAAAATAGATCTTTTGTCGCGGAAACCAAAGTTATAAGCCGAAAATCATATTACAGCTCACGAGACGCATTTCTTCACTCTCTTGGGTTCCTATTACACAAAACATACTAGAAGATAAGGGGAAAAATCACCAACGTGGAAGAAGAAACCAGTGCCGAAATATTTCCAGTACAATTTTGACGAAAAATAGGTCCTTTTTCGTGGAAACCAACGTTATAAGCCGAAAATCATATCTCGGCCCCCAACCCGCTTTCTACCATTCTCTTGGGTTCCCAATAAGCATAGCAAATTAGAGTAGAAGAAAAAAATAGCCGAACTCCATGGACAGACCTGTGACGGAATATTTTCTGTACATTGTTGACGAGAAATTTGTTGTTTTTCATGGAAACCAACGTTATAAGCCAAAAATCATATCTCGGACCGCAACACACTTTTCTCCATGCTCTTGGGTTCCAAATAGACGAAACATATTAGAGTACAAGGAAAAAAATCGCCAAAGTCCAAAGACAGACCTGTGACGAAATATTTCCAGTACAATTTTAACGAAAAATAGATCTTATTTCGTGGAAACCAACGTTATAGGCCGAAAATCATATTACGGCCCACAACATGCATTTCTTCATGCTCTTGGGTTCCCAGTAGACAAAACATATTAGAAGACAAGGAGAAAAATCACCAAAGTCCAAGACCAAACCAGTGCCTAAATATTTTCAGTACAATTTTGAAGAAAAATTGGTCTTTTACGTGGAAACCAACATTATAAACCGAAATTAATTTCTCGGGCCTCATCCCGGATTCCTCCATGCTGTTGAGTTCCTAATAGGCATAACATATTAGAGTATAAGAGAAAAAATCGCCAAAATGCAAGGGCAGACTTGTGACGAAATATTTTCACTACAATTTTTACGAAAAATTGGTTTTCTATGGTGGAAACCAACTTTATAAGCCGAACATCATACCCAGGGAAAATAAGGTTGTGAAAAGTACATTGATGGTCCCTTATTTGCTGATAATTTCATGAAAAAGATTATCCCATAAAAAAATGTTCGTATGAGAATGGAATCTATAAAAATGTACTAAGCAAATAATTCATAGAAATTTAAACTAAAATCCTATAATCGTCATAACATGAATGAGGAACTTTTGAGAAAAAAGGCGTGATATCAAACCATAAACTTCCCCTTGGGAAAAAAAGGTTGGGACAAGTACATTGATGGTCTCTTGTTTCTGGATGACATAGAAAAAAGATTCAGAACCAGGAAAAAAATTCTATAGAAATAATAAACGAAAAATTGAAAAGTTAAAAAAAATTTAACAATAAAAAACAATCAAAAAAAATTCTGTAAAGAAAAATAAAAATTTTCAAAAAAATTCATAAATATTGAACAAATTGAAAAATGTACTATCCAAGTTACATGCAGTATAAAAAAAAAGTAAAAAAGGCACGCCAAGTATTAAAAGGTCGCGACCGTAATTTTAAATGATTTTCTATTTTTGCATTGTCAATAAAAAAATATTAAAAAATTATTAACTATGAAAAAATATGAGATCTATTGTAACATATACAGTGAATGAATTACGTTTCCTGTAGGAATTCAGAATTTTGGAAATAAAAAAAAAATGAGATCATTTTCTAACGTAGCCAAGTACAGTGAATGAATTAATGTTCCTGTGGAATTTATTCGTGTACACTTTTAGCCCTAATCACTCACTTCAGGAAAATTGTCCAGCAAGCGTCACAGAGCAACAAAGGTTTCTAGAATGATTCTGCAAATATTAAGAAATTATCATCCGCTTTTATGCTAGCTCAGGTTATAAACTTAAAACATTTTACACAATATGATACAAGAACCTTTTACCATCCATAAAAAAAACTTAGAAACCGATGCCTCTTTCTTCTTATTTGATTCGAACAGCTAAATCAATTGAAAAAAATTCCATCTAATTTACGTGCAGCATTAAAATTTATCATATCAATTCGAGGGTAAGTATTTTCTAATGAATTGAAAAAAGTTACCACTTGAATTACGTGCAGCACTAAAATTTGTGATATCAATCGGTGGACAAGTATTTTATTAGTAACTCCAAAGTTCAACATTATGGAATTGTTCTAAGAAGCTTTTAAATCCAAAAATATTACATGCAATCTAATCATTTCTTGCTCTATGGTGGCAGAGACTTATAAGAAAATCGATTCTTTTCAGACTTTCAGGAGCTTCTGATATTATTCACAATATTCGACGTCGATTGGATCGTTACAAATTATGTTTAAATATGAGTTAAAAGTACTTGTCCGGCCCAACACTATTTATTGAAATAAAAATCAATCATAAAAAAACGAAATTGTACGGCAGAATCCGGTTAAAAATGTATTGAAATGCGATTTATTATTAGTTTAATGTTCTTAATAATAGTATAGGTTAGTTATACCGAATGAAATTCGTTCGCTGGAAGAAGTGAGAAGTAAAAATTGCCGTCATTCCAATACAAACTGGGGACTTATTTTTGGAAACTTGAACATATTTAATGTGCAAAATGTTTTTTATTTATCGATGCACAAAAACATCCCTTGTATAGTACAGGACAATTCGTTTCCGTTCTTATTAAATTAGTGCACTTGAGGGAAAATTACTTGAAGATAACTCTCTAAATTCCCTCTGCATGAATATTTGTGCTCCATCAGTTCTAGAAAAGCCCTGATTTTTATTTGAATAAACAATTTTAATGGAAAGTGATGGGCCGGACAAGTACTTTTAACTCATATTTAAACATAATTTGTAACGATCCAATCGACGTCGAATATTGTGAATAATATCAGAAGCTCCTGAAAGTCTGAAAAGAATCGATTTTCTTATAAGTCTCTGCCACCATAGAGCAAGAAATGATTAGCTTGCATGTGATATTTTTGGATTTAAAAGCTTCTTAGAACAATTCCATAATGTTGAACTTTGGAGTTACTAATAAAATACTTGTCCACCGATTGATATCACAAATTTTAGTGCTGCACGTAATTCAAGTGGTATCTTTTTTCAATTCATTAGAAAATACTTGCCCTCGAATTGATATGATAAATTTTAATGCTGCACGTAAATTAGATGGAATTTTTTTCAATTGATTTAGCTGTTCGAATCAAATAAGAAGAAAGAGGCATCGGTTTCTAAGTTTTTTTTATAGATGGAATTATCAGCAAACACGACACCATCAATGTACTTGTCCCAACCTTTTTTTCCCTAGGGGAAGTTTATGGTTTGATATCACGTCTTTTTTCTCGAAAGTTCCTTATTTATGTTTTGACGACTATATAATTTTAATTTTAATTTCTATGAATTATTTACGATTTAATGCTTATAACATTGGTTTCCACGAAAAAAGACCTATTTTTTGTCAAAATTGTACTGGACATATTTCGTCACAGGTCTGTCCTCGGACTTCGGCGATTTTTTCCCTTGTACTCTAATATGTTTTGTCAATTAGGAACCTAAGAGCACGGCCGCAAGCGGGTTGGAGGCCGGGATATGAATTTCGGCTTATAGCGTAGGTTTCCACGAAAAAAGACCTATTTTTCGTAAAAATTGAACTGGAAATATTTCGTCACAGGTCTGTTCTTGGACTTTGGCGATTTTTTTCCTTGTACTCTAATATGTTTTGTCAATCAGGAACACAAGAGCACGGTCGAAAGCGGGTTGGAGGCCGGGATATGATTTTCGGCTTATAACGTTTGGGTTTCACTAAAAAAGACTTTTTTTTCGTAAAAATTGAACTGGAAATATTTCGTCACAGGTTTGTTCTTGGACTTTGGCGATTTTTTTCCTTGTATCTTAATATGTTTTGTCAATTAGGAACCAAAGAGCACGATGGAAAGCGGGTTGGAGGCCGAGATATGATTTTCGGCTTATAACGTTGGTTTCTACGAAAAAAGACCTATTTTTCATCCAAATTGTACTGAAAATATTTCGTCACAGGTCTCTCCTTGAACTTTGGCGATTTTTTTCCTTGTACTCTAATATGTTTTGTCAATTAGGAACCAAAGAGCACGGTGAAAAGCAGGTTGTAGGTCGTGATATGATTTTCGGCTTATAACGTTGGTTTCCACGAAAAAAGACCTAAATTTCATCAAAATTGTACTGGAAATATTTCGATAGAGGTTTGTTCTTGGACTTTGGTGATTTTTCTCCTTGTCTTCTAATATGTTTTGTCCATTGCAAACTCAAGAGCATGTAGCAATCCGTGTTGCGGGCTGAGATATGATTTCCGGCTTATAACGTTAGTGAAAAGAAAGGAAAAGAGAAAAGATAGATCAAATTCAAGACACAACGAATACAACAGATTTGGCCATTTTTAAATGTCGTTTTTGCATTCTGAATCTAGACATTTTCGTGTCATCCAAAATATGCCCCCGATGAAATATATTTCCAAAGTTTGCAAGTGGCCGCGGAGATCCAATTATATCTACAGTTTGATAGTTGCAGAAAAAAGGCACCCGGAAACATTTATTATGTCAGAATTCAAAGAAGTAAAAAAAACTGAGCGTACTTGATTCAACAGAGCAACGGAATTCAAAGACGTTTAAGGTACCTGCATTGCTTGTGGAGGAAAACAATTTCATTTCAGGATAATTTAGAAATAAATTAGGAAATTCAGAAATTTAGCATAGAATTTAGAAAAAGGAAAATTAAGATAATTAGTAAAGCTGAAAACTTTTGTGATGAATTTTTGAAATTACATGTTACGGTTGGAGTAAAAAATTTAAATAATTGGCACATATGCTGCGACACAAAAATATCAAAGTTTGAAGGTATTCGCTCCATACCGCAGTAATACAAACTTTAATACTATTTGAAAAGAAATACTTTAAAACTTGCTGAACAAAGTTCCATTACATATTACCATAAAAATAGGGGGTGATACTTAGCACATATACTTATCCACAGAAATTTCCAAATTCGCAGGTATCTGCTGCAATTCAATGTATCTGCGCAATGAGTTTGGAAGACAGTAATTTCAAATCCATCCATAAATGAGCAACTGAAGACTTTTGTAATGAATTTTTCACTTCATATTTATGTTATGGTGCGAGTCAAAAAATAAAATGAATGGCACAGTATATAAATTTTATAGTTTGCAGATTTTTGCTGTATTTCAATGATCCAAATCTATAGTATTAGAGTGGAAAGTTGTTAGAAGTCATGATGTTACAGTGAAATGACATAGCGCACATAACATTCAGAAATTCTGTAGGTTTCCATGATGTTGGCAGGTATTATACTTAATCGCATCGAAAACTGAGCAACTGTACACTTATCGTAATGAATGTTTTCACCAATAATTCCACATTTGCAGTTTGCAGAATAGGAATACTCAACATACACGTCATTTCATAAGTATTGTTGTCAATATTTGTGTTTGCCTACCGCATTCCAAAGATACAACTTTTCATATTATCAGCAAAAAAAGCATCCAAAGACTTTTTGGAACAAGTTTCAAAATTTATTACTCGACAGACCAGGTGGAAAAAGAATAACTACACTTATATCAAGACCAGAAACTGTTTTGAGAATCTGTTGTACAAAATGTGCGATTGATGATCATAATTGGAAACCTCTTGAATCACGTTACCACAATCAGCATGAAGAAATAGTAGAAAATCCTAGGACACACATATTAGGCAACCAATTAATAATATGCATCGATCCGCTGCAAACCGATGGAGTCAAAACAAGGATCGGAAAGAGCAGAGCCATCGTTAAAAAGAAAAAAGACAGCGCAATTGAAAGAGAACAGAAATCAAAATTGTTTCATGTATCTGTGCATTAGTTTCTGAAGACAGTAATTTCAGATCTATTCAGAAATAAGTAGGTGAAGACTTTAGTAATGAATATCTTCGTTAATATATTCCAGTCGGAACCAAAAAGTTAAAAGATTGGCATACCTGCTATTTCACAGAAATATCAAAGTTCATAGGTACTTGCTACGTACCAGTTATACAGACTTTGGTGCTATAGGGAAAAACACTTCAACATTACATGAACCACATTTTAGAAACTTATTATGACACATTCAAGAAAAAAGTGACAGATACGATGCATGTTGAAGCAAGCAAAATGCTGTAATTTTGTATACAATATAATTATGGATTTGTATTTCTTCTAAATATAATGTTTTTTTCACGATTTGTGAAAGCTTTTCTTAATTGTTTTATTCAAACACAGTTGGTTTCGTAATTTTTTTTACATACCATTATGTTAAAAATTTTGTTTATTCGTCATCCGATGTACTCGTCCCTTTTGCATTTATTTGACAACCTTTTGTTCCTTTGAACCAAATGTTTTTCATACATTACCAAGATTTAACAGATTCATTTTTTTTATTCATTACGTTTGAAATAGTTTTTTTTTATAACCTTTAGTAATGAATTGCTCATTATTGAAGCAAGTTTCCAGAGAATAGATCGAACAACTTCTTATAAATCATCGTGCATTTATTTTTTGGACTACACGAGTAACACGTCGGGTTTTACTCAGTCGAGGTTTTGTATGTCTCCATGGTTATCCGCAGACAAAATATTTGATCACATCCAAAAATGATCAGGTGTAGACTTACGGACATAAATTTTTCAACCCACAATGCCAATCGCAAACATGGTCTGGAAATATTCAATATACATGTCGCTTCATCACTTTGTCGAACTTTAGAGGTGTTCATTGCATTTCGAAGATACAAGTTTTGATATCATGAAAATTAAGCACCCAATGACTTATTGAAATAAATTTCCAAATTTATCATGTAACAACTCAAGTGAATATATCTATGCATTTACATGGCCCAAAGATTTTTCAAAACTTGGGTGTATGAACAAGCAATCATGAAGGCTTTTTGTTATAAATATTTCAAATTATCTTGTTGAAGTCAATATAAAGAAATAGAAATACGAATATTTCTCGTATTTACTGGAGAACGAATAGAAATTGGTATGACAATACACTGTAAGCTAAGGAGGTGGAAAAAAGGGACCGGTGAACACAGCCAAACTAAATGAAAGAAATTATGACAACAATACATTGAATTACTTGACCAAAGTTTTTTGAAATTTATTTGAATTCGTTTACACACAACCATCCACCTCTTTAATGTAATTACACAACATAGAATTTCTGTTTGGAAAGAACGTTTTAGAGGTTATAATGAACGAACGTTTTTTTTCTCATTGTTATTATTATTATTATTCAACACTAATTAGTCACGTCATTAATAATATCGATTCCTTCCACTTTTCAATAACCACTTTTATTTTTCTACACTCTGCACGCGCAACAGCACTCTGGCGGTCACAACCTCAAACGTCAACATGACGCGAAATCTCGCAAATTTGCTATCTATGTATATATTACGATATCGAAGTAGAACAGATAATTCTTAATTTTCACGACACACATTATTCACGTTTTCACTTCTCAACATTTTACTCACTCTCAGTACACTGCAGCTCTATGAGATCAATTAATCCACTTTTGAGGTTTTATTTATTATAGATATTATTGTCGTGAATTGGGCTCGAAACTTATTGAAACTTCTTTTATGAAAAAAATAAAATTGATTATATCCACTGCTATTTCCAATAATGTTTTATTTATTTAAACGAAATTTGCAAATCTTGCACCGTTGATCCACGGGACTACGATCGCAATCACTTTATAATAACATAACGGACGATAACAGACGGTATACAAGAAAACATTGAGGACTATCAGAAACTTTCTCATCGGCGATTGGTCGAGACGGATAGATTCTCACCGGTGATTGGTTATGATGGGCATCAAGAAGCCCTTGTATGTATCGGTCTGAACCCATATACGGATACGTCAGCTGCGTAAATGTGTTGGTACTTTTTGCATAATCTTGAGCCCGTGCAAAGTTTTTTCTCAGCAATTACGCCACCGATCATGCTGATTTTGGGCGCAATCGAAAGAGAATTTCTTAATTAGCTGAAAGTTCAATTTTCAAATTGCGACATAACTCCTGAGCTTCGCAATTCAAGAAAATGACATGTCGATTTTACCCCCACCACCGCGAATCGTTTTATTCAGAGATAATATAGTCTCGGCGAGAGCCTCGGGCCAGCAGACGACAGGGCTGTCAATGTACTTGTCCCGAGACTCTGCCGAGTCTCTTGATAAAGAAAAGCGCAAAAATGCGCACAAGTGCATGCATTGTATCTATGCGATGTACTGCACAATAAATTCATTGCCAATATTATACACAAACTTGGCGTGCATGGTTTTCAATCGGAAGCTCGGGAAGAGACAATTGTTCAAATTTACTATGAAAACAATAATTAATTAATTAGTATTGTATGAACGATTGTGAAAAAAACCGATCCCCCAATAAAATAAGAGAGGCCCTGTTATATAATGATTTGGTAAACAATATAGAATATAGATGGGTGAAATTTATGGATAAAATTGAACAATGTAACGAACGGATAAAGAAATGAAATAAATTAATCCCTTTATATGCCTTAATCTTGTACGGATAGATACGGCCATTCTTTCATGCGTATACGCATTCTAATTTATCCACGCGTCACTTTCACTCGTTCGTCCGTACACTCATTTTTTTACCAAATGGGCAGATGATTGGATGAATTACACAAGTACTGAAATGGATGAACAAAGGAGTAAGCTGTGTAAAAATTGATTTGAGAAAAGAAAACGCGTTGAATAGGTAATGAATTTATCAGTCGATCTAGTCGAAAATGAATATTTTTCTTTATGTACACAGCGCGGGATCTCACGTTGAACTACTCAATAAAATAGTTGGATGGAAAAGGGATGGCAAATTAAAAAACAATTACATTAGTGGATATTCAAGTTTTCTCCAAATATATGGTCGGATGAGGCATTCCTTCGCCGAGCTTCCGATTGAAAACCATGCACGCCAAGTTTGTGTATAATATTGGCAATGAATTTATTGTGCAGTACATCGCATAGATACAATGCATGCACTTGTGCGCATATTTGCGCTTTTCTTTATAAAAGGTTCTTGTATCATATTGTGTAAAATGTTTTAAGTTTATAACCTGAGCTAGCATAAAAGCGGATGATAATTTCTTAATATTTGCAGAATCATTCTAGAAACCTTTGTTGCTCTGTGACGCTTGCTGGACAATTTTCCTGAAGTGAGTGATTAGGGCTAAAAGTGTACACGAATAAATTCCACAGGAACATTAATTCATTCACTGTACTTGGCTACGTTAGAAAATGATCTCATTTTTTTTTTATTTCCAAAATTCTGAATTCCTACAGGAAACGTAATTCATTCACTGTATATGTTACAATAGATCTCATATTTTTTCATAGTTAATAATTTTTTAATATTTTTTTATTGACAATGCAAAAATAGAAAATCATTTAAAATTACGGTTGCGACCTTTTAATACTTGGCGTGCCTTTTTTACTTTTTGAAGTTTCAATATTTACTGATTTCACTGCTTTTTGAGAGACGTGACAACTATATAGGAACCATATTTCATTCATTTTGTATTTGGCAACTTCAGAAAACGATCTCACTTCTTTTATATTTTCAAGTTTTTAATTGATAATGCAAATATAGAAAATCATTGGAAACTACGATCGCGACCTTTAAATACTTGGCGTTCCTTTTTTACTTTTTCAATCATTTTTTTCTGAATTCACTTATTTTTAAGAGGCGGGACAATATTTATTTAGGAAAAAAAAATACATTCCTCGTTTTCAACGAAAATTTTTTAAATGATTTGTTTCAAGTTGAGTGCTTTTCTCTATGTGACAAAAGCAATCAACACTATTGTACAGCCAATTTTTCTATGTAAACGGACGAAAACTGTGCGGTTATGTTCATGTGAGTTGAAACCTTTTACAAGCAATAATAGTGACGATTTTGATTATCCATTCAGCAAATCAAATTTTCCAATGAAAGAGTGGGAAATTTCTATGCAATGGGATGATATTTTAATTTTCTATCCCTTTTTTTGAAAAGCTCCATTTGTTTACTTGGAAAAATGATTTTTGAAAATATCTTCTTCCTCTCTTTCAATGGATTCCATGTTGACATGGATACTGTCAATGGTTTGCAATGTCCAAGGAGATGTTTCCATGGTATTCAATGTCTAAGACGACAGCTTTATGGTTATTTGTGTCCAGTGATATTTTTTGATGGTCTTCTGTAACGTCTGAACCTGCCTCGTCAATGTAAACTATTAAATCGACGATCTATATATCGTTAACTATGAGGAAATATATCGGAAACCATTGCACCGTCTACCTAAATATCGGGTAATATAAAATTGTCGAATATATATTGAAAAATACGGAGGCATTCACCTAGACGTCGAAAACCCTATAGTCGCCAACCTAAACATCGAAAACTATAGAGCCGTCGACCTCGCCCACGAAAACCATGAAAAAAAACGAAAACCATGGAGGGACATATCTAGACATTAAAAATCATGAAATAATACACCTGGACATCGAAAACTATGTAGAAACATATTTAGACGACGAAAGCCAAGGAGAATTATACCTAGCAAATGAAAAGTATGGAGCTGTTCACGTAGACATCGAAAACCATGGAAGAATCTACCTAGACCACGAAAACCATAGAGAAACATATCCAGACATCGAAAACCATAAAGGAATATACCTGAACCACGAAAACCATGATGGAACATGCCTAGACATTGAAAACCATGGAGGAATATACCTGGACCACGGAAACCATGAAGGAACATACCTAGACATTGAAAACCATGGAGGAATATACCTGGACATCAAAACCCATGGGGAATTATCCTAGACCACGAAAACCATGAAGAGGGGCCCCGGGTTGAAGTTCCGAACTGGAGAAATCAGAAGGCTGAAAATTCCGAAAATATCCCTAGTGCGATATATCTATATTAGGGTGGCGCAAAAAAATCGACTGTTTTTTTTTTTCAGCGGCTCCTATGAAAATATGTTAATTTATCATGTTTCAAGAGCCCCCTCCAAAAATCAAGTCAACAAAAAAATTTTTAAAGGTCGCTCAAGATTTTTAAAAATTCCAAAAATAGTCGAAATTTGAATTTTTTTATTTAAAAAATTTTTTTGCTCGATACACCGAAATATTGTCCAGAAAAAACCAATGAGTTTCTGAAATTTTTAACTCAAAATTTTCATTTTAAAAGGTCGCTCATAATTAATTTCATCTTTTATATGCTTTGCTTTCGATGCTTCGAGAGACCTTTAAATATTTATATTAATTATTCATTTTAATTTTCACTTTCAATAAGTAAGATAATGGTTAGAAATACACACTGAGATGAAGGAAAAATCTGACGTAACAAGGTATGATTTTACAGTAGGTCGATATTTTTATTTAAACAATTCAAACAATTACGAGAACTAGTTAGCAGAGAAAATGTAATTATGAATAGACCATGCCTGTTTAATCAAAACATTTATTGACTCTCATAATGAGTGAATTTGGTAAAATACTGAGTGATGTTTTGAACAATTTGTTTTAATAATTATGAAGTAGATTTTACCAACAAAAATACTTCGAATTGTTGTTTGCGAACAAGTACTTTGTAATTGAATGAAAGCAAATATAGCGCAGGCTCAAACACGGTTTGCTACGCCGGTAAAAAAATTTCCGTGTTTCTGGCCTATTACCTACATTGTTATATACGATTTTTCCTCCGTTTCGTAGTGCATTTTCATCGAGTATCTTACTAATTGGAACTCAAAATTTAAATAGATAATCAATATGAATATTTAATGGTCCCTCGAAACAATAAAATTTAAGTATATAAAAATTAAAATAAATTTTGAGCGACCTTTTGAAATGAATATTTTGAGTTGAAAATTTCAGAAACTTATTGGTTTTTTCGGTACAAAATTTCGCTGTATCGAGCAAAAAAATTTTTTAAATAAAAAAATTCAAATTTCGACTATTTTTGGAATTTTTAAAAATCTTGAGCGACCTTTAAAAATTTTTTTGTTGACTTGATTTTTGGAGGGGGCTCTTGAAACATGATAAATTAACATATTTTCATAGGAGACGTTGAAAAAAAAAATAGTCGATTTTTTTGCGCCACCCTAATCTATATATATTTAGACCCAGCTAGATTTTCGGAATTTTCAGCCTTCTGATTTTTCACAGTTCGGAATTTCAACCCGACCCCCTGGACATTGAAAACCACGGAAGAATATACCTAGTTATCGAAACCCATGGAGGACTTATCCTAGACCACGAAAACCCGAGAGAAACATACCTGGACATCGAAAACTGTGGAGCCGTCGACCTCGACTGCGAAAACCAAGAAGAAACATACCTAGACCACGAAAACCATAGAGGAATCTACCTAGACCACGAAAACCATGGAGAAACATATCCATACATCGAAAACCACGGAGGAATAGACCTGGATCACGAAAACCATGAAGGAATATACCTAGACATAAAAACCCATGGAAGAATTATCCTAGACCACGAAAACCATGGAGAAGCATACTTGGACATCGAACACTGTGGAGCCGTCGACCTCGACCGCAAAACCATGATGAAACATGCCTAGACATTGAAAACCATGGAGGAATATATATGGACTTCGAAACCCATGCAGGAATTATCCTAGAGCACGAAACCCCGAGAGAAACATACCTGGACATCGAAAACTGTGGAGCCGTCGACCTCGACTGCGAAAATCATGAACAAACATACCTAGACCACGAAAACCATGGAGGAATCTACCTAGACCTCGAAAACCATAGAGAAACATATCTATACATCGAAAACCATGGAGGAAGATACCTGGACCACGAAAACCATCAAGGAACATGACTAGTCATTGAAAACCATGGAGGAACAGACCTAGACATAGAAACCCATGGAGGAATTATCTTAGACCTCGAAAACTCGAGAGAAACATACCTGGACATCGAAAACTGTGGAGCCGTCGACCTCGACTGCGAAACCATGAATATCACCTAGACCATGAATAAACATACCTAGACCACGAAAACCATGGAGGAATCCACCTAGACCACGAAAACCATGGAGGAATCCACCTAGACCACGAAAACCATGGAGGAATCCACCTAGACCACGAAAACCATGGAAAAACATATCCATACATCGAAAACCACGGAGGAATATACCTGGACCACGAAAACCATGAAGAAACATGTCTAGACATTGAAAACCATGGCGGAATCTACCCAAACAGCAAAACCCATGGAGGAATTATCCTAGACCACGAAAACCATCGAGAAACATACTTGGACATTGAAAACTGTGGAGCCGTCGACCTCGACCGCGAAAACCATGAAGAAACATGCCTAGTCCACGAAAACCATGGAGGAATATATCTAGATATCAAGAACTGTATGGAGAAATACACCTGCACATCAGAAACCATAGAGAAATATACCTAGACATCGAAACCCATGGAGGAATTACCCGAGACCACGAAAACCATGGAGAAACATACCTGGACATCGAAAACTGTGAAGCCGTCGACCTCGATCGCGAAAACCATGGATGAATATACCTAGACATCAAGAACAATAGAGAAATACACGTGGACATTAAAAACTATGGAGAAATACACTCGCACATCAGAAACCATGGAGGAATATACCTAGACATAGAAATCCATCGAGGAATTATCCGAGACCACGAAAACCATGGAGAAACATACCTGGACATCGAAAACTAAGGAGCCGTCGACCCAGACCTCGAAAACCATGATAAAACATACCTAGACGACGAAAGCTATGGAGGAATATATCTGGACATAAAATACTATGGGGTCGTGAACCGAGACATCGAAAGTCGCGATTGAATGTACCTAAACCTAGTCCTCCAAAACCCATGATCTATCGACCTAGACATACTCGAAAAATTCAGCGGCGTCGACCAGGATTTTATATTTTTTTATTTTTATTATTTATTATTTAATTTTATTTTTATTATTATATTTTTTCATTTTATTATATTATTATTATATTATATTATATATTGTATAATATAATATATATATTGTATTATACATTAATTATAATAAAATATTTATTATAATATATTTTATTATTTATTAATAAATAAAATATATATTATATAATAAATATATACGAGTTATGCGTAAGCCAGGAGCTGGTATTGCCCCCGCTGTCCGCACATTCTCTGTCTCTCTCGCTCGGCGACGCGCAAGAGAGGGGGTAGCCGCGTTCAGCGTACTGTGTGACAGGAGAGCCGAGAAATGTATACCAGGCCTGCAAAGGCCGTAAGTCCGAACGTAAACATGCTCAACTTACGCCTCTCTGTCTCTAAGAAATGAAATTTATCGTAAAGCGTTCGGTCTCAATTCTCTAAAGAGACATATCTCGGGAATGGCTGAATGGATTTACTTCCAACAAAGACCAATGGAAAGGGAAAAATCGAAAAAAAATTCTCACCAATTTTTAGATTTTTTAATAATATGGTTTGTCCGCAAGCGCCGTTTGAAAACTCTGTGACGTCAAAAATCGGCATATTCGCGTATATAAGAGTGCGGCAGGGCTCGCGCTGGCTTTTTCTTTACGCGCTGCTGTTTTTCCTTTTAATACTTGGCGTCGAGCCGCTACCGCGTCTCTTGATGTATGATATCAATTAGAGGCCAAGTTTTTATTGATAATTTGGAATATTTATTGAACAAATCGGAAACTTTAATTGAAACTCATGATAATTATTTTCAAGAAAAAAGTTAATGAAAAAAAAGTCATAACGGAAGTTACATGCTGTACTAAAATGTATTATATCAATTCGAGGTCAAGTATTTATCAGTTATTCGAAATATAATCTCCGGCGACAAATGAGCGTTGAGAATCCTTATCGGGCTCACAACGTTTTATCAAAATTACTAAAAAATTAATGGAAATGAAATCATTAAAAATTCACATGAAAGTCATTCGTTACTTCAACAAGTTACACACTTTAAAGAATCGATTCCCCTCCGATTTTCAGGATCCCCTGGTATTATTCACAACATTCAACTTCGATTGGATCGGTACAAATTATGTTAAAATACGTCTTAAACGTACTTGTCCGGCCCATCACTTTTTATTCAAATTGCTCATTCGAAAACAATGCAAAAACAAAGTTAATACATGTGTTAATATTAAGGAATTCCCGAGAAAATAATTTTCCTTCGAATCACTCTTGTCAAAATGAAACGAAAATGAAAGATAAAGTTGATTAATCTATTTATATTATATGGAGTCATAATTCACAACAAAATCATTTTTCTCCAAATTCCAGGAATCCACGTGTCGTACTCGACTAGTGGTATTTATCAAAATGTGTACGTGACTATAGAAAAAAAAACATTTCATGGCTGAGTAGGTTCGAAAATTTCTTGTAATGTGCCTGATTATTTCTCATTTTCATTGGTTCTTACCGAATGGTATGTGTTCACTGAAGAAAATGAGAAGTGGATATTGCTATACGAATTTGCGAACAATCAAGTTCAAATTACTTGGAGATATTATTTTTATTTCTATCGATTTTATTATATTTGTCATTTTAGAGCAGCCCTGATTTGTTTTCGAATGAGCAATTTGAATAAAAAGTGATGGGCCGGACAAGTACGTTTAAGACGTATTTGAACATAATTTGTACCGATCGAATCGAAGTTGAATGTTGTGAATAACACCAGGGGGTCCTGAAAATCGGAGGGGAATCGATTCTTTAAAGTGTGTAACTTGTTGAAGTAACGAATGACTTTCATGTGAATTTTTAATGATTTCATTTCCATTAATTTTTTAGTAATTTTGATAAAACGTTGTGAGCCCGACAAGGATTCTCAACGCTCATTTGTCGCCGGAGATTATATTTCGAATAACTGATAAATACTTGACCTCGAATTGATATAATACATTTTAGTACAGCATGTAACTTCCGTTATGACTTTTTTTTCATTAACTTTTTTCTTGAAAATAATTATCATGAGTTTCAGTTAAAGTTTCCGATTTGTTCAATAAATATGCCAAATTATCAATAAAAACTTGGCTTCTAATTGATATCATACATTTTTATACTGCATGTAACTTGGATAGTACATTTTTCAATTTGTTCAATATTTATGAATTTTTTTGAAAATTTTTATTTTTCTTTACAGAATTTTTTTTGATTGTTTTTTATTGTTGAATTTTTTTGAACTTTTCAATTTTTCGTTTATTATTTCTATAGAATTTTTTTCCTGGTTCTGAATCTTTTTTCTATGTCTATTACTTGCGTGAGTGCAAAAGAGATAGCTGCAAAATGGCTACAGGTTTTACTCGGACATCCTTGGTTTTTTGAGAAAAATAAAGGTTACACCTTGTTCTTTGATAAAATGAGAATGTTAGCACATAATACGTTACAATTTTTTTTCTTTATCATGTATTTGACTTGTGATATTTTTTGCAGGTTGCAGCTATTCGATTCCTGGGAGCGAAGGCGGCACGCGTGTCATCAGAGAATCTGTTGAATGTCTTAAGCTGCTGTGCGCTTACTAATAGGCTGCAGTGCGCCAAAATAAAAAGCTGCTTTGTGCAGACTAATAGGCTGCAGTGCGCCAAAATAAACAGACAGATATCAACGTTTTTATACAGTGCTCAAAGTTTCAAACTTGGAAACGATTTACGATTTTTATAGGTATCTTCGATATTTATTTGTTTGAATTACTTTCTGTTTCAATAAAATATAAAAAAAAAAACATTTCGATTTTTTTTTCCTTTTCTTTCCTTCACTTGGTCCGAAATCAAGATGGATAATGTTAGTGAATTCAGATTGAGTTTTGAAGAAGTCATAACTCGCGGGGGTTTAATAGAGGATCGGCACATCGATCGATTTGCTGAACTTCTCAAGATTGCTAATCCTAATTTTGAGATGGAAAATACGTGGAAAGTACAAATTCCCAACTTAATTCCTGCAAAATCTTTAGAGAAAGAACATATTCAAATTTTGCACAGTTGCGAAAATTTTTCTACAAACGAAGGCGGTCATTGGGTATGTAGCTACTTCGATACCCAAAAGATTTATATTTATGATTCACTGAACAGAAAAGTGTTATATCGAAATCATAAAACATTCCTTGCCAAATTATTCCCCTCCTACAATTTGGAAAATGTTGAATTTCCGAAAGTTCAACAACAATTGAATGGTAGGGACTGCGGTGTTTTTTCGATTGCATTTGCAATTTCGATTTTGCACGAATTGAAGCCAGAAAACGTTAAATATTTTCCATCCGTTATGAGACAACATTTGTTGAAGATCTTCAACTCCAACTCCTTAGAACAATTTCCATGTACCATTCGGACACGAAACGTCATTTCGCAGGTTTCTATTACTGATCGACATGGCTCTAATCGATCTAAAAACGATAAGCGAAATGAAACGAATTTTGCAAGCAAGGTCGAGAAGTCGGTTCAACGGAATCTCGTTGATTCCAGAAATGTTGAATCAATTTCCAATGAACCGTCCAAGATAAGTCTCAATGAACGTTCCAAACAGATTGTTGATACTGAAAAATTGAATGAACCAGCATGCAAAAAATATGACAATTTGTATACGCAACCAGGAAATATTAAAAAATCCTCCATTAACTTAGAAAGTACATTTGTACCAATTACTAATAATTTAATCGTACAAGTTTCACCAATCGCTAAAATTGGCATATCTCTCGTGAAAAAATCAAATGAAGAAAAAGAGAGCCAATGCGTTTCCGGAACTGTAATGATTACGGATGATATCAATGAGCAGACGTTGGGAGTCGCTTTGAATGGCCAAAGACGTAAAAAACGCAATCATCGCGATGATATCCATTTCGTTGTCCCATTGACAAAGATATTAAAAAAAAATAACACCCTCACAACACGAATCCCTATTGTGTCGTCGAATCTCCCAAACGTAAGTCTAGTTAATTTGGAAGAAACGATGGTTGACAGTATCGTTATAGAAAAAATCGTATTGACGTTGCAAAAACGAATTGATAAACATAAAAAAGGGCTGTGGGCTTCTCGGAAAAATAAAGTAAATAAAATTAAACGAGAGAAATATATTGAAAAAAAATTTGAAGAATCTCATTATCAGTAGTGATTTAGACGAAAACATGGTGTTACAGCGACAATCCAATGTTTTGAAAATCCTCAAGAATCAACACGGGAAACGTGTTGCAATCACGAAACCGTTGAAAGGTTACACTTCTACCGTTAATAAACTTAAATTGGATGCAGCACGTAAAATATCCAATAAGTACAAACAATTAAAAAAATCGTTTGATTCGATTAAATTAATATCCTCTAAGGAATACTATATATCCAATGTCGCTAGGACAATGATTGGATCGTCAATAGAATGTCTCATGGAAGCGGAGTCAATCATAAAATGGTGCTTGCACACTAGACAAAAGTGGTTATACGACATAAAAACAAGGTTTAGATCGCTAAAAGATAAAATTGAAATTAAATTGACCAAGTTGGCTGAATGCCCTAATGCTTCAACTGAAGATAAGACAACTATTTTATGTGGCACCATTAGAAAACACACTGCATCTTCTGAAGCGTATTTCATGGATACGGCATATCAAAAACCTGATGACTTTCAAACCGCGATTATCATGGACAAAAGTGGCCGAGCACTAAATACTTTACCAACAATGAAGGATAAAAAAGGTAATATTTTCTGGAGTTGTTCGTCTTTTTGTAAACAAATAGATCGTAAGCTCATCGATGCTTATCATGATTTTTTGTTGAAGATATTCAACTGCAGGTTGCGAAACGTTCGTGCGGTGCTTTGTAGAATTCACAAATGTATAGTTAATCAGGTTGACACTTTGATGGGACATAGTCATACCTGTTATATCAGCCCTGTAATTTGTAAATCACCTTTTTTGTCAGTAGAATTTTTATCACCACAATTTCCAGATGTAAGAATGGTTAAGAAATCATTTTATGCAATACAAGCATCTTTGCAAAAATTGTATGATTTAGATCGGGCATTGGAGACGACAGATTTTGAAAAATTATCTATTATTGCGAATGATGCACGGGAAAAGTCTAAATCATTTGCTCCTAACACAGAAATAGATTTGAACGAAGAATCTATCATTTCAAATCACTTCGATGCATTCAAATCGTTAAAAAAAGTTTTCTGGATACCCCAAGATTCGTTTGCATGTCATGTGAAAAACTTTGTTTCTGGAAAAATGTTACGGCTATAAAAGTTTAAGAAAAAATATAATATCTCCATTTTGGGACGATTTGATCGAGTATGTACATAAAAAAGAAACGCATCACAAATGCGTTTGTAATTATTGTCTAAATAAATTCCGGTCGGGAAAATTACCGCCGACTTGTATTTTAAACAATCTTGATGCGGGAGAGGTTCCTAAAGTAATGTCGGATCTTAATGATTACGAGAAACTACTTATCCAGAGGGCTAAAGCATTTCAAGTCATTCAAAAGATGGGTACAGTTACGAATAAAAATATACCGCATAGGAACATGAATAAAAAAGTGATAGGGAGAACCTTCCATTTGCCATTACCTATTGAAGAAACGATTAAAAAAAATTGACCTGCAACACAAGCAGTTAATTTAGAACATGAATTATACATTTTGGTTCGTGGAACACCGACAAAATCTATGATCATATGGGAAAATTTAGTTGACGTAACTAAGGTTTACAATGTCCTCGTAGAACTCAAAAAATTAAATCCTTTGTACTACGAAATCGAGTTACCAAGGTCTCCAGCAACTCTTTTGGATAATTGAATTTCGGATGTTGAATTTCAAATTGAAGAAAACGCGCCTCATAATGAAAGTGAAGGTGGAGATGGAACAAATGAAAAAATTGATGAAGAGATTGAAATACCTAACAAAACTAATGAAGATACCGGAAAATTCGAAACGACCGAAACGTTACAAGTGAAACAATGCAATCACGAAAATACCAAAAATCTTACGAAGCCTAAAGCGTTGCTTACTCAAGTATCTCAGTCTGATGCTATCTATGAGCAATTCACAATTCACCCAATGTATAACGAAAAAGAAAATAAATCAGCTACGGAACTTTATCAAATATTGAAAGTAGAAGATCTGGCACTCGATTTCTATCATAAGGCCTTGGACTTGAAATGTTTCCCGGATCTGTACCCCTATGGCATTAACGGACAACATTAAGAGAGGGTGGTTCGACTCACTGAGTTCGAATATATCAAGTCAAAACTTATGTCTAAGCACCCCCGGTTTCGCCTAAATCAACAGTATTTATTCTTTTTATTAAACAACAATAATATTCGTCAGTTAAGGGCGGGGATATTCCATAAGATGAATGTTACTGATTCAATCTACACAGCGGGTAGATATTTACAACAATTAGATAAAGGGGAGCTCGAAGGAAATTTGAATACAATATTTACAAAGCTTCGCAACACGGAACAATATTGGCGAATTCCTAGATCAATCTTAAACTGTATGATTCAGCATTATGGTCCAGCTACGTGGTTTCTAACGTTGGCCCCAGTGAATATTTGTGGTCAGATTTGATACAATATCTACGCGATATGAATCCTGCAATGGCGAACGCATCGGCCAATTCGCTAATTGCTTCGGATCCTGTATCCGTGTCAAGATTCATGGACCATAAATTTAAAGCGATGTTAGACTTCATATGCTCGAAATCTAATCCTATCGGGAAAGTGACTTATTATTTCTGGAGACGTGAATACCAAACAAGAGGTACTCAACATTTTCATTTATTAATATGGGTGAAGGATGCACCGATTTTTGGTGAATAGTCAATTGAAGACGTTTCCAATTTTATTTCGAAATATGTAACTTGCCGATTACTTGAGAAAGATCAGTCACCGACATTGTACCGTAGAGTTACTACCCATCAAAATCATCATCATAACAGTTATTGCTTGTGGTCTAAAAAAATGAAAAACCGTACTATTCGGGTTTGCCGTTTTGGCTTTCCTCGGCCTGTTAGCGATACTTTCATTATGAGAAATGTTCCTATCGCCGTAGCTGGGAGAAGACAATTAAAGACCAGAACCAGAAGCAGATTGTACGATCTTCCAAGGTCTGAGAAAGAAAAAAACATTAATGATTATAACCCTGTAATTCTCACAGCGTAGGAAGGCAACATGGATATACAGTTTGTTGGAGAAAAATCTTCTGTGTTGACAATGTATTGTACCAAGTACATATCAAAAGCTGAGAAAAGTTATGCTACCGAAATTTTTGAAGGAATAAGTTCGACAAAATCACTAGCAAGTCGTCTTTGGAACGTAGCTTTACGTATGTTGTGCAATAGAGAATGCGGTGCCCCTGAAGCCGCTGATACTCTTCTGGGATTTTCTTTATGCGGTACAGATCCTTCAACTACTGTTAGATGGGTGAATATAAATATGATAAGATCTCGGAGATTAAAATCTCTTAAAGAAATAAAGAAATTGGATGAAAATTCTACTAACATTTTCTATCACGATATCGTAGATTATTATTATCCGTCGAGACCTGCGGAATTGAATGAAATCAATTTATATGATTTCGCGAAGTGGTACGACATAGTTTTTTCTGAACCAAAAGGTGAAGTTGAGTATTATAATTTAGGCGATGGAAAAATTTTAAAACGTCGTGAAAGAGGTTATTTGATAAATCATTACAAATATGACATGAAAACACAACCGGAAAAATATTTTTATTCTTTACTACTGCTCTTTGAACCATGGAGAGATTGGACTGAACTTAAAAATGAACTTAAATTGGACTGAACAAGAATTAAGACTCAACTTTGATTGTGACAGAGAGCTTATCGAAAAGCAAATGGCTGAAAATATGAAAGGAGAGAAAATAGAAGGTAATAATGAAGATTGTGAGGACATAGGTTGTATTCAAATAGAAGCCGATGATGCTATGAAAGATTTTGCTGACTTAGGTGATAAACATGATGCGGTTGAAATTAACGTCGATCAAATGATTTCGGAATTGAACGCTGATCAAAAACGAGTATTCGATAAAGTTACCCATATCATTAAATCGGAAAAAGATATTCTTCGATTATATGTTAGTGGTGAAGGCGGTACCGGCAAAAGTTTTTTAATTAAGACAATTAGATGTTGGATTAAGCAAATACTGGGAAAAGATACGGCAGTGGCAGCCCCTACGGGTTTAGTGGCATTCAATATCGATGCATTGACATTGCATCGATTTCTTCAATTGTTCTTCAAATGTTGAGCATGGCCAAACAACTAAATATAAGGAGCTCTCTGACGTGGTTTTAAAAACAATTCGTGATCAACTGAAAAACGTTTCGCTTATTATTATTGATGAAATTTCTATGGTATCAAATATTATGCTACTCCAAATCCATCTTCGGTTAACAGAAATTTTCAATACACCAAACGTTGACGATGGTTGGTTCGGTAAAAAGCATATTTTACTTTTTGGTGATCTTCTTCAATTACCACCCGTGCGTCAAAAATCAGTATTCATAAAACTTTCTTCATCCAAAGCTAAACAGTTGTTGGAGTCGTTAGGGAGTGTGGATATTTGGGCTAATTTATTCAACTACGATGAACTCACAATAAATATGCGGCAAAAAAGTGATGCTTTTTACAAAGACATGCTTTCTCGAATCCGTATAGGATTTTCAACTGAATCGGATCGAAAAGCTCTGAATGCACGTAAGATTAATTTCAAAGCTGTTGAGTTCCAGGATAGAATACAAGAACTGTGTACTTATCTTGAAGGATTACCAGATGATGCCGTTTGTCTATTGCCTACAAATCATATGTGTGATGTTTTAAATGAAGCTATGTTAGATCGGCTGCCCTCAGAGGAAATCATACTAATAGCTTGCGATTATATACAGGGTGTCCCATTTTAATCTTACACCTGACTTTTCTCGGAAAATATTGCTCGGATCAAATATTGTGTGGAACAAAACTTTTAGGGGTTGAAGGGGGACGTTTGATAAAAATTGGTTTGTGGATCGAAAAATCCAAAATGGCGGCGTTAGAATGGCCGACATGTTTTTTTCGAATGGAAACATAACTTTTTTTCATCACCAAAAAATTTTTCAGCGCAACACCAACAACCTTTCTTGGAAAAATTTTTTGATTAAGTTCATATTTTTTAAGTGAGAACATCATTTTCAACTATTTTAGAAGTATCCAGGATGCACCGCGAAGAGATCTTTAATGTACCAAGTGCAAGTGCGTTTGCTTTTGCGTCTGCATATGCGTGCATACGTGGAGGTGCATGTGTGTGTGTTTTTTATTTTCATTTTATTTTTCAACTTTTTTTAAAAAGAGGGGCATGCAATGCCTTTATGCCCATAGGTACGAGCTCACAAGGATTAGGTCTCTGCGGTTCGTCACTACCGCAGTATTTTCGGACTCCAAACCCTCCTTGTAAGTGTACTCTAATCCCTCCCTAGAGATGTTCAAAGATCCCTCCATTCATGTTTAAACATGCCTAAACTCTTCTCTCAAAACCATCAACTGTGCGTAGGAGAACATCTCTCGGGATCGCACGGCAGGCAGCTCTTATCCGCTCCTTCATGTTCTCTCGTGTTGTTGGAGTTTGACGGTAGACAGCGTCTTTTAAGTACCCCCACAAAAATAAATCAGGAGACGTAAGATCTGGTGACCTTGGAGGCCAATTTACAGGACCGTCTCGACCAATCCACCGTTGACCAAATGTTGTATCCAGATGATTTCGAACAACATGAGCCCAGTGAGCGGGTGCACCGTCTTGCTGAAGCCACATCTGTTGACGTGTTTCCAAATCCAGATCTTCTAGCAAAAGAGGCAGTTCATTTTATAGAAAATCAAGGTAACGGACAGAGTTCACATTTCCCTCGAAAAAATGGGGACCTATTAATTGCCCGTTCACAATACCACACCATACGTTTAAACTCCATCGATGCTGGTGATCGATCTGTCTCAACCAATGTGGATTCTGATCAGACCAATACCGAAAGTTCCATCGGTTCACTTGACCACGGTTGTTGAAAGTGGATTCATCACTGAACATAACGTATCGAAAAAAGTCCCTGGATCGCTCGATTTGTCTCAACGCCCACCGACAAAACGCCACCCTTCGCAACGGATCTGGATTAGGAGTGTCTTGGTGGAATTGTAGTCGGTACGGGTGAAGTTTCGCACCTCTCAATACACGGTGCACTGTCGATTTGGGAAACCCCAGTCGTTCCGAGATCACTTTGGCACTCAAATGAGGATCAATTGCTATCGTGGCTAAAATAGCCATGTTTCGGGCTTCATGCAATCCACCAAAATTATTGACGTTTGGGAAATGTCGACGGTGGCGGATCATCCGACCTGCCCTCGCTCGCTGCTCAAGGGTTCGGATTGTCTGCCGTGATGGGTGATGACGATCAGGATATTCACGTCGATACAAATTTTCAGCTCGGAAGTAATTGCCCCGACACCTCCCTAAAATAAGGAGCATATCAACGATTTCGTTGGGACTGAAATCAGCCATTGTTGCTAATTTTCAGAATTTTCCTCTAATTTAAGAACTTTTAAAAATTTCGAGAATCAAGAATTTTTCTCTGATTTCAGAACCTTTACAAATTTTCGATTTCGTCTCTTGCTAATGGCTGCGGAGTCAGAAGATAAACGTTTCAATTAATTTTTCATCCGTGGGCGATCACAATGACTTCTAAAATAAAAAATTCTTCTCTGAATTACAACTCAAAAGTAGGCGTAAGTCTCGCTTACGTGAACTTATCTTTAAGCGTAAGCCTCGCTTGCGTGTACTTATCTTTAAGCGTAAGCCTCGCGTACGATTAAAGGTAAGTTCACTTTGTAAGAGATTAAAGAAAACATCATTGGTAGTACTACTGACGTAGTCTGACTTTGCGTAGTTCTCTTACTTTAGAGTTTTAAATCAGAGAAGAATTTTTTATTTTAGAAGTCATTGTGAGCGCCCACGGATGAAAAATTGATTGAAACGTTTATCGTCTGACTCCGCAGCCATTAGCAAGAGACGAAATCGAAAATTTGTAAAGGTTCTGAAATCAGAGAAAAATTCTTGATTCTCGAAATTTTTAAAAGTTCTTAAATTAGAGGAAAATTCTGAAAATTAGCAACAATGGCTGATTTCAGTCCCAACGAAATCGTTGATATGCTCCTTACACGCAAACGCACTTGCACTTGGTACGTTAAAGATCTCTTCGCGGTACATCCTGGATACCTCTAAAATAGTTGAAAATGATGTTCTCACTTAAAAAATATGAACTTAATCAAAAAATTTTTCCAACAAAAGTTGTTGGTGTTGCGCTGAAAAATTTTTTGGTGATGAAAAAAAGTTATGTTTCCATTCGAAAAAAACATGGCGGCCATTCTAACGCCGCCATTTTGAATTTCGGATCCACAAACCTATTTTTATCAAACGTCCCCCTTCAACCCCTAAAAGTTTTGTTCCACACAATATTTGATCCGAGCAATATTTTCCGAGAAAAGTCAGGTGCAAGATTAAAATGGGACACCCTGTAGATTGTCCTCGTTACAATAAATTGAAAGCAATGAAGATTTTATCTGATGATAACGAGGATACTTCCCGAACCGCTGGTCTTGCGAATCGTATAAACATTAAAATTGGAGCCAAGGTCATGCTTAGACGAAATATTGACGTTACTTTAGGTCTAGTTAATGGAGCGATCGGAAAAATTGTTTCAACAATTCGCTCACTTCATAAAAATGATGTGGAGAAAATTAAAATTCGTCTGAAAACAGGATTAGAATACGAAATAGAACGGGCAAGTGTTAAATTCCAAATAATGGACCAAGTTTATGTCATACGGAAACAATTCCCTTTATGTCTTAGCTATGGCATTACTATACATAAAAGTCAAGGATTGAGCTTAGATTGTGTTGCGATCGATGCAGGAAATTCTATATTTACTTGTGGACAGACTTATGTTGGTCTTTCTCGTGTTTCTACCTTAGACGGACTACATTTGATCAATTTCGATCCTCATTCTATAAAAGCAGATGAGTTAGCTATAAGGGAATACAATCGTCTGAGACAATCGTTTCGTACAGATCTTGCCCTCATAAAGTTTGCCAAACAATGGGCTCCCAAAATTCCAGATTTCGTTTGGGCTATACCCAAACATGTTATGGAGTGTCAAACAGCGCCAAGTGAATGGAAAAATATGAGCTCCTGGTCTATTAATGTACTTTGACGTGAATAATTTGTACGGTGCAGCCATGTCCCAATACCTACCTGTTGGTTCTTTCGAATGGGAGTCCGAGCCTATAGATATTCTCAATATCCCCGATGACTCTTCGACAGGATATATTTTCGAAGTAGATTTGGAATATCCTGAGGGGCTTTTCGAGTTGCATAAAGATCTGCCTCTTTGTCTCGAGCACAACGCACCTCCTCACAATAAACATTCAAAATTAATGACACAACATTTTTGCCGAAAAATAAATACGTTATTCATTACAAAAATTTGAAACAATGCTTAAATTTCGGACTGAAATTGACAAAAATTCACCGAGTTTTAAAATTTCATCAAGTTCCATGGCTTAAAACATACATCGACTTGAACACCGAATTACGAAAAAAATCAACCAATGAATTCGAAAAAAAATTTTTCAAATTGATGAATAACGCGGTATTTGGAAAAACTATGGAAAATGTGAGGAAACAGAAAGACGTAAAACTCGTGACACAGTGGGAAGGTCGATATGGTGCAAAGGCTCTCATTGCGAAGCCCAACTTCCATAGCTGCACTGTTTTCGAACATGATATTGTAATAATTGAAATGAATCGCGTCAAAGTACATTTCAACAAACCCATTTACGTTGGATTTTGTGTCCTTGATCTATTAAAAACATACATATATGATTTTCACTATAATTACGTTAAAAATACCTTTGGCGATCGAGCAAAACTAATGTACACGGACACTGATAGCCTGCTATACCACTTTAATATGCCCGATATATATGAATATATAAAGCGCGATATACACAAATTTGATACTTCCGATTATCCAGCGAATAATATTTATGGAATACCTTTGGCAAATAAGAAAGTTCTCGGTCTAATGAAAGATGAGATGAATGGAAAAATTATGAAGGAATTTATCGGACTTCGAGGGAAATTGTATACGTTTAAAGTATTTGGTGAAGAGAGTGCTAAAAAACGTGCCAAGGGTATAAAACAATCGACATTAAGGGAAATCGAATTTGAAGATTATAAAAAATGTTTATTCGAGCACGAAAATTTAGTAAGAGATCAGTATTTAATTCAAAGCAAAAAACATGAAGTCAATACTGTCAAACAGAAAAAATTAGCATTAAGTTGGTTAGATGATAAGAGAATTCTTTTACCCGATACTACGGATACTGTACCATATGGCTATAATAAAAACACTAGAATATATTTTTCGTTTTTTATTCAAAAATCTTTTACAAAATCATCATCGTTTATTATTATTAGGTAGAAGCTTATGACGGTCTTCTTTACCACATATACATCGTCCATTTTCATAAACGGTACATCGATTTGTTGACGGTTTTTCCGACGACTTATCCCGCTCATCCTTTGGATCCTTTTTATTAGGCTGCTACGACATGACTGATTGCAGTGACGTTGAGAACACTTGGATTTTAAAAAATTTTTTACAAAATCGTTTTTTATGACAAAGAATGATCCTTTCCGTATAGCTGCCGAGACACGACTGATTGCAGGAATGTTGTAGTTGAAACTTTTACAAATCTTTCTTATTTATCCAACTGTTGTGTGTACTATCGAAACCTAGCCACTTTACTAACAGCTGATTTCCACGTTTTCGCACTATTTTTTCCACAAGGAAAATATCCGGATTTCTGACTAGAGTGAGTTTTTCCTCATAGAAACCACCTTCGATCGGTTGATTCTGATAATCCGTGAGCTTGTATGTGATGGGATCGGTATTTCGTATCTCGCTTATGGTAAAAATCTCAGTTGTCCAATTCGGTGTGTAGCCTTTCTCGAAAACGTGTTTGTGCTTGCTGACTCGAACTTTGTCTCCAATTTTAAACTTTATATTACGCGTACGATTGACACGATAATTTCCATAAATATTTCGTAGATAATTTTTTTCATTCTCAGCAGTGACATCTTTTGGTTTCATTTTTATCGTACGATGTTTGCTGTTGTTATAGCTAGACATCAATTTTGGTAGAATATCTATCCATTTGTATGAGCCACGCAAACTGAATTGCTTCTACATTTTTGCCTTCAAAGTACGATTAAAACGTTCACATATCGATGCTTTGCTAAAAATATGAGTTTTATGACGTTAACCAATTAACGCGCATGCGCCCCGATTTTTACCAAACTTGGACGCAATGATTTTTTATGTTATCGGTGTTGAAAAAGTTTTTTTTCAGATATATCGACGTAGAATTGTATGCTCTTCCAGGATATTGGCTCAAAATTCCGATTAGATATAAAGAAAAAAAATATGGTCAATTTAAACGTGAAAAACATGAACATTTTTTGAAAAAAACTTTTTTTTAATTATTGAAAAATCATCAACCATAAAAAATCCCAAAACCTCTTTTTCCAAAAATTTTGCCAACACATTTATTTTTATTATTAGAATATAAAATTGTGTTTAAAATTTAGTTGATTAACTTCTTCGGTTTTTATTTGAACGAGCAATCTGACTAAAAAGTGATGTGTCGGACAGGTATACGGTGAGAAAAATGCGGTTACTGTATTTTGTTTAATAGAAAATTGAGCTCTGAAAATATGAGATCGATAAGATAAGAAAACATTGAACTGTCGATCAACGTGCCGAATATTCCATGCTGGTGTGCGTGGAGTACGAGGATCACACGAGTACGATTTTGTTTTCTTCTTCTCACACGGACATGAATTTAAATATATATTTTAGTTATGATTATTTTTTCTGAGTCAGAATGTGAAACGTATCGTCAATCGAACATGCAGAGAGGGAATGAGGCAGGTCAGCGCGAAATAAAGAAAACACAAGAAACTATAGATCGTCCGATACATAAAGCTACAATGTATACAATTATTTTTTTATAAAAAGTCGTTGAAAAAGCAGTTTTTTCTTACATGAAACTAAACAATATGCATTATAAAAAATCCATATGCTCGCTCTCGATGATCCTGTGAATGACGACGATGATGGGATGATGATGATGATGATTATCATCATAATCATGATCATGATGATAATGATGATTGTGGTACGAACCATCCACAGTTGATAATGCTGACCAGAAAAAACACAAACATACATTAATTTATAGAAAAATTTATTGAAATTATAATTCTTAACTCTTCGTCTGTAAACCTAGGTCGTTCGTATTTGAGCAAGAAGAGCTTTGACTCTTTGACAGCTTTATTGAATAAAAAATTATGAAAAATTGAATTATGAAAATTGTTCGTATCTGAGCAAGAAGAGCTTTGACTCTTTGACAGCTTTATTGAATAAAAAATTATGAAAAATTGAATTTTCGAGAAATAATGGATGAATAAAAAATTATGAAAAAATTGAATTTTCGAGAAATAATGAATGAAGCGTGAACGACCCACGTTTTTACAGACTTGAAATGCAAAAAAACGTTTGCAGACGAAGTGTTGATAGCAAAAATGTGTGATTACTCACCATAATTAATTGAGTACGATTACGTCGTCATCGTCCTCGTCGTCATCGTTGTCGTTTTCCTTGTCCTTATTGGTATCCTTGTCCTTACTGTATTCTTTATTCTCGTTGTTTTCCGTGTTGTCGTCGTCGTCGTCGTCGTCGTCGAGGAGGTTATTTGGTATAAACCAAAATTCGTTGTGATTATTCTCAATCAATCGTGCCTCTATCCCTGCGATTCACACCGACACATCATTATCTGCCACGATATATGATCTTAGCGCTCGCCGTAGAATACTCTCCAGCACAACCCTTGAACACGCCGAAATCCACGGTCTCGGTACGTTAACCGAAACGATTTCTGTATTGGTTGACGATTGCATGATCTTCAAAAAATTAAAAATTGTAATAATAGAATGTTCTTACACTTCACTTTTTATGATATTTTTGGTTACCAATCACTCCGCTCAATTAATGTTGAAAGACTTCAAAAAAAGTTACACACGAAAATCTTACGTACTGATGACGTTGATTGTTCGGCGACTCTTAGCGATTGATGGGTCCGACTCGTCGATGTGGCGCTTTATATACTCTCAAAAAATGTTTATGTTTATTAGGGTGCTTTTTTTTTCAGCGACATTTTTTTTTTTTCACTCCCATCTCGCCTTTTTGTAGGGAATACCTTAAAAAAAAATCCCTGAAAATTTGAGCCCTTAATATTAATTTTAAGTACTCGACCAAGGCGTACAAAGATTTCCCCTTTAAAATACACGTAAAGTTCGATTTTTCTTCTTAAAAGTTCTACAGCTCAGAGGCATTTAATGGTACAACCTTGGTCGATGAGCGGATTTATTCAGAATTAAATGCTCCACAAAAGTGTCCATTGTGGCGTAAGTGTAACTCGAACTGGCGAGGTCGTAGAGGTCACTCAACCCAATTTTTTCATGAAATTCTCGTTTTTTTGCCTCTATCTCGTAAATGACAAGAGCTACAGAAAAAATGGGAATGACAAACTTGGAGGAAATTCAATTTCCTACAAAAGTATTCAAGCACCAAATCGCTAACATCGATATTTCTTAAGATATTGGGCTTTTAAGTTGAGGTAGTATGGAATTTTCATGAATTATTGAGCTGGATTGTATAAGTTGTTAATTTATTATTCTTAATTGTCACTTAAATCATTAAATATTTATTTGTTAAGTTGCAAATGATTGAAAAGTTGAATAACTGAACGTTTTGAAACTGAAATTCGGAAAAAAAAAACATTTTCAAAGTGCTTAAAAATTTTTTTTTCACTTTTCACGAATTTTTCAATTGATTTTCCCCTGATTCTTCTAATTTATTTACCAGTAATTGAATACCTATAAAGTTCTAGTTGAAAATATGTTGTATATACGCAAAATATTTCAATGTTATTTTATATCTATATATCTTGTCTTGCTTATATATAACATATTTTCAACTAGAACTTTATCGGTATTCAATGACTGGTAAATAAATTCGAAGAATCAGGGGAAAATCAATTGAAAAATTCGTGAAAAGTAAAAAAAAAAATCTAAGCACTTTGAAAATGTTTTTTTTTTTCGAATTTCAGTTTCAAAACGTTGAGTTATTCAACTTTTTAATCATTTGCAACTTAACAAATAAATATTTAATGATTTAAGTGACAATTAAGAATAATAAATTAACAACTTATACAATCCAGCTCAATAATTCATGAAAATTCCATACTACCTCAACTTAAAAGCCCAATATCTTAAGAAATATCGATGTTAGCGATTTGGTGCTTGAATACTTTTTTGTAGGAAATTGAATTTCCTCCAAGTTTGTCATTCCCGTTTTTTCTGTAGCTCTTGTCATTTACGAGATAGAGGCAAAAAAACGAGAATTTCATGAAAAAATTGGGTTGAGTGACCTCTACGACCTCGCCAGTTCGAGTTACACTTACGCCACAATGGACACTTTTGTGGAGCATTTAATTCTGAATAATTCCGCTCATCGACCAAGGTTGTACCATTAAATGCCTCTGAGCTGTAGAACTTTTAAGAAGAAAAATCGAACTTTACGTGTATTTTAAAGGGGAAATCTTTGTACGCCTTGGTCGAGTACTTAAAATTAATATTAAGGGCTCAAATTTTCAGGGATTTTTTTTTAAGGTATTCCCTACAAAAAGGCGAGATGGGAGTGAAAAAAAAAAAATGTTGCTGAAAAAAAAAGCACCCTAATGTTTATGTTTAATGCTTCGAGAAAGATTCAACTACGACTTACAGAAATTCTCGTTAAATTCTTTCAAAAAATAAATTATAACATTAAATTGGTTTTTAATACAAATATACAAAATTACAATCTTTACAAAATGTTCTCATTGAATCAAGTAAAATGGTAGGTTACTTTAGATACTTTTCACAAAATTGTTCGACTAATTCTAGAAATTTCTTCATATACTTCTATAAGAATATCGAGAACATTCGAATGAATAAATTTCAAAATAATATTCAAAGTAAAAAATTATTTGAACAAACAATATATATTATATTTATAATGATAAAAAGCGATAGAATACTCATAATCGAAAATTGTTTTTAAATGAAAAAATGATTTTTTTATAATAGAACATTTTCAATATCATTTCTATTTACAAATGATATATGCAAAACATTTGTTATAAAAGGTACTTTGCAAAACACATAATAAACAATTAGTATTAATAATAACGTAATGCGTATGTCGTGAGTCTCGTGTCACTGGACCACGCAAAAGAAGATCGGGTTGCAGGAGATAAGACGTTCCACTAAGAAAAATGTTTATTCAGCCTATAGATAAACTTGAATAAGGAGGTAATAATTCAAATTTTTTTCTTGGATCATCTAGCAAAATCGATTATACGTATTCACGTCACTCGGTCACCCAGAAAAATATAAATAATTATTACGTGGCTGGCTCCGCAGGGCATCATGTTACAAGCATGCTCGAACTATCACGGATTTGTTGTTCTATAGTGCGGCTCATGACTGATGTCATATTTGAACGATGAAGATGAGTCATTTTCTTTCTTAATCAGAGATTGATATTTCTTTATTTTTGCAAGCAGTATTGTGAGATTTCAAAAACTTAAAAACATTTATATATATTTTATTCATCATACAGATTTTCAGAATTTTAGAATCGGAACGCTTGAAATGAAATCGAGATGACGTCATCAATCAGATTTCACGCAAGATCACTACGCAGTTATGACGTCACCGGTCCCCCCCTCCCACGGAACCTTCTAAAACATGCGGAGTACCCCCCCCCCCTCTCATGGAACCTTCTAGAACATGCGCAGTACCCCCTCCTCCCATGGAACCTTTTGGAACATGCGCAGTACCCCCCCCCCCCCATGGAACCTTCTGGAACATGCGCAGTACCCCCTCTCCCTCCCATGGAACCCTCTAGAACATGCGCAGTAGAACCTGCGCAATGCATTTTTCTGCGCATGCGCAGTAGAGAAAAAGTGGTCCAGAACCCGCCTAGTATATCTACTTCAGCTGAAGCTCGATGCTTGCAGAATCGGACAGCTCACTTCTGACTGGATCGTTCCGCTGAATGATTACAAGGATTGCTTAAAATTTATAGTATGCAAAGACCACACGGTAGAATGTTTTCCAAGTACGTGCAAACAATGTCCCGGCACCGAACCATTGACCGAGATGCTTAAAATGAAGTTTGATGACGCGATGATTGATACAATCAAATTTTCTCGTTGGATTTCAGTAGTTAGATCAACGTTAGAAACTGTGCAGATGTCTGCGGATGATTTCGTGGATATTTTATGTTCTGAGTTAAAAACGTTGCTTCTTCACGATTTTATCGCAAAGCAACAAGCGTTGCACCACCGCACGATCAAAGAAAATCTTCAAGAAGGAGAATTTGTCGTTGATTTGGACTTTGCCCAGAATTACGCATTCGTTGCACAGGACGCTTCTCAGGAATTTCACTGGAATAATGACCAGGTAATGATCCACCCGTTCGTGGTTTATTATAAGTCTGAAAATGGAATTGTCAACAAAAACCTGACAGTCGTCTCTGATTGTCTTGATCACGTAACGAGTTCAGTGTATGCCTTTCAACGGATTCTCATTCAATACTTGAAAGTCCAATTTTCGGTGAAAAAAATTTATTACTTTTCCGATAGAGCCCTACAACAATACAAGAATTGTAAAAACTTCATCAACTTGGTTCATCACAAAGAAGACTTCGGTGTGGATGCTGAATGGCATTTCTTTGCCACAGCGCATGGAAAAGGTGCTTATGACGGAATATCAGGCACAGTAAAGAGACTTGCTGCACGTGCAAACCTTCAACTATCTCCAGATAGGCAGATTTTTACACCACAACGGTTATTCGATTGGTCGAAGCAGAATATCACAGGGATCAACTTATGCTATAGCGCGAAAAGCGAGTATGATTCAGCAGTGACATTTTTGAAGGAACGGTATGCGAAGGCTAAGACCGTACCTGGGACACTAAAGTTTCACGCGGCCATACCGACTGAAGATAAAAAAATTAATTTCAAAACGTATTCCTCTTCTACAGCACCCGTCATGAAAGTTATCATGAAGCGTTAAAAGCACTGCAAGAAACTGCCCTTTTCAGGGCCACCATGTACTAACGAAGAGAATATCTCATGTCACAATAATGGTTCCATGACTATAAGTCACACGACAAAAGAACACCGACAAAATATCACCGACAAAAAATCACACGACAAAATATCACACGTCAAAAGATCACGAACACAAAATATCATACGTCAAAAGATCACAAACACAAAATATCACACGTCAAAAGATCATAAACACAAAATATCACACGGATGGTATCAGTATTTTTATTGGAAAATATTGATATGACAGGAAACACACACACACACACACACACACACACACACACACACACACACACACACACACACACACACACACACACACACACACACACACACACACACACACACACACACACACACACACACACACACACACACACACACACACACACACACACACACACACACACACACACACACACACACACACACACACACACACACACACACACGCACACGCACACGCACACGCACACACACACACACGCACACACACACACACACGCACACGAAGCGTAAATCCGACCGTGCAACCTCCCCGTGGTACGCTTTGGGTAACGCAAATGCCGGCGGTAGTGACAATAAGACCTAATATCGTATGGAAAACGGGCCAAACGTGCATTTTCAAATGTACGAAAACTTGAAAAAAAATCGAAATTTTTTGGAAATTTTGGTTTTTTCTTTCTTCGTTTTTTAAATTTGGGCGATATTCGATGTGAAGTTGTAGGAAAAGTCGACGAAAAGTCGTCTTTTTCATTTTAATAATGCTTGTGTCATTTTCGAGCCCAGTATTCGTGTTCCTTTAATTTTTTGCAAAACTTTGATCTCTCGGGGCAGAAAAACGGTTCGCCCAATCAACTTGCAAATTGGTAGGGTTATTGTAAATACATCGAGCTGTAAAAGTTATGCTTCACATGAGTGATTTCATTGATATTCGCAAATTTGCAGTGGATTTTCTGAAAAGCTGTAAAAAGCCATTTTTTCACTTTTTTTTTCAAACGAATATTGAGAATGGGACAATATAAATTTCTTCGTGAATAAGGTCAGCATTTTATAGTGCATTCATTCAAGTTTTCAAAACTGTCCTCGGAATTACTGTGCGATGATTTTTCGCTAAGATATCGATGATTGAATACGAAAATGTCTTTTTTTATTCAACCATCAATATCTCCGGAAAAAATAATCGTACGGAGAATTCTAAAAAACGAAATTGAAGGTAAATGAACAAGCTACCCGATGCTTATATTAATTTAGATTGCAAAAATTTTTTCGAGACTGTGCACACTCGTGAAAAAAAAACTTGCAAATTTCTCCTCTCAAGGTATTTCATGAAATTCCTCAGTATCCGTTTTTATGAGTAAAAAATGACCAGATATCTTTAAAGTCAAAGAACAAAGCTTTAGAATGCGTTTTTATTTATCGTGATATGTCTATTTTTGACTGAGATACAGCCTTTCAAATATTGGGAAAAAATTGACGGAATTTTCTTGTTCCTTTAATTGTTTCCAGTAGTGTAGTACCAAATTGACGACTTACCAAGAACAACTTTTGTGTTGACATCTGACAATTTAGCATTGTCCTTTGATGTATGCATTTTTCTGGTGAGAACTTGTGTATTCATACAACAAGTGTCTCGATAGACAGTCAAACAAGAACTGAGCCCGAGACGTTTTTCTTTCACAATTTTTTCCAATGAAAATACTTTCCGACATTTGCAGCATCAAAGATTTCTACCCAGTTCCGTTAGTTCGACAATACGTCTCCCATCGCACTGGATAACCTCCAAATTTTCTTGATTCGTTCCTTTGCTGTTTCGTATTCGGGCTTGTAGCGAAGCCGCAACAGCTTTCATTTTTTTTTGCCAACACTTTCTTTTTAATGAATTTTCCCTTGTGTCTCGTCCGTTCAGACATCTTCTCCGCAATAAACTTATAATAACTTGTAACATGAGGTTTCAAGAGACTCGGTAGAGTCTCGGGACAAGTACATTGACAGCCCTGTCGTCTGCTGGCCCGAGGCTCACGCCGAGTATACTTTCTCTGAATAAAACGATTCGCCGTGGTGGGGGTAAAATTGGCAAGTGATTTTTTTGAATTACCGAAGTTATGAGTCATCTAAGGCTTTGAAAATTGAACTTTCAGCTAATTAAGAAATTCTCTTTAGATTGCGCCCAAAATCAACACGATCGGTGGCGTAATTGCTGAGAAAAAACTTTGCACGGGCTCAAGATTATGCAAAAGTTACTGACACATCACGAGTTCGACGTATACGTATACGCGTTTTGACGTAGTTAGTAGTAGTAGAGTTGTTGCCTCTACGCATTCTGATTGGCTCAACGATGTCGGCTCCTCCAGCTGCTAGGCCGACCGCGGGTGAGGCTCAAGTGTTAGAAGGCCTAAAATAGCGAACAGGCATTCTGTATATCTATATATGCGTTATATAGAATGCCTGTTCGCCATTTTAGGCCTTCTAACTATTGAGTCTTACCCCGACCGCGCTCAGACTCCGTGAATATTATATTATATATAAACCATGTGTCAGTTTTCGATCATCGTATAAACAGAGTTTTGACACTATGGAATGCGTGTGGGATAAATAAAAAAAACTTTCGTCATCTAACGAAGTGCATAGTATTAAAACCTGTAGAATGCTAAACTAAACCGGTATAAAAGCAGTCGCGTAAATGTAGTCTGTGATCTGTGTGTGAAAAAGAATAAAATAAAAATGAAATGCATGTCGACGAAACTTTTTAAGATTTCATTAATTCGTTTGACTGAAAATAAGTTTATCATTTATATCATTTGTAAATAGGTTATATGATATCAATACATCGATACGCACATCCGAAACCACCAGAAACTTGTTTTCATACTGAACGTCATTTTGACAGGTGAGGTTATAATCCCCAAAGTGCTGTTGTGTGCAGACTCTAATTAATAAATGAAAATGGTTAGTGAAAAGTGGTTAATATTTATTTTGTTAAAACTTGTGGTATACTAAACCGGTATAAAAGCGGCCGCGTAAATGTAGACTATGATCTGTGTGTGCTAAAAAATATAAAAAAATGCGCGATGCATATGTCAACGAAACTTTTCAAGATTTCATTATTTCGTTCGATTGGAAATAAGTGTCAACTGAGATAATCTTTCAATTAAACCAGAGTTCGCGGAATATTGTCCAGTGTAAATATATCATCAGTTGCGTGATAACATATCATATGTAATAATGTAGGTCATATATACGAGTTCCCTTTGATAGCTGTGTGGTAACGAACCGGCCGGGGTTTCACGTTACGAAGTGCGGGACAAATGTAACAAACGTTCGCATAGTTAGTGAATAATATAAATAAGGCAAATCAGTTCATCAAAAATAGGTCTGGAAGTTGTAAGAAAAGATGTTCGTCAACTTATAACGTCAAATTTTCTTTTTGCGATCTGAAATATTATGGTTGATATTTAATAAAACAAGAACATACAGAACTGTTAGTATATATAATGTGAGAAACTCCAATCGAATAAATGTTTTCTAATTTATTTCTTGTGTCATCATTATTTTTGAATATTCCCATATTTTGCTTCCTATTGAGTTTGGCTCTGCTCTATCCGATCCTTGTTTTGACTCCATCGGTTTGCAGTGGATGGATACCTATTATTAATTGGTTTCCTAATATGTGTCCTATGATTTTCTAATATTTCTTCATGCTGATTGTGGTAACGTAATTCAAGTGGTTTCCGACTATGATCATCAATCGCACATTTTGTATATCTGATTCTCAAAACAGTTTCTAGTGTTGATATAAGTGTAGTTATACTTTTTCCACCTGGTCTGTCGAGTAATAAATTTTGAAACTTGTTCCAAAAAGTCTTTGGATGTTTTTTTTGCTGATAGTATGAAAAGTTGAATCTTCGGAATGCGGTAGGCAAACACAAATTTTGACAACAATACTTATGAAATAACGTGTATGTTGAGTATTCCTACTCCGCAAACTGCAAATGTGGAATTATTGGTGAAAACATTCATTACGATATGTCTACAGTTGCTCAGTTTTGGATGCGATTGAGTATAATGCCTGCCAACATCATGGAAACCTACAGAATTTCTAAATGTTATGTGCGCTATGTCATTTTAATGTAACATCATGACTTTGAACAACTTTTCACTATAATACTATATAGATTTGGATCATTGAAATACAGCAAAAATCTGCAAACTATAAAATTTATATACTTTGCCATTCATTTTACTTTTTGACTCTCACTGCAACATAAATATGAAGTGAAAAATTCATTAGAAAAGTCTTCAGTTGCTCATTTATGCTTTGAAATTTGATTTGAAATTGCTGTTTCCCAAACTCATTGCGCAGATACATTGAATTGCAGCAGATAGCTGCGAACTTTAAAATTTCTGTGGATAAATATATGTGCTAAGTATCACCTCCTATCTTTAATTATGGTAATATTGAGTATTCTCACTTTGCAAACTACAAATGTGGAATTATTAGTGAAAAGATTCATTACACTAAGTCTACAGTTGCTCAGTTTTAGATGCGATCAAATATAATGCCTGCTAACATCCATGGGAACATACAGAATTTCTGAATACAATGTTCGCTATGTAATTTCAACGTAACATCATGACTTTTGCCAACTTTTCTCTATAATACTATAGATTTGGATTATTGAAATACAGCAAAAATCCGCGAATTATAAAATTGATATACTGTGTCACTCATTTTACTTTTTAAAACTAACTGTAACATATATATGAAGTAAACACTCATCACAGAAGTCTTCAGTTGCTCATTTATGGATAGATTTTAAATTGCTGTCTTCAAAATTTATTGCGCAGATACATTGAATCGCAGCAGATACCTGCGAACTTTGAAATTTCTGTGCATAAATATGTGTGTTAAGTATCACCCCCTATCTTTGATTATGAGAATGAGTAATAGAACTTGGTTTAGTAAGTTTTAAAGTGTTTCTTTTTAAATACTATTGAAGTTTGTATTACTGCGGTATGAAGCGAATACCTCCAAACTTTCATATTTTTGTGTCGCAGTATGTGTGCCAATCATTTAAATTCTTTACTCCAACCGTAACATGTAATCTCAAAAATTCATCACAAACGTCTTCAGCTTCTCTAAATTCCTAAATTTTCTGTTTTCTATTTTATTCTATTTTATTCTGAGATTTTATATTTCTAAATTCATTTTTAAATTCTCCTGAAATTGTTTTTCTCCAAAACCAATGCGCAGGTACCTTAAACGTCTTTGAATTCGGTTGCTCTGTTGAATTAAGTACGCTCAGTTTTTTTTGCTTCTTTGAGTTCTGACATAATAAATGTTTCCGGGTGCCTTTTTTCTGCAACTATCAAACTGGATAATTGGATCTCAGCGGCCACTTGCAAACTTTGGAAATATATTTCATCGGGGACACGTTTTGAATGACACGAAAATGTCTAGATTCAGAATGCAAAAGCAACATTTAAAAAGGGCCAATTCTGTTGGATATGTTGTGTCTTGAATTTGATGTATCTTTCCTCTTTTCCTTTCTTTTTCCTAACGTTATCAGCCGAAAATCATATCTCGGCCCGCAACACGCATTGCTCCATGCTCTTGAGTTCCCAATGGACGAAACATATTAGAAGACAAGGAGAAAAATCACAAAAGTCCAAGACTAAACCTCTATCGAAATATTTTCAGTACAATTTCGACGAAAAATAGTTCTTTTTTCGTGAAAACCAACGTTATACGCCGAAAATTATAAACAATTCATAGAAATTTAAACTAAAATCTTACAGTCATCTGAACATAAATAAGGATCTTTTGAGAAAAAAGACGTGATATCAAACCATAAACTTCCCCTAGGGAAAAAAAAGGTTGGGACAAGTACATTGATGGTCCCTCGTTTGCTGATAATTCCACCCATAAAAAAAACTTAAAAAAAATTTTTTTTTTAATTGTAAAAAAAATTATTTCATAAAAAAAATTATTATTATATATTTTTTAAAGTGTCAAAAGAATCAAATAACAAGTAAAAAATAATAAACCGAAAAATCGCCCTTGAAATCATTTTGGAAACCGATGCCTCATTCTTCTTATTTGATTCGAACAGCTAAATCAACTGAAAAAAACTCCATCTAATTTACGTGCGGCATTAAAATTTATTATATTAATTCGAGGCCAAGTATTTTCTAATGAATTGAAAAAAGTTACCATTTGAATTACGTGCAGCATTAAAATTTATGATATCAATCGGTGGACAAGTATTTTATTAGTAAATCCAAATTTTGACATTATTAAATTCTTCTAAGAAGCTTTTAAATCCAAAAAAATCACATGAAAGCTAGTCATTTCTTACTCTATGGTGGCAGAGACTTATAAGAAAATCGATTCTTCTCAGACTTTCAGGATCCTCTGGTATTATTCACAAAATTCGACGTCGATTGGATCGATACAAATTATCTTTAAATATGTGTTAAAAGTACTTGTCCGGCCCATCACTATTCATTCAATAAAGAATCAATCATAAAAAAACGAAATGGCACGGCAGAATCTCGTTAAAAGTTTGTTGAAATGCGATTCACTATTAATTTAATGTTCTTAATAATAGTATAGGTTAGTTCTTATTCCGAATGGAACTCGTTCGCTGGAAGAATAAGTGGGAAGTAAAAATTGCCGTCATCGAATGTAAACTGCAGAGTTATTTTGGAAGCTTGAACATATACATTATGTACAATTTTTTTCATTTATCGATGCACAATAATATCCCTTCTATATTGCAGAATAATTTGTTTCCGTTTTTTATTAAATTAGTGCAATTAAGTAAAAATTACTTGAAGATAATTCTCTCAATTCCTTCTGCATGAATACTTGTGATCCATCAGTTCTAGACAAGCCCTGACTTTTATTTGGATAAACAATTTAAACGGAAAGTGATGGGCCGGACAAGTACTTTTAACACATATTTAAAGATAATTTGTATCGATCCAATCGACGTCGAATTTTGTGAATAATACCAGAGGATCCTGAAAGTCTGAGAAGAATCGATTTTCTTATAAGTCTCTGCCACCATAGAGTAAGAAATGACTAGCTTTCATGTGATTTTTTTGGATTTAAAAGCTTCTTAGAAGAATTTAATAATGTCAAAATTTGGATTTACTAATAAAATACTTGTCCACCGATTGATATCATAAATTTTAATGCTGCACGTAATTCAAATGGTAACTTTTTTCAATTCATTAGAAAATACTTGGCCTCGAATTAATATAATAAATTTTAATGCCGCACGTAAATTAGATGGAGTTTTTTTCAGTTGATTTAGCTGTTCGAATCAAATAAGAAGAATGAGGCATCGGTTTCCAAAATGATTTCAAGGGCGATTTTTCGGTTTATTATTTTTTACTTGTTATTTGATTCTTTTGACACTTTAAAAAATATATAATAATAATTTTTTTTATGAAATAATTTTTTTTACAATTAAAAAAAAAATTTTTTTTAAGTTTTTTTTATGGGTGGAATTATGTATATTGGGGCATAGCCCGAACAGTTCCGGCAAAAAGTTAACGCAGGATAGTGAATCAAAAACACTTAACACAGTAAATTTTCGGACAGTAAATGAAATATGTCGTATTATATATTAATACTAGATCAATATCTTGTGCTTTTTACATATATCTACTATGATCGAAATGAATTATCAACGTTTTGAAATTGCTCATGGTATGTAACTTTTAGTTGAGGCTGTCGAAGAGGTACAACCTTAATTATATGTAGTGAAAATGCCGTCTAACGCCTTGTGTATATATCAAGGATGCAGGAACTCTAAGAGAAAAAATTCGGAATTGACGTTTCATCGTTTTCCGAAGGAGAGAGAAGCGTGAGTTTGTTTTGATAACGGAAAAATAATAAAACAATGTAAGCTGTCGGATGGCATTTCGTGATTATATCTTCGAAAAAGAAGGAGATATCAAAAAGTAAAGTATTTCACAGTTATTACCAATTTCCACAGAATTTCCAATTAGTATATTCTTCGAAATGCGACCAAATTAACCATAAATTCAACGAATATTGAATATCCTGAATGTTGTTATACGTGTACGTGTGTGGTGAGAAACCGCGAAGAACAGTTTTTTTGTTCATTTTGATCTAACTGGACGTCGATACATTCGATTTGACAAATTTATTAAAACAAAAATTAGTAACGGGGTGACTCAAATTTTAAACCCATCATAACCCTTAAACTTCAAGCCTTCTCATGACTTATGACGAAGTAACAATTCATACAATATATAATTGCTATCGCGGTCGGGTGGTTACCATCCGCGTCCACCAACCAGAAGGTCTAGGGTTTGAATCTCTACATTTTTTTTTCTCTGTAAATAATGTGTGCTGCTTGCACACAGGAAATTAATTCTATTTCGAACAGAGAAACATATTTTCCATCAATGGTGCAATTTATTCCATTTAAAGTATAAAATGAATATTCTTTGGTATTAAGTGGATTTTTATGAAACATGGGGGCAGCAACAAAAATGAGCTCTCGGAAAATATTTTCATGCAGAGCCTCTTTTTGTTTCTATAATATAACTCTCATGCACATTCATTCACAAGGAATCTGGGAGATTAATTTGTATATTATTATTATAGATAAGTCGCTCTCGCTTTCCTCTAAACAAATTTCACAGGAATTTTTTACGTCATTTCTTCTCTTTCGGTATTTCATTTAAAAGTCATTTCTTCTCTTTCGGTATGACTTTGAATGCTGGTTTCATGATTTTTATCTAATGATTCGCGCTGAACTGATTCCTTTTTGTTTGGATTTGTTTGAATTTTTTGAATGTTTTTGCAATAATGAATATAGCCTCTCCGCACGATTTTTTCCACCTGCCCTTATTTTATGTGTCTTGTCCATATTTTTACCATAAAACTTTTTGTATTTATGGGGCGTTCCACGCCAAGTCGGACACGTTTCAAATTCGCATTTTTTATTTGATTCATTTTCTTTTCTCAAGAAGAACTCCCTCACACGAACTCACTTGATTTATTTCGAATTTTTATCTCAACATTTTTGTCAGGTAAGAATTTTTTAAAAATATTGCATTTTTTTTATTTGAATGTATATAACTTAGTGAAAAATCAATCGAAAATCGGGCGTCAACATTTTTGTTTTGGAATGGCCTTTCGTTTGATAATACGTCAAAGATTATCAACGAATTGATTCAAGCAATTATATCCGTTTTAAGTCAGAATTTTTTTTGTTCACTGTGTTCGTCCCCCTGGATATTCTTTATAATTTTTTATAAAAGAAGTTTATTTTTTTGATGAATTTTAAGCCTAGTTACATCGTGGGAAAATGCTCCGTTCTATTTTTTTATAATTATATTAATAGTTTCGTCTCCAATTACATGCAAGGCGATCATAAATTAAATAAAGTGAATACATGAAAGGCTAAAAATTCGTGATTTGAAAAGCACTTCCATTTAAACATACGTGATGAACTATTGAAAAATTGTTTTCATAATTTTTTTCGAAAAAAAAATATAACGATTTTATAATTTCATCTGTCAAGAATTCATATCTTAAAACTAAGTTAGATTTCAGTCTAGTGCTTTTTAACATTTCTTTCGAATTATTTATTTTTTGCTTTTAGTTTTATCGGTTGTAACATTTTATTCAACTATCAATTTCTTCATTCAATATTCATCGATATTTAATTTTCACGAGATAAATTTTTGAAGTTGTTTAAAACGTGGCTCGAACTCGTGTTATGCCTGCCATACGTAGTTATCGGAGCAGCGGCCTGTTGTCCACAAATATACAGGTATAACTACTTGTCCTCAGTAGCTGTCAAGGATTTATGTGTTATTGTTTTCGAGCGCTTTGTCGTTCTCATTTTTCACGATTCTTTGATGCTTCAATTTTTTGGCGACTGATAGAACCCAAAAATTGCATAGTGTAATTCCAGCCGAAGATGGTGCGTTAAAGGTGAAACTATTTTCACGATCAGACAAATTCCGTCTGTGTAAAATTTGTAAATGTAAAAGAAAATGAATATCGGTTTCGCAATACACATGGGGTTGCTTAATTTTTTCCACGACTAAATTTCTTTTATTTCAGCTTTTGGAGGTGGGAAAATTATCATAACAATTCTTTATACACAATAGAACTAATAAATATTATACAGGGTGTCCCACTTTAATCTTACACCTGACTTTTCTCGGAAAATATTGCTCGGATCAAATATTTTGTGGAACAAAACTTTTAGGGGTTGAAGGGGGACGTTTGATAAAAATTGGTTTGTGGATCCAAAATTCAAAATGGCGGCGTTAGAATGGCCGACATGTTTTTTTCGAATGGAAACATAACTTTTTTTCATCACCAAAAAATTTTTCAGCGCAAAACCAACAACTTTTGTTGGAAAAATTTTTTGATTAAGTTCATATTTTTTAAGTGAGAACATCATTTTCAACTATTTTAGAGGTATCCAGGATGCACCGCGAAGAGATCTTTAACGTACCAAGTGCAAGTGCGTTTGCGTGTGCGTGTGCGTCTGCATAAGCGTGCATACGTGGAGGTGCATGTGTGTGTGTTTTTTATTTTCATTTTATTTTTCAACTTTTTTTAAAAAGAGGGGCATGCAATGCCTTTATGCCCATAGGTATGAGCTCACAAGGATTAGGTCTCTGCGGTTCGTCACTACCGCAGTATTTTCGGACTCCAAATCCTCCTTGTGAGTGTACTCTGATCCCTCCCTAGAGATGTTCAAAGATCCCTCTATTCATGTTTAAACATGCCGAAACTCTTCTCTCAAAACCATCAACTGTGCGTAGGAGAACATCTCTCGGGATCGCACGGCAGGCAGCTCTTATCCGCTCCTTCATGTTCTCTCGTGTTGTTGGAGCTTGACGGTAGAAAGCGTCTTTTAAGTACCCCCACAAAAAGAAATCAGGAGACGTAAGATCTGGTGACCTTGGAGGCCAATTTACAGGACCGTCTCGACCAATCCACCGTTGACCAAATGTTGTATCCAGATGATTTCGAACAACATGAGCCCAGTGAGCGGGTGCACCGTCTTGCTGAAACCACATCTGTTGACGTGTTTCCAAATCCAGATCTTCTAGCAAAAGAGGCAGTTCATTTTGTAAAAAATCAAGGTAACGGACAGAGTTCACATTTCCCTCGAAAAAATGGGGACCTATTAATTGCCCGTTCACAATATCACACCATACGTTCAAACTTCATCGATGCTGGTGATCGATCTGTCTCAACCAATGTGGATTCTGATCAGACCAATACCGAAAGTTCCATCGGTTCACTTGACCACGGTTGTTGAAAGTGGATTCATCACTGAACATAACGTATCGAAAAAAGTCCCTGGATCGCTCGATTTGTCTCAACGCCCACCGACAAAACGTCACCCTTCGCAACGGATCTGGATTAGGAGTGTCTTGGTGGAATTGTAGTCGGTACGGGTGAAGTTTCGCACCTCTCAATACACGGTGCACTGCAGAGATCGGCAAAATAATATTTATAAATCTCCAGTCCTGAAGTCTTGGAGAATTATGAATTTTTCAGAGAGAAGTCATGAATATTTGATTATTCGTAATTCGGTAGGAGAAAAGTCTCAAGTACTGAAGGAACTAGGAATTCGTTGGCCAAAAGTCACGAATATTCGGTGATTCGTGATTTGATCGGATGAAAGTCTTCAGTACTGAACGATTCAGTAATTCATTGGCGAAAAGTCACGAATATTCGATTTATTCGTGATTTTACTACATATAAGTCTTCAGTACTGAACGATTTTGGAATTCGCTGGCGAAGAGTCATGAATATTCGATGATTCATGATTTGATTCGATAAAAGTCTCCAATACTAAGCGATTTGAGAATTCATCGGCGAAAAGTCCCGAATATTCGATTACACGTGATTTAATGATTTCATAAAATATGACCGAAAAAAAATGCAAAAATTGATTGGAATCGAATGAAACTCTGTACTCGAGGGTTTTTGAGGTCGCTGATTACGAATCTGCACTCAAAATGCACAATTTCAAAATGGCGGACTAAAATGCAAAAATTGATTGGAATCGAATGAAACGTTGTACTCGAGGGTTTTCGAGGTCGCTGATTACGAATCTGCACTCAAAATGCACAATTTCAAAATGGCGGACCAAAATGCAAAAATTGATTGGAATCCAATGAAACTTTGTACTCGAGGGTTTTCGGGGTTGCTGATTACGAATCTGCACTCAAAATGCACAATTTCAGAATGGCGGACCAAAATGCAAAAATTGATTGGAATCCATTGAAACTTTGTACTCGAGGGTTTTCGGGGTTGCTGATTACGAATCTGCACTCAAAATGCACAATTTCAAAATGGCAGACCAAAACGCAAAAATTGATTTGAATCTAATGAAACTTTGTACTCGAGAGTTTTTGAGGTTGCTGATTACGAATCTGCACTCAAAATGCACAATTTCAAAATGGCGGACTAAAATGCAAAAATTGATTGGAATCGAATGAAACTTTGTACTCGAGGGTTTTTAAGATCGTTTTGATTGGATAAAAGTCTCCAGTATAGAGCGATTTGAGAATCCATCAGCGAAAAGTTATGAATACTATATCGCTGAAGTTTCCAACGTTGGACTTCAACGATTTTGAAATAAAAAAAATTTTTGATTCTCATTTTTTCTTGTACAAATCGCTTTAAGTGCTCGAAAAAAGAAGACTTGCCAAGTTTGAGCGAAAAATTCTTCCCGGAACACCCCCGTCATAGGGGTTGAAATATCGAAAATTTCGTAAAATTTTTTGTTTCAGCATTCTCATCTTTGTTATTTCACGAATCGATTTGTGAGGTCAAAAAAGGGAAACTTGCCATGTATGATCGACAAATTCTTCCCGGAACACCCCCATCTCGAGGGTTGACATTTTCGGAAATTTCGGATAATTTTTCCGGGCGCCATTCATATATTTTTTATTTCACGAATCACTTTGTGGTCAAATAAGGAAAACGTGCCAAGTTTTGTCGAAAAATTTATTCCGGAACACCCCCATTGACGTGGGTTGGTATTTTACGAAAACTTCGTATAATTTTTCCTATCGGTATTCATATCTTTTTCATTTTACGAATCACTTGGTGAGGTCAAAAAAAAAGACGTGCCTAGTTTGATCCAAAAGTTCGTTCCTTAACATCTCCATCTCAGAGGTTAAAATCTTGGGAAACTTTCGAAAATTTTTGAACCCTGGAATTTTTTCAAAGTCTACTGCCTGAGAAAAATAATTCTCTTTGGTCATTACAACTGTGTCTCATTCGACTCACAAGGAAACATAGGGAGGTCGACACCTCCGATTTTGATATAATTTATATATGTTGTAGTACATCGAAAACTAAGAAACACGTATTTTTTTTATCGGCCCATAAACGGTTTAAAGGGGTGAAAACAACCCCCGAAGATGGGCACCTCATGGGGTGGTTTCTCAGTTTTGCATACAAGCGCTTCATGTATTCGAATGAAACCAACGCTAAAATATTTATATTGATAAATCATCGAAAACGCACCCAAGGCTTTCTAGGAGAGGAGGTTTTTAAGGGGTGAACAACCCCTATTTCAAAAATTTTATTTTGTACCATAAAAACTATTCTTCCGATTCGAACGGTACCAACTGCATTTTGTAGAGGTCAAAAAATTAGTCGATACGTGTTTCGGGGTTTTTCAGAAAAAATCGCTTTTAAGGGGGTAAATCACCCCTTTCGTCGTAATACCTTATATCATTATAAAAACATTTTTATTCTTAATTATACTGTTGTACGGTAGCACAACCCCTTATATATATTATTGGAATGTGTTTAAACTCGAAAATAAGTTTACCTTCGACCGTGTTTCTACGCGAGATCATCCCCATCGGTAATTTCCACATAGCCCCTTTATGAGTTACGATTTATTTATTATGAAGAAAATAAAGCATAGATTCAATTGTGATAAGCTATAGACCATAGAATTTTATACATTCGAAAGGGATTCCTGCCGCAGAGGCCCGTTCAGAAAAATATAGAAAATTAGATTTAACTATGAAGAATAGTATGTATATCCATATTAAATGATGTAAACACTCCAATGCTACACTCTGTAAATTTATATCAAATGATACAACATCAGAGTACACCGGAATAAAAATATCACGGCCTTGATGTCCAGCGCCGATTACCAAACTCCAATGTGTACCTCCTTTTCGCTATCACCGTGGTCTTGATCGTGATTTTATCGTGATATGACTATTATTCGGAAGATAGACATGTGCGTAGTTATAGTTATGCGTAGGTTGTACGGACGTGCCATCAGTCTCTTTGTTTATCGTTCTGCCAAGCGTGCTTATCTGGCTTGGGTGTTGCGTATATTTTCATATTCCTCAAAGCAATTTTTGGAGACAAATATCAGTTCGTCACGGGATATTCAAGTGAAATATACACCGCTATTGCACGTGTAATACAAAATGATTGTGAATCCATTAAATGTTATACGACTTTAAAAGAAGAGCAGTCGAATTTTAGAGGAGCGGGAAGAAAAAGAACTTGAGCGTAGATACTGTTAAACACCGATTCAAAAAAGTGAGATCTAAAAGTCAATTAAAACGTTGGGCTCATCAATTCAACAAAGGTGGAACATACATGTAAAAACTAGCTCGCATTTCTCAATATACATTGGAAAATATGAAGAGTGCTGTTGATGCCGGTTTAATTGTTCGTAATGTGGATCTTCGGAGGTGGGCCCTACAAGCACAAAAACAGATGGGATTTGAAGACGTTCGGTTCAAGGTTTCCGATTGGTGGTTGTTGAAATTTAAGAAAGCTCACCGTATAACATCTCGAAAAATTAATAAATTCGTAACCCGAAAAACTGTAGAGGAAGGAGCAGATTTGCAAAGAGATGCAGATAACTTCGTTAATGAAATTAAATCTCTTCTTGAACAATATGGTTTACAAAACATATACAATTCAGACCAAAGTGGGTTTCAATTAGAAATGCATTCAGGACGAACATTGGCAGTAGAAGGCACAAAACAGATCGAGTGCCTTGTGCAGTCAGTGTCTTCGACAACTCATAGCTATACTATACAGCCCACAATATCTGCAGAGGGAAAATTACTATCGCCACTTTTCATTGTTTTGAAAGAACCTTCCGGAACATTTGGACCAATTGTGGAGACGACCTTATTCAAACCACGTAATATCTTTTTGACTGCTTCCAAGTCAGGAAAACTCACTTCAGGTATTTGTATACCCTACCTTCTTTTGTATTTTCAGCTATAAGAAAAAAAAATTGTTTCAAAATCTTTCAATCCTATATATGCGAAGAAAAATTAAAACAAACGTTATCTTGAATTTTGCAGACCACTTTAGGATGTGGCTGGAGAAGGTCTTTTTCCCTAACATCGGTTCAAAAAGCGTACTTTTAATAGATTCATGGAGTGGACATTGCACACAAGTAGTCAGGCAGCTTACACCGATTGGAAAAGACATCAAAACAATGATCATTACCAAAGGTACGACCGGAAGGATTCAACCACTCGATGTGTATGGATTCAGAATATGGAAGAATTTTGTTCGACATCTTTCAGACGCTGTCTTGTTACTTGACTATGATCTCAAACTACATTTAAGAAATAATATAATTAAATTGCAATCTTTAACTCATAATCAGTTATCTTCTCCAAGGTATCATAATTTGTTTCGATATGCTTGGTACAAAAGTGGTTATACAAGCGATAAACCTGAAGAATTTGTAAACCCTGTCGAATTTGCTTTCGGACAATCATCGAGACCTCAATGTGATGTTCAAGGTTGTGAGAAAGTGGCAATAATAAGATGTTCGTGGTGTAAGAAATCACTTTGCTTGCAACACTTTTTTGACGAATGCCATTACTGCATGGACTATAAAAACTAATTATAATCTAACAACTATATTAACGTATTATGATGGTAGTTGAATATGTACGCTAATATGAGAAATACAAAGGGATTGAATAAATACATACAAAGAACACAGTAGTTCCTGCAAATAATTATGGAGCATGAGACCAAACAAATATCCTATAATGTAGATGAAAATATTATATCCATGGAAGTTGACGAATAATAATAATCGGAACAGATAGAACCTAAAAAAGATTCATTACGGTAAGTTTCATTACTCACAAAGGGGCTATGTGGTAAATATCGATACAGGGATGATCTCGCGTAGAAACACGGTCGAAGGTAAACTTATTTTCGAGTTTAAACACATTCCAATAATATATAAAAGGGGTTGTGCTACCGTACAACAGTATAATTAAGAATAAAAATGTTTTTATAATGATATAAGGTATTACGACGAAAGGGGTGATTTACCCCCTTAAAAGCGATTTTTTCTGAAAAACCCCGAAACACGTATCGACTAATTTTTTGACCTCTACAAAATGCAGTTGGTTCCGTTCGAATCGGAAGAATAGTTTTTATGGTACAAAAATAAATTTTTGAAATAAGGGTTGTTCACCCCTTAAAAACCCCCTCTCCTAGAAAGCCTTGGGTGCGTTTTCGATGATTTATCAATATAAATATTTTAGCGTTGGTTTCATTCGAATACATGAAGCGCTTGTATGCAAAACTGAGAAACCACCCCGTGAGGTGCCCATCTTCGGGGGTTGTTTTCACCCCTTTAAACCGTTTATGGGCCGATAAAAAAAAATACGTGTCTCTTAGTTTTCGATGTACTACAACATATATAAATTATATCAAAATCGGAGGGGTCGACCTCCCTATGTTTCCTTGTTAGACCAATTTAATAATGTAAAAATTTGGAGTTACTTATAAATTACTTGTCCTTCGATTGATATCATAAATTTTATTGCTGCACGTAACTCAAATGGTAAGTTTTTTCAATTGATTAGAAAATACTTGGCCTCGAATTAATATAATAAATTTTAATGCTGCACGTAAATTAGATGGAATTTTTTTTTAATTGATTTAGCTGTTTGAATCACATAAAAAGAATGAGGCATCGGTTTCCAAAATGATTTCAAGCGCGATCTTTCGGTTTTTTATTTTTTACTTGTTATTTGATACTTTTGACACTTAAAAAAATAGATACAGAATAGTTTTTTTTTAAACATAATGTTTTTTCAAGATTTGTTAAATTTTTTTCGAATTGTTCTGTATTTTTTTTTATAAAATAATTTTTTTGACAATTTGTTAAAAAATTTTTTTAAAGTTTTTTTATGGATGGAATTATCAGCAAACGAGGGACCATCAATGTACCTGTCTCAACCTTTTTTTTCCTAGGGGAAGTTTATGGTTTGATATCACGTCTTTTTTCTCAAAAGTTCCTTATTTATGTTCAGTTGACTATAGGATTTTAGTTTGAATTTCTATGGATTATTTATGATTTTTGGCTTATAACGCTGGTTTCCACGAAAAAGGACCTATTTTGCGTCAAAATTTTACTGGAAATATTTCGTCACAGGTCTGTTCTTGGACTTTGGCGCTTTTTTTCCTTGTACCCTAATATGTTTTGTCAATTAGACACCCAAGAGCACGGTGGAAAGCGGGTTAGAGGCAGAGATATGATTTTCGGCTTATAACGTTGGTTTCCACGAAAAAAGACCTATTTTTCGTCAAAATTGTACTGAAAATATTTCGTCACGGGTCTATCCTTGGACTTTGGCGATTTTTTTCTGTGTACTCTAATAAGTTTTGTCAATTACGAATCCAAGAGCATGGTGGAAAGCGGGTTGGAGGCCGAGATATGATTTTGGCTTGTAACATCTGATTCGTCGAAAGAAGACTGATAACGCACAGTCACTATACCAGTGAAGAATATTATACACAAATGCTGTAGAATTGTAATATATTTGATATTTTCTTACTGTTCGAAATCATTTTCGTTGTGTGATTTAAGAAGTTTTGTTTACATTTTTGTGGTATAATGCGAAAACGGGCGATCATCAATGTAATTGTCCAAATTTTTTTTCTCCGAGAGAGGATTCTTACGGCTTGATATCAAATCTTTTTTCTGTGGTAGTTCTAAACGACAAAAAATATTCTTAAATAAGATTTTCTAAAGTTCTCCAATGTTTCTATCAAGAGACTCGGTAGAGTCTCGGGACAAGTACATTGACAGCCCTGTCGTCTGCTGGCCCGAGGCTCTCGCCGAGACTATATTATCTCTGAATAAAGTAAATTTCGGTGGTGGGGGTAAAATTGACATGTCATTTTCTTGAATTCCGAAGCTCAGGAGTTATGTCGCAATTTGAAAATTGAACTTTCAGCTAATTAAGAAATTCTCTTTCGATTGCGCCCAAAATCAATACGATCGGTGGTGTAATTGCTGAGAAAAAACTTTGCACGGGCTCAAGATTATGCAAAAGTTACTAACACATCTATGGATTTACTGTGTCTGTACAGAACACCATCAAAGGCCTCTTGATGCCATCTATAACCCATTTCTATGGAAGCTCGGGTCCCGGGATCCCGGCTACAGAAATAATGAGTTGTGATTGGTCAGGACACTTGCTGTACCGTTCCAGCGGAATACAGTTTATGAATATATATACAAGGCCATCAGTCAGCCGTCAGTTATTGATGTTATAACAAACGGATTTTCGACATTACGAAGTGCGGGGTGACAAAAAAATATTTTTCATCTAATAAAGTGTTAAATATGTATTTATTTTATTAAAAATAGTGGTATGTGGTGTCATACAGTATTACGAAAACCAGACATATAGTGACTTTGACGTGATATATAATACATCCATCTGTCAGTTTTTGATGGCATGAGCAAATTAATAGCAACAGCGATCTGAATGATAAAATTTCGGAGAAATAGTGCGAGCTGTATGAATTCGATTCAAAATTCTTATATGACTATAAAAAAAAAATGTTATGTAAGTTTTGTGAAAACCATGTGGGTTAGTTTACGCTCATCGCAATCGGTTCGCGAGTGTTTGTTATATAGAACATATATTAGTATTGGGAAATTTCTCCTTGTACAAATTCTTTGATTTTACGTTTATTTATGACATAATTTTGTTGCAATCCTGGTTCTGGGTTCTTCAAAAATTTTCAACGGGAGTTATGTGAGAAAAAAAAACTTTCGCTCATTATAACCTCTCAAACGTTCTTTCCAAACAGAAATTTTATGTTGTGTAATTACATTATAGAAAAAATATGCGTGATTGTATGTAAATGAATGCAAATAAATGTTGAAAAACTTCGGTCAAGTAAAAGTGTCTAATTCAATGTATCGTTGTCATATTTTCTTTCATTACATTTGGCTGTGTTCACCGGGCCCTTTTTCCCACCTCCTTAGCTCACAGTGTATCCATACCAATTTCTATTCATTCTCTAGACAATTCGAGTGACATTCGTATTTCTATTTCCTCATATTGATGTCAATAAATTGGAAAATTCATATCAAAAAGTTTTCATGATTGCTTGTTTACAAACACGAGTTTTAAAAAATCTTTGGGCCATGTAAATACATAGATATTCACTTGAATTGTTGCATGATGAATTTGGAAATTTATTTCAATAAGTCATTGGTTGCTTGTTTTTCGTGATATCAAAATTTGTATCTTTGAAATGCAATGAATACCTCTTAAGTTTGACAACATGATGAAGCGACATGTATATTGAGTATTTCCAGACCATGTTTACGATTGGCATTATGGATTAAAAAATTCATGTGTGTGAGTCTATACGCCTGATCATTTTTGGATGTGATCAAATATTTTGCCTGTGTATAACCAGGGAGACATACTAAATTACACTATTTGATTTACTTCAACATGCAGCGTATCTGTCACTTTATTTATTGAATATGCCATAATAAGTTTCAAAAATGTGGTTCGGGTAATTTTAAAGTTTTTTGCCCCATAGCACCAAAGTCTGTATTACTGGTACGCAGCGAGTACCTATGAACTATATTCCTGCGAAGCGGTAGGTGTGCCAATCTTTTCACTTTTTGGTTCCAACTGTAATATATGAATGAGATACATGAAACAATTATGCGTTCTGTTCACTTTCAAGTGCGCTGTCTTTTTTCCTTTTAGTTTTGGCATAATAAATTTTATGAATCGGTGGTAATTTTTTCTGTCTGTACCAAAATTTAGATGAATAAATCGCAGCGAATACTTGCAAATTTGGAAAATTCTGTGTATTGACATGCATGCCAGGTATTAGTACTTCCTTTTTTTGATTATGGAATATGGATATCTACAAATAATAAAAATTATACATGAATTATAGGATTTGGAAATGGATTATAAATAATAATCAATATTAAAAAATAATGATGAATGATACAAAAAGTCAGCGATGGCTTGTTTATGAATGGCATAAGAAGTTATGTTTTCAAAATGCATTGCTCATATTAAAAAGTAAGCAATTCTGTTGGTCTTGACGCACTTCATACTTTTTCTTTTGTCCGGTTGAACCTTGGCGGCTACATGCAGAGTTTGAAAATTTTATGCATCGACGTGGGTGTGTCAACTTTCTATCTCTGGGAATGATAATACGAATGGAAAAGATTGCTTCAAAAAGTCCTTGGAAGCACGTTTTTTTAATGAAATAAAAATAACTAGCATTAGAATTCAATAAACATATGTGAAAATTGCGAATTCTGGTGGACTTGGTGAACATTATATATATATTTTTCTTTCTCCTTCTGTCAAATTTTAAGGAAAATCAATCCAAAAATTCGTTTCATTGAAAAATCTTCATGTTTTCTTTATTCACAATGATTTCATCAAAACAGATGAAAACAAAATTTATAAATGAAGGGGCAAAATTCCACAATGATACAAAATATTGAAAAACCTTACGGAATATGATTTTAATCCCACAAAATTATAGACATGTTCGAAATGGTTGAAAAATTGAGGATATCACTTCAAACATTCGAAGAATATCAAACTGTTATAAATTGTACAAAACTTAAAGAAAATCATTGGAGAAAGGAGAATTATTTTTAAATATCACATTAGAAACATTGGAGAACTTGAGAAAATCCTATTTAAGAATATTTTTTGTGGTTTAGAACTACCACAGAAAAAAGATTTGATATCAAGCCGTAAAAATCCTCTCTCGGAGAAAAAAAATTTGGACAATTACATTGATGATCGCCCGTTTTCGCATTATACCACAAAAAATGTAAACAAAACTTCTTAAATCACACAACAAAAATGATTTCGAACCGTAAGAAAATATCAAATATATTACAATCCTACAGCATTAGTGTATAATGTTCTTCACTAGTATACTGATTGTGCGGTATCAGTCTTTTTTCGACGAATCAGATGTTACAAGCCAAAATCATATCTCGGCCTCCAACCCGCTTTCCACCGTGCTCTTGGGTTCCTAATTTCCAAAACATATTAGAGTACAAGGAAAAAAATCGCTGAAGTCCAACAACAGACCTGTGACGAAATATTTCCAGTACAATTTGACGAAAAATAGGTCTTTTTTCGTGAAAACCAACGTTATAAGCCGAAAATTATATCTCGGCCTCCAACCCGCTTTCCACCATACTCTTTGGTTCTTAATTGACAAAACATATTAGAATACAAGGAAAAAAATCGCCAAAGTCCAAGGACAGACTTGTGACGAAATATTTCTAGCACAATTTTGACGAAAAATAGGTCGTTTTTCGTGGAAACCAACGGTATAAGCAGTAAATCGTAAATAATTCATAGCAATTTAAATTAAAATTATATATTCATCAAAACATAAATAAGGAATTTTCGAGAAAAAAGACGTGATATCAAACCATAAACTTCCCCTAGGGAAAAAAAGGTTGGGACAAGTACATTGATGGTATCGTGTTTGCTGATAATTCCATCCATAAAAAAAAACTTGGAAATCGATGCCTCATTCTTCTTATTTGATTCGAACAGCTAAATCAATTGAAAAAAATTCCATCTAATTTATGTGCAGCATTAAAATTTATTATATCAATTCGAGGCCAAGTATTTTCTAATGAATTGAAAAAGTTACCACTTGAGTTACGTGCAGCACTAAAATTTATGATATCAATCAGTGGACAAGTATTTTATTAGTAACTCCAAATTTTGACGTTATTAAATTGTTCTAAAAAGCTTTTAAATCCAAAAAAAATCACATGAAAGCTAGTCATTCGTTACTCTATGGTGGCAAAGACTTATAAGAAAATCGATTTTTCTCAGACTTTCAGGATCCTTTGGTATTATTCACACAATTCAACGTCGATTGGATCGATACAAATTATGTTTAAATAAGTGTTAAAAGTACTTGTCCGGCCCATCACTTTCCGTTTAAATTGTTTATCCAAATAAAAATCAGGGCTTGTCTAGAACTGATGGTTCACAAGTCACAAGTATTCATGCAGAGGGAATTGAGACAATTATCTTCAAGTAATTTTTACTTAGTTGCACTAATTTAATAAAAAACGGAAACAAATTATTCCGCAATATACAACGGATTTTATTCTGCATCGATAAATGAAACAAATTGTACATAATATATATGTTCAAGCTTCCAAAATAACTGTCCAGTTTATATTTAATGATGTCAATTTTTACTTCCTACTTATTCTTCCAGCGAACGAATTCCATACGGAATAAGAACTAACCTATACTATTATTAAAAGCATTAAACTAATAATGAATCGCATTTCAACAAATTTTTAACCAGATTCTGCCGTACAATTTCGTTTTTTTATGATTGATTTTTTATTAAATGAATAGTGATGGGCCGGACAAGTACTTTTAACACTTATTTAAACATAATTTGTATCGATCCAATCGACGTTGAATTGTGTGAATAATACCAAAGGATCCTGAAAGTCTGAGAAAAATCGATTTTCTTATAAGTCTTTGCCACCATAGAGTAACGAATGACTAGCTTTCATGTGATTTTTTTTGGATTTAAAAGCTTTTTAGAACAATTTAATAACGTCAAAATTTGGAGTTACTAATAAAATACTTGTCCACTGATTGATATCATAAATTTTAGTGCTGCACGTAACTCAAGTGGTAACTTTTTCAATTCATTAGAAAATACTTGGCCTCGAATTGATATAATAAATTTTAATGCTGCACATAAATTAGATGGAATTTTTTTCAATTGATTTAGCTGTTCGAATCAAATAAGAAGAATGAGGCATCGATTTCCAAGTTTTTTTT